>NW_027468718.1:21309261-21326761 GCF_046254945.1 Alosa pseudoharengus | reverse complement strand
TATATATATATACACTACTAGTCAAAAGCTTGGAGACATTTCGAAATTTCCATTCCACTCCATTATAGACAGAATACAAGCTGAGATCATTTGCATAGTTTTTTTACATTGTTTTCAGATTACATTATTTGCTTACATAATTGCAAAAGGGTTCTCCAATGTTTTTTCAGTTAGCCTTTTAAAATTATATCAGATTAGTAAACAGAATGTGCCTTTGCAACATTGGATGAATGGTTGATGATAATGGGCAATGTAGATATTGCATTAAAGATCAGCCATTTCTTTCTACAACAGTCAAGAACCCTTTTGCAATTATGTAAGCACATAATGTAAACTGAAAACTGCTGCCCTGATTAAAAAAAACAATGCAAATGATCTCAGCTGGTATTCTGTTTATAATGTAGTGAAATGGAAATTTGTAAGTGTCTCTAAACTTTTGGCTGGTAGTGATATGTGATCCTATATATATATCTAAGCTTAATGAAATCAGTCCATAAATATAATTAGTATAGACTGGCCATTACTGACCATTTGCTGTTTTAATCCTGTCAAATGAGATGAGTTGTAGATGCCAGACTCATCAGCCATATTTGTATGTAAATAACCTTTCTGTTGCCAGGCCATGGGTCTCAGGGGGTCTTTCTTTAACTGCACGTTCTGGCTAATTATCGCATGCAAACCAGCAGTAGCTTAACTTGCGGCCTGTGCCTGCACCCGCACCGGAGTATCATCCAGCAGAATAAGTGGTCTCTAAAGGTGACGGCTTTGAAGAAATGTAGACATCAGTCCCTGAGCACCCAAATGATGATCCGCCTGCGACAGCCCGCCGACTGAATTAAACATCAGTTAGGAAGCACAGTGGATCAGCTCCGCAGACAGTTGCCTTCACTGTGTCACCTTGCTCCACGCACGCACACACAAGCACGCACACACACACACACACACACACAAGCGTGTGCACACACACACACACACACACACACACACACATACACACACACATACATACACACACACATACACACAACAAACAACACCTTCAAATCTCCAGGATAGTGTGGGTAATGTTAGACTTCAAATGAACTGTACAATGACCTGGAAATGACAAGCAGGAGAGAGTTGGCTCCCTCTGTGACTTTGTGTGAAAAGAGTTTTAACCCTTCGTTAGCGCAAGGGGAAGAGGCGAGCATTATCTATGATCCTGATGTTTTCGGAATGTTTAAAAAGGTCAATATGCTGATAATTTTGACAGTGCTTGACCTTTTGTGGAAAAAAGTAACAAAACCATTTGAATTGAAATAACTTCTTCTTTGTTTAGTTCGTGCACATAATGGATCACAGTCAGACCACGCAGTCATCCAGCCCGCCACACCACAGCCCCCCGTCTCCACTTCAGCATCTCCCTATGAGTGACTGGACTGTTAAAACTCCTTATCGATCTAATATCAAAAGCTGCTATTTAAATGCAGTGTATTATCCTAGGAGGCTTGGCCTGGCCAGATTGTGTGTGGATGTCTGCCTGTGTGTGTGTGTGTGTGTGTGTGTTTTTGTGTCTATGAGAGATGAAGCTCAAGACTTTGCCCCCCACCCCCCCCCCCCAACAGGTTGCCCAGCACCTGGCCTCGGCGTACGGTGGACGAGCGTTCGAGGTGGCCAAGATGGCGCACGTCACTGGCAGGCGGTGGCCCATCGTGGGCAAGCGTCTGGTGTCTGAGTTCCCCTACATCGAGAGCGAGGTGGGTGACATTTTATTGCGTAATGCGGCGCGCTCCTATCGATCCCAGTCTAAAGAACAGCCGGCTCCTGAGAGAGCCCTTGCACTGTGTGCCGTGCCCTTTGTTAGCCTGCGAGGACCCCTTGTGTGTCCGCTGCTGCCGGGGGAAGGGTCGAGGAGGGCTTGAGGTGGGCTGGGATTGGGCTAGAGGGCTGGGATCAGTATGCAGCCTGTGGCACCCCTCCCCGGTTTGCCGGAGCAGAGGGGGAGATTGGGTAATTGCCACCGATTGATTTGTGCCCAGGTTCAATACGCGATCAAAGAGTACGCCTGCACGGCTATTGATGTGATCGCGCGCCGCACGCGCCTGGGCTTCCTCAACGTGCAGGCGGCGGACGAAGCCTTGCCCCGCATCGTGGACATCATGGGGAAGGAGCTCGACTGGATCGAGCAGAGGAAAATGGTAAGAATGCGGAAAAAAAAACATTCTTACCATGTATACTTACAAGTACATTTTCACGATCAGTGTAAACACTTCACATTATCCATATACTGTATCTCTCTATGTCCCACAAAATATGTTATTATTACTTAACAGCACCTAGACAAGGACCACAAGGACATTCTGTAATATGTTCCAATTGGGATGTCGAAGAAAGCAAAGAACTATCATAATCTTAACGGAAATACCATTTATTTGAAATACTGGCCCAGTTTTCGTCAAACATAAGTTCAGAAATGACTTGGTTGAAAGAATACAGATACGCATCACGGTAACAGCCTACCAAAAAAAATTGAACATAACTGATATAGTTGTAAAACCCCTACAGTTTTTCGTCAAACTGTTTTGGTCCACTCCAACACAAATAAATGTGCTATAAAAAGTACAGTCTACATGATGTGCAACTTACTTAACCAGTCTGACTTGAATTATGTTAACTCAAAGAACAACTGATGTAGATTAAACAAAAAAAATATTTCAAGAAGGTGTCATTTTAAGGCCTCATGAAACAAAGCCCTCATTGTTAAACTTTCCATCTACTGTACACACATAAATAAATATATATTACGTTCATTAGATTATAAATACTTAACTTTGTTGATAAAGTTTCAGCCAGACACAGTTAACCAATTTGGACCCATAAATAGAACAAAAGTTCTCTTCTAGCAGTTAAGGCTTTGGGGTGTAATGGGTGAATATATGAGACACTTTGGACCACATGCAGCTCCAGTTGTGCTGTTGGTGATCATGTGTGGATGTGGAAGTGAAAGTCTCCCTGTTGGAGAACTATTTCTCTCTACTAAGTGGCAGCACTTCTCCCCCACAGTTCCCAATTTTCCCGCTACTCTGCTCTAAATGCCTCGGCTCTGCAAACAAGTGAAAAGCCTTTTCCACAAGGCCGTGACTGCCTCTAGCTGGAAACCCCTCTCTCCGCTGTTTTTATTCCTTCCTAAGGCAGGTCCGTAAAAAAAAAAAACAAGCCAGAGCATCATCTCTGCCTCATCTCCCACAGGATGAGCTGGCCGCAGCCAAGCGCTTCCTGCGCTTTGAGATGGGCTACAAGACGCGCTCGGAACAGCTGACTAACACAGAGATCACACTCACCCCCGCCGAGGTGGACAGGTAGGTGCAGTGGAGACGAACTTCCCAGCAATTACACTCACACTATCTACTATTCTCTCTCTCTCTCTCTCTCTCTCTTTCTGTCACTTTTTTTCTCTCTCTTTCTTTCTCAATCTCCTGCGGTTGTTGTTTTGTGTTGCCAGCGCTGCTGTTGATGCGCCTTTTATTTTTCTCCCGTACATGTGCAGGTACAAGAAGCGCTTCCACAAATTTGACAAAGAGAATAAGGGCTTCATCACCACGGTGGATGTTCAGCGAGTACTGCAGGTTAAAAAGACTCCTTTGTTCTTCCCATCTGCTGTGTGTGTATGTGTGTGTGTGTGTGTGTGTGTGTGATGAGTAGTGGGTGTTTGGGTATCTTTGATTGACCCAGAGCGGCATCGGGTTTCTCTCTCTCTCTCTCTCTCTCTCTCTCCTGCTCCACTCCAGTATATGCACCAGGCTCACTGTTCCAGGTGCTCTTTTTTTAGCTGTGTAACCATGGCATTGAGCTGCTCAAGCCTGTTAATATTCCCTCTCTTTCTGTCTCCTTGTCTCTCAGCATGAATTAGTTTTCATAATTTAGAGAGGATTTAATTATATATTGAAGTATACCTTATTGTAATTTCAATAGATACAAGTTTCTCCTCATTGTTAAGATGATCTCAATATAGACAGCAGTTTTCTGCTGAAAATTAGTTGTAGGCCTAAATAATTATTTTGCTAAACAGATTTTTGGCAATCATTGGCTTTGGTGCAACTCATCAATGTTCTGAACATATTTGTGATCTCACCTTAATGGAAATGGTATTTGATTATATGAATAATCACACCTAATTTTTCTATAGAGTATTAGTGTACAGATAGATGAAAACACTCTTCATGACATTCTCAATGAAGTGGACCTCAACAGGAATGGACAAGTGGAGCTCAGTGAATTTTTGCAGGTTGGTATGTTTGTGTAGCATTCATGTTTAGTGTGGTGTCAGTGCTGCGTTTGTGTGATGTCAGTGCTGCGTTTGTGTGGTGTCAGTGCTGCGTTTGTGTTATGTCAGTGCTGCGTTTGTGTGGTGTCAGTGCTGCGTTTGTGTGGTGTCAGTGCTGCGTTTGTGTGGTGTCAGTGCTGCGTTTGTCCACACCTCCCTTAGTACAGGCCCATCAGAAGACACAGTATAATTGCCATTCCTGTCACACAACGTCTTTTGGACCAAGCTCTCCAAATCTATGATGCTATCAGGAGCTTTTGTTCTGGACTAGCTTCAATCTAACAACAGGGAGGTGTGTGTGTGTGTGTGTGTGTCTGTGTGTCTGTGTGTGTGTGTGTTTACTCTGACACTGACAGTCTTCTCCTGCTCGGTGACAATGATGAATGCTGAACATGAGACACATTAATGCAGGGGATTCTGGTCAATGTCAGGCCTTTCTTCACTGTGTCAAGTTAAACAAACAAGATCAAGGCGAAAGGGAAATGGTAATTGTCCCTTTGGAGATAAGACCCATTCTAAGTGCGTTAAGGACGGGGACTCCTTTCGGATAACCCTGGACACTATTCCAACTCTCACACCCACCCCCCATTGCCACCCCGACATTAAAGGCCCAACCACCTATACAATTTCACGTATCGACCACCTAGAAACATTAGTGACCAGTGGACTGATGTCATCCATATAGGCATCTTAAAGAGGTTTTTTTTTTAGCTCTCTTCACATGCATGTTTCTCCTACCTTTGCTGTTAAGTGCCATGGCGGTGCTGCAGAGCCATGCGAGCGGTGTCAGAAGTGTGAAGGCTTAATGGAAGGCCTATAGTGGTGTCCTATAGTGTCCCTGGCCGCCAGTCCGACTCTAATTAGAGGGGAATTGGGTCTCATAATAATCAGGAGGAGGGAGGAACCCATACGTGTGAACACACACTAGCCATCAACACCGTGTGTCTATACCTGGGAGGTGACGTGGAGGGAGGAAATAGCCACTGTAAATTTGGGTCACTTGTGTTGGTCTGAAATGAATAATGAAGGTAATCAGAGGTGTTTTTTGGGAGGGTGGAAGTGTATGATTATGGATGGAGTGGTGTGTGTGTGTGTGTGTGTGTGTGTGTGTGTGTGTGTGTGTGTGTGTGTGTGTGTGTGTGTTGTGTGTGTGTGTGTGTTGTGTGTGTGTGTGTGTGTGTGTGTTGTGTGTGTGTGTGTGTGTGTGTGTGTGTTGTGTGTGTGTGTGTGTGTGTGTGTGTGTGTGTGTGTGTGTGTGTGTGTGTGTGTTGTGTAAGAGTTGAGTGTAGTCATCGTCATGGAGGACATGAGCTGACTAACAACCAGCTCGCTCCAAAAACAGGACATGGTCCAGCATAATGACACGCACACACACACAGACATAGGCACTGACACACATACGCCCATGGACATAAGATTATCATACGCAAACTGCCCTCTGTCTCATTCACACACACACACACACACACACACACACACACACACACACTTACATACGTATGCGAACACGCTGGAACACTCACTGAAACATAAAAAACCAAGACCAAAACTCAATTAACAGAAAATAAGTTCTTACCGTGTTCACACACATAATTGACATATGTTTGCTCTTCTATGAACTTACCTGTTCTAATTAGTAGGTGTATGATGATGTCTGCAAATTAGTGATGCGCTTGCTGTCTGTTCCTCAGCTCATGAGCGCGGTGAGGAAGGGCCAGGTCTCAGACAACCGTCTGGCCATGCTGATGAAGACGGCCGAGGAGAGCCTCGACCAGAGGGAACCCGTGTCTGTGGACCGCAGTGGGGGAGGGGTGTGAGCTACCACACACACACACACACACACACACACACACACACACACACGGCACCCATAGATCACCAACCCCTGCCTCAGACCTTGTCACAGGGCCCGTTGCACGGATGAGGAAAGAGAAGCTGCTGTTACGGACAAAACATTGAAATGTTTTTAAAACATCTCTTCATCAGATAATTGTGACACAGGATTGTCTATTCATTTATGGGAATATTGGTTTATTTATTTATTTATTTATTTACGAGAGTGCATTTATTTCAATATATCTGAATGTAAGATTATTTTATTGATTTGTTTGTATTTTTCCATTTTGCTATATTCCCTTGTGAATGTTTTTTATTGTTGTTGTTGTCTTTTAATTTGTTTTAATTCATTTTTTATGCCATCACTGTGGAACTGCCAACAAGCATATATGAATGCATCATATGAACTGTAGTTCGACGCATACTGAATGCAATGCAGGGCATATCAATCAACTAAGTTTATTTTTTTACTCGTCTAGTGTTCCACTGTGCCATTTTACATATTTATATATTTATTACAGCAGAGCTAAAGTGAAGATATTTCCCGTACTGTGTTTTGATGTGCACTGTGGGCCTCCATACACTTCCTGCACTTGCTGCTGAGCCCTTCCCCAGAGGTCACATGGCCTGGCCGCTGGTGGGACACTGCTGCACTTTCACTTCAGAGACTAATTGGAAAATAATTGCATTTTTCACTTGGGCTCCATTGACAGCTATATTTTATCCCGTGTAAAATAGACTTTTAAATGCTACATATTTATTAGATTAATTTACTCTGTGTCAAATGAGATACAAATCAACAGTAAGCATGCTTAAATATTCCGATAGCCCCCCTCCCCACCCTCCATTCCTCTGCAGAAGGTGCATGCGATTGGTTCGTGGAAATATTATTGTCTGTTCTGATTTTATTATGCTGAGTGGAATTAAGTATTGTGTTTGATGCTGGCGTTTAATTTCTCTATCTGTCTATGCACTTGGTGTTTTTATTACTATTAATTTATTACTTGTGGTTTGTGTGGTGAGCCCCTTGCGTTTATAGACTAATAAGGGAATGTATTTAATGTGCCTTGCTTTTGGATCCTGTACCAATTGAAAGCATGAATCAATGGGGCTGATTAAGCCGGAGCTCTCCCTGGCTTTTAAGCGTGCTTAATTTCACTCCATCTATAAATAATGCAATTACTTTCTTTTTTTTTGTGGTGCACACTGTTAAAGTAAAGCACTCTAACTGTATGTCCACTAGTGCTAAGGATACAGAACACAAATGTTTTTTTTTTTTTTTAATCTAATGCTATTTTGCAGATGTATCTCAGAAAGTGTTTTCTTGTTGTTGTCCGAGTGTTGTTTTCCAGTGCGCTGCCTGTAATGAGCACTGCTGCACCACCCAAGGAATGGGCAGTGTGTGTGGACGATCTGTTTACTGTCTGCGTTTTATGCTGGTTATGTGGGCAGTGTGACTTGCTGACTCTCCAAACGAACAAAGACTTTGTAAGATTCAAGACGGGGACTGCGTGTGTGTGAGGGCTTAATCACACACTCAGTGCCAGTGGCCACTCCTGAGGATTCCAGATACGGGACTGGATTTACTGGTAGCTGGAAGAATTTTTATTCATGGGAAGTGTTACCCCCCCCCCTTTGTTTGCAGATGTGGCAGGGCTGCTACCACAAAAGCAGTCAAAACACACACAAGCAAATGATTTCATTAAAAGGGTGTTGGTGGGCTAACGCCTCTCTGACCATCCTGATCAATTGTATCATTTACTGTATTTTGTTTCCTTTTCTCCTCCCCAGCATCCATAGAGACAATATGCTTGGCTTACGCTCCATAGAGACAATATGCTTGGCTTACGCTCCATAGAGACAATATGCTTGGCTTACGCTCCATAGAGACAATATGCTTGGCTTACGCTCCATAGAGACAATATGCTTGGCTTACGCTCCATAGAGACAATGTGCTTGGCTTACGCTCCATAGAGACAATATGCTTGGCTTACGCTCCATACCAGCCCCCTACCCATTCCACCTCCACTGTGTGGTCTGTGGTGCAATCATTGGCAATTAGTGATGGCTAATTAGCATAACGATCACCTCTTTCATATTAAGTCCCTACTGGCCCACTTTGCACCAGGCCTCGGCGCTCATTACTGTATATCTTAAGTACCGCCGCAGACAAAAACTGACAGTCAAGACATCAACCAAAATGTCTTAATATGACAGGGAGGCGACCGCTGTGGTGACTGCAGAGCTAGAACATGACCTGCTTTGCGCTTTTCAGTGTCAAATGTTCCAAAAGTAGTTAGAGATGTCCACACAGCACAGCTCATGCTCTGATCACTCTTCTCTTCTCCATCACGCTGGGCCAACCGTGTGTCTGAAACAACCTCCATTAACCAGACACATAAACAGCATTGTGTACGATCATGCATGTCCGTCTGCCTAACCAAACCTGAGCTAAATGTAGCGGTAATTATAAAATAATAGGGGTTCATTCATGCTTGGGAGGCTTCTACTTAACATTTTCTCTCGCCGCAAATGGGCGAAAGTCAAAATGAACCCGGGAGCGGCTTGTAAGCCCCCCGATATAAAAAGTTGATATTGCCAGTTAAAGACAGAATCTTTGCAGTGGTGTAATGACCGTGGCCTCTCTATTAAGGCTAACAGCTCCCATCTTCTCCAAGGTGGTCATTTGGTAATAGTGTTCATTCAGCCTAATCAATGGTTTAAGCAGCAGTGAACCATTAAATAAAATAAAAAAAATCTCAGATGAGGTGCCACTGATTGGGGTTAATTGGATGTAATTGAAATTTATACCATACAGTGGACGACTCATTAAGGACACATGGAAAACTAATGTAGTTTGAGCTCAGGTCATTTAACCATTTGTTTCATGAAAAGTCTAATGGGTGATCTCGTCGGTGGGAGAGGAAAAAAAGCTGATCAACAACTAGATAAGCCAGTGGTTCTGCACCTAAGGAGGGTCCACCAGTGTTGGAGGATGAACATTGCATTTACACCATCTGCACATTCAACCAGAAGTTAGTATCCAGATATTCACTCATACCTATACCTAAAATGCCAGTAGAAGTGTTTCTGTTGGTATCATTCGGTTCCATATAAATCAATGAGGGTGATGAAAAAAAAAACACACAGAGGCACAGAAAGCATTGAGGTTTCCCTTCTAGATTTTTCCACCACTTCATTCTACACACTTACCATTTTTGTGGTTTGTAGCACATTTCCTCTCGCCTTAGTGTGTTTGCTGGGCCCCGACAACACCATCCAACAGGCTCAATTAGAGCACACTTACTGGCCGGGCAGCAGGGTAGGCAGGGAGCGAGGCCGGGGGTAGGGGGCAGGGCTGGCTTCAGCCTCTAATCCCACAGATGAAAGTAGACTGGGCAAGTTTTGGACGTCCGTCAGTGCGAGCCACACAGCATCACAATGCAGACAGCAGCCAATTGTGAGAGAGAGAAAATGGCTGGAGAAAATGTGGAGGCTGGCGAGCTGGAGCATCTCAGAGAGAGAGAGAAGGGGGGGGGGCAAGACCCAGAGATGATTGAGGAAGAGAGAGAGAAATGAGAGGGAGAGAATGAGCGAGAGAAAGAGAATGAGAGAGAGGGATGAGAGGGGTGATGTGCGAGGAGAATGGGGAGCAGGGGATAGACGAATATGGTGTTAAACTGGAAGGCTGTATGTTTTATCAGCCACTGGCACCGTTTAGCTGACAAAAATTAGCAGCCTTGCTCTGGGAATAGGGCCTAGGCACCGGGTGTTCACCAAATCCTCACAAGAAGAATATCAGCACTTCTCACATGCTGCTCCCCCCATATTCAGCGCTGTAGCTGAAAACTATCTCTATTGTCCAGTTTGATTGCCTGAATCAAACTGATTTACTGCAAATCCATCTGAGCTTTGATAAATCTATTACAGTTTCATTTTGCTGATTTCATTAACGTGAATAAAACCAGCCATGCTTTCTGCATAACTGCCTTTTAATGGCTTGGCCCTGTCACCTGCCTCAGTATTAATCCCTCTGACTTATTGCTCCACAGAGGGAATGAGTAATGGGTATTTGAATGTGATCAGCACAGTACAATGCAATTAAGGAACCAGTACTGTTCTGTGGCTTTAATCCTGAACTAATTTGAATTGCAGTTTGATAGCACTGTGAATCCTGCATAATTATGTAGGGTGCATATTAAACTCTGTGACAAAGCAGAGAGGGCCTTTAACTGTCCCCTGCACCAGGGGAGGGGATAGGATCGAGCCAAGAGACGCCAGTCAGGTAGCCAAGCGCAGGACACTGGAGGGCTCAATTACCGGCGGGCGGGCGCTGACAGGTGCAAGCTGGGAGGACGGTGGCTGCCCATTGGAAAATGGTTGACACCGACATCTCTTTTTATCCTCTCCCACACACACAGACACACACACACACACACACACGCAACACACACCACCCAAGCCTAGCCAACTTCAACAGTCATGTCCTTGTGTCATTCCATACCCCTGCAAGAACAGATACATCAAGTGTGAATTAGAGAGGCCTCGCTCCAGTTGGGCTTAAGGGATTGGTACCTTTTCCAGAGGTGCACATTTCAACATGGACTCCTCCGCAAAATGTCACACAGAATAAATAGGGCCCGGCTTCAACCCTAATTGAGGCCACCGTAGAATGTACAGGAAGGAGATTATAATTTCTTAACAGTAAAAAACGGATTATTCCGAGGCCATGTCTCTTGAGTAATGTTTCGATCATTATCATCTCACTGGTCTAAATTGATATACTGATAGCTGATTTAAAAAAAAAATCATTTTTCCTACTACTGTTTAACCATTCTACTTTTCTTGTGTTTATTTTTTTATCATGTTCAAACATGCTCATTTGATATGAATCAGACATACATAATGAGTATATTAGAGGAGTATTCTCAGTGATATTTTGTGCTCGGTTTCCTACAAGGAATCTGCAGAGTGAATCCCACTCTCAAATAGGCTTAGTGGGGAAGAGAGGGAGGAAGAATAGATGAATGAAGAGGCAGAGAGAGAGAGAGAGAGAGTGAGAGAGGGAGAGGAAAAGAGTGAGAATAGAGGAAGAAGAAAAAGAAGAGAGGGAGAGAGAGAAGATGCTGGCTCTAAATTAAGCCATTGTGACTCAAAATCCTCCTTTAATAAGGTTCATGCTGTCTACAACTTCATCATTTTCTCCTGAATGATAATTACTTTATTCAATCATGTTCAAGGTTTTAGTGAAAGCTAGCATTGATTGATTAACTTCAATTACCATGCTTGCATTTGCATAGATAAAAACTGCTTTTCAATTTGTGAGTGGCACGCGGGTGGAAACCCTGCCTGGATATTTGCATTTCAATGTGAACAGCGGCGGATAGAGGTGGGAGCAGGTCTAGATCGCTGCTAAGCCCTTTCTGCCTGGCTGCCTCTGCCGCTGTTAGCTCCCCTCCTCTCGCCCCCGTCTCCCCATAAACACCCTTTGTTATGATGTTGGTTTGCTCGGGGCGCGCCGGGCTTTGCCGGCGGTGAGCTCTGTTTGCGGCCCCGGCTTGACGGCTCTGTTGGGGGGATTAGGTGGGCTGTGCTCTCGCCACTCAGTCAAGAGCGAGGAGGCAGGAGAGGAGAGCCGAGCTGTTGTTGTGTGGTGCACTGAAGTGCGCGGCACACACATACTGTACACACACACACACACACACACACGTACACACACACACACACACACACACACAAACACACACACACACACACAAACACACACACTCAAACCACACCAACAGATACGTATTCACACACACATGCACAAACACACGTATTCACACACACATGCACAAACACAAAAAAACACATACATACACGCTAATACACACACACACACACACACACACACACACACACACACACACACACACACACACTCACACACACACTCCAGCTCTTGTGCTCTTATGTGTTGTATTTGTATGTTGTCTCTCTGTGAGGGCACGGGGGAGATAAGGGCCCGGTGTCCACCTCAGGAGAGCTCTCGTACACATTTGGTCAAATAATAACCCCCACACACACAGACAGCACACTGCACTGCAGGGATGAAGACTTCCATGTTGCTGGAAACAGAGATTGATGGGGCATGTCAAAACCTGCGCCCGCCCGTGCCAATCACCCGGGCACCCGACCTGGGCAAACTCTTAAACCATAAATGAAGGAGGCATCGTTAATATGCATAAATTAAATCAACATTTATGAATAGTGTCACTGGAAAAAAATAACGTATTTGCTGCGTAGATGAACAAACAAAATTGTTGGGGAGATCTCAGCCATCACTCAATAGCTTATGTAATGGCCTCTCTAACCAAGTACCCTACTGTGCTAGATGTTGGATAACATGTAACCTTGGACTCATTCATTGCTGTTTTCACCTTATTTTCTAGCATTGAACAAACAACATGTCACTTCTATGCTGAGACGTCCTCCCTGTAATCTCATGTTAATTTGATGCTTCTGCTAAGTAGTATTAAATACTCACCTCACTGTTGATGCTGCCTATATATAGTACATACTGTGGGACTGTAAAATTAGCAATTTTACAGCTGTGCCATTTATGTGGAGTATTGGGATTACTGTCACCTTTGTCTGCATATTTTGCTTTGATTAATGTCACCTAAATGCTGTGTCTTCCATTTGAGAATCTGGTTCATTTGCATGATTTTTTGTACTGGGTGCAAATTTTTGGGAGTCTAAATTAGTCCGTCTCTCTCTCTCTCTCTCTCTTTCTTTCTCTCTCTCTCTCTCTCATCTTTGTTGGCATTGGCACTTACTGATTTGACTGAAGGCAGAAGTCTCAGAGCAGTGCTCTCACACAAGTACACCTGTGAGATATGCAAATGTCTTACAAGCGATAATGACCTTATTTATTTTAATTTCCAAAGTCGAAATTAGCACCAGAGCAAGCAAATGAAGTGGAAGTTAATAATCAGCGTGCAAAAGGGGCCTTAACCAGCCTGTGCCTCCGTTAAGGTGTCTGCAGACCTAAATGGCCCCTTTAACTCTGTGCTTGGTGTCATCATATGCATGCTTTAAAATATCTAATGGTGTAATCACACATGCCTTGCCTGGGAGGAGGAATTCCCAGATGGCGTGGCATGATTAGGTAGTACACTTATCTGTTTAGAAACGAGCATCTGGAAACACAGGTTGCTCTGCCACCACTGGCTCTTTCATTTTCTCTAAATTAGCCTCATTCAATTAATCTCATTATTAGGCATGCGAAAATGGAACGGCTAATAGAATCCTATTATGCTATCATTACCAGTCATGAGTGCTGGTGCTACAGAGAGAGAGGGGGGGGGGGCAGTGATTTACAGTGACTTTTGCTGAAAGCTGTTTGCTCTTCAGGCGGGAAATTTTGGATTTTTAATTCAATACTCCCATATGACTCAATACGCTATGGGCATCCAAACCAATTAGGCATGATAGAGAAAATAAAACATTTGCATTGCGTCAAGA
This sequence comes from Alosa pseudoharengus, assembly GCF_046254945.1. Lineage (NCBI taxonomy): Eukaryota > Metazoa > Chordata > Actinopteri > Clupeiformes > Clupeidae > Alosa > Alosa pseudoharengus. The sequence continues at coordinate 21,313,113 of NW_027468718.1, read as the reverse complement.
TTAGTCACTAAACCATATGCCCATATGTGATGACGCAAGATATAGTATGGTACGGTTTGCATGTACATGTTCACTTTTCCATGCGGTGTTGTGTTTTGCTGGCTTGTCCCCAGAGTGAGCAGTGGATGAAGCCGCGGTGGAGCGTCACTAATATGGAGTACCCGCACCGATAGAACACTCTCCTGCCGCGGCTTCTGCTACACTGGAGGCAAACAAAAAGAGGCTCATCCATCTGATTTTAAAGACGAGCTCTCCCATCACTTCACACTGTCAGACATAATGGACAGGCCGCCTAGACGATCAGTGTCAAATATCACTTATATCTTTCCTGTCTCTAATGTGTGTGTTGGAGGGGGGTTTGGTGGGGGGGGGGTGGTGTAGAGAGGAGGGGGAGGGGGTGGGGGGGTTGAAGGCAGTCTAAAGTGGCTGTGGCTCTCACACAGAACTGCCCCCCTTCCTTCTTCCACCCTCTGCGCACCCCACTGCCCGCCCCTGTCCCCACCCCCTTCCAAACCCCTGCTGTCCGGAAGGATGCTCTCGCCAGGCTGGAGTGGCCCCTGCTGGGATTCTGTGGGGAAGAGGGAGAGAAAGAGAGAGAGAAAGAGAGAGAGAGAGAGAGAGAGAGAGAGAGAGCAGAACCTGGGTTGCTGCTGTCTGGCCTCAACATCCCCTACCCCCGCCCCCTGTGCCCATGCACAAACATGCGCACACACACACACACACACACACACACACACACACACACACACACACACACACACACAGAGATAGAAAGAGAGAGAGAGAGAGAGAGAGAGAGAGAGAGAGAGAGAGAGAGAGAGAAGAGAACAACTCTATTTAATAACTCTATTCTCCCTCTCTGTCTGTAAGTCTTCTTTCCTTATTAACAGCGTTAATAATAACAGTGTTCGTTATGAATAAATTACTTGGTTCAACACTGCAACGCAGATAAATCTACTAATAAAAACATCTACGTCTGTATTTCATGCAAGTGTGCCACAATACTGTGAGGATCCAGTGTCACATATTTTAATATTTGATCTCCTTCCCAAATGCCCTCCAACCCTCTTTGCCATCCCTTGTGCTTCAGTCCATGCTGGGGTGTAATGCAAACACACCGCGAACCTCATTCACAGGCAAGAGATACCAATTTCTTCCCAGCAAGACATATAACAAAGACGTTAAACAAAGCAAACAGCTGCATCCAATTCCAGAGGCAAAGAGCTAAGCCTTCAATTCAAGCCCGTTCCCTTTGAAATGAAATACAAAAAAAAAATCAGACTTTGCCTCAAATGTATTCGTGGCTGAAGAGGGCCCGGCGTATTGCGTTATCATGGCCGCTGTGTTTACCGTGCGCATCTACATATGGCTATCTAATATCGTGTGTGCCACCGAGCAGGTTGGAGAGCGGGGTCCCAGGGGCTTCAAGGCTGGGATTACACACAGCGGGGGGGTTGAACTCTTGCCCTCCCGTGATTGAAAGACCTCCACCAGCTTAGGCCCTGTTTATTGTGCATTTGCATCGCTCAGTTCCCCTGGACGGCGGGGGACTATCAGCAACCGGCCAGCCAGCCAGCCAGCCAGTACTGCCCCTGCACTCGGCAGCGTCATGGTAATTTGGTTTCCACAGGATCTCTCGCCCCGTGCCTTCCAGCTAGCCACAGAGCCCTCAGCTTAGGGGCAGTCATTTAGTCTGATTGACCAGTGTATGCTCTAATCAATATCTCATAGCCTGCACCATATTGTGCAAGAAAACAAATATATCAGTCATGGAGAATGGTCATGTATTTGTTTAGATATTTGACTTAGATGCCTAAAAATAGTTCCGCCATTTTTTTTAAAGGGAACATAATTGTCTTTAAAAAAATACCTGAAATATCAAGATTTGTCAAATATCCAGCACATGCTCCATGGTGTGGCTTGTGACCGCCAAGTCACATGGATTGTGATCAGGGCCTGTTCTGTACCATTGTCTTATATTGTCGGCTACTCAAGATCTATTAACTAAGTTAATTGCATTTGGATCCGAGCCCTGGAGTGGTCAACTATGTAATTTCACTAATTCATCCTGGTGAGAGGTTGACCTTAAGAAATGTAATTATGCACACCTGAGTTACACAAGAACCCAAGAGGCCTGCTAAGCGTTTACTAAAGAATACGGGATCATTAGCAAAAAACAATTTGCCTTTTTTGTTGTCAATGCACAGGAGTCAAGCACCTTACCATGTAAACAACCGTTTGTGCTCTAGACTGCAATTTTCAAATTTGAACAATGTCTTAAACCCCCTTCTTCTAACTAAATAACTACATCTGTATGTTTAAGCTATTTCGAACGACTGGTTTACTGCTTACAGTGTGTCCTCCAGTGCAGAACATTTGCTTGATCACAACAACAGCAGGAGAATAAAGTCGCCTGTGGTAACTTTGCATAAATTTTAATAGGTCTATCCATAATTGTGCGTGATTTATTCTAATATAATTGACAGAAAATATGAAACAGGTCAAGGTTCACCAATTAGAGTGACTTCCCATTTAATTTTTTGACAGGTCGGTATGTAGATGCAGGCCAGTGTTTCTGCTGGAGAGCAGAAGACATGAAGCTCATGAGAAGGTTTCCAGTGAAATTCTCTATGGCAACACCAGCTCTTAAGAATGACTTTACACATTATCACACCAACCCAGGCAGATCTGTTGTGAAGCACACCTACTGGCGTTCTATATTTTGAAAATTTTGCTGACATTAATTTTATTATTTCTCACATAATCTTAGTTTATGAATTCCTGTCCTATAGCCAAGATTTAAATCCTGTGACTCTGTCTAAAAATACACATTTTCAGCACCAGGCACCCTACTATAATTAATGGAAATGCCTTTTTGATCTGATAAAAAAAAACACAAGCACCAGAAGGCAGTGAGGTGGCCAAGCATTGTGATGACAGCTCCTTCGCACGCGCACGCGGAGGCAGTGAACCGGGCGTGTCATCTCACAGCGGTGCCCTGTGCCCAAGTTCATGGCCAGGTCAGCAGGGCCCTGCCCCCACCAGCACTGGAGCCAGAGCCGGCTGGGGCCAACCACATCAAGAGAGGTGCTTCAAAACAATGGAACAATGTACCGTAGGCAGGCAGGAATGCCCGTTCCCGGTAAAGGCCCCTTTTAAAAACCAGCAAATATATCACTGTGTCCCTAAGATGTAAATCTACACCTCTGGGCCATAAACGCCGGCACAAAGACGGATTTTCATCCAGCCCAAATTAACGTGCATCCCACTAGCAATTAGCCACAAAAGTCGACATTGTTGCCTCTTTTTCCGAATGCACACTGGGCGCTTTGTGACACTGGGGCGTCTGGAAAGACAGACTCTCAAGGAAAGTATTTTTCGGTTGAGTCACCACACTTCATATTCATAGTTTTTCAGAATTGGCCACCAAGAACGTAGCAATCCGTAGCTAAATAGGACATTGGGAACTCAGTTATTTGTCTCACGGTGGGACATAGAGCATGGTGCCATGCAGACACAGAGCTGTAAACACAGAGTGATGTTTTTTGAAAAAAAAAAAAGTGGGAAGCAAATGCACAGTATTATCCTAACTAAATCATTGGCATATTCCCTTTGTCCTGTGAGCTGGGGCTAGAAGAGTGCCTCTTGGCCTCAAGAAAGAGACCGTTAGAGGCAGAGACATGGCTCGGACTGGCCCAATAAATGGGCTTGGCCCACCAGTTTATATTTACAGTGGGTTTTGAGAGCTCTATTCAGCGTTTATGGCACGCCGGTTTACTGGTGTGCTTTTCTAAGCCTGGAGTCAGTGAAACAGGAGGAGGCTCTTTACTGCTCTCCCAGTGTTCCCCGTGT
>NW_027468718.1:21284261-21304261 GCF_046254945.1 Alosa pseudoharengus | reverse complement strand
AGTCAGCAGGGAATGCAGAGCCCGTGAAATGATGTATGTAATAAGCATCAGGGCCGCGCTGTTTTTTTCCCCTCTGACTTGGGGAATAGAGCTGACAAAATCACATCACATTAAATTGATTCAGTCAGAATTAAAATTCTTATGGTATTAATTAAATGGGGAAGATCTCATTAGCAGCCGGGGCTGTGAGGGAGAGACTCTCGCTCTGCCAGCAGATGTGACTGTGTCACCGCCACTCTACACGCTCACCATTAGGGCAAAGAGAGGGAGAGAGAGAGAGGGAGAGAGGGAAAGAGAGGAAGAGGGAGAGAAAGAATAACAGTGAGAGCGAGTCAGTGAGGAAAAGAGAGAGAAACAGGGAGAGAGAGATACCTAGTGAAAAACAAGCAAAAGAAAGAGCGAGGGAGAGAAGAATTGAGAGAGTGAGAGAAAGATTGAGAGAGAGAGAGAGAGAGAGAGAGAGAGAGAGAGAGAGAGAGAGAGATGAGGGGGGAGGTGGGCAGAGTGTCCTGTCCACGGCTGTGGGAAGGAGCTAAGCTAAAGCGAGGATGGCAGAATATTAATGGGCAGTATTAGGAGGCTGCTCTGCTCCTGCATGGCTTTATTTAGCTTCATTTGGTCTATCAGGCAGCTGGAATTCAATAAGAGTCGGGCTAATGACCGCAGCAGATCTGCCCTGTTATTTGCCCTGTTATCTGCCCTGATGAGACACCTTCCCCGCCTCTCTCCTCCTGCCCTAATGGGGTGAACCTGTGGAGTTTTACCTGTCCTCTACCACCACCTCTCTCACCACCACTGGGGTATTTCAGGAGGCGGCCTCCTTTTCCTCAGTCTAACATGAGAGCTTTATATTATGCCAGTGCAAATAGGGATTTATAATGGGAACAACTCTGTTCTCTTACAGGGTCAGAGCAGGAAGTGTGTGCGGTGATAAAAACTAATTTGCTAGTTTCTGCTGTTGTTGGTGGCTGGTGACGTGTAATTGGGCATGATCACCCTGGGGTACTGCATGACTGTGGCAGAGCACGACTGGTCTGAGACTGAAGGGAACATCCAAGTGGCGTGCCACATGCGGAGTCACTTTTAATTAAGAGGAAATGAAAACACGTTCTATATTAGACATACCGTACTAATTTGAACTCTAACATAGAAAAACATGGATAGACTAGTAATTACGTATGAATGGTATTTAATACAGCATTTAATGCTGTCTATGTGTCTATAAACTGAAGTACAGAAATATTTCATCAATACCGTATGTAGTGAAATTGCACTTGATAAGTCATATGTGCAGCAATACAGACATCATTTCTTTCTTCTTTCTTTCTTTTCTTACTACTCACATCTCCGTTTAAAGTGATAGCACACATCGTTGGAGCTGAGCTTATAGGAATCTGTACAATAAGCACAAAACAGCTGTATTCTAGTGCCTCCAATGAAAATGATAATCCTGGAAACAATGGCCTGGGGCCATATGCTCCTCAGGGCCCAGCACTGATGAAGTTACAAGGCGAACACTGTCCCTTTTATTAGGAGCAGGCCTGACTGTTCGCAGGTCCTGCATAAATATTTAGGGTAAATACACAATATATCATTTTTTTCTTCACAGTTGAATTGCATTATGATTTCCATGCAGACCCAGGTGAGACAGGGTCAGGAGACTAAATTAAGTGGGCTATGGAGGCAGCTGCTATGGCTGCACTCTTTAACCATGCTTGGTTGGTTTGGCTATCAAAACGCCGCTTGTACATGAGCCATAAAAGAAACATTGGGTATGTGTTTAAAATGGTATTAAAATGCTGTTGACCCTTAAAATTAGAAAGGGGAAACGTGCAACTCCTCGCCTGGCAATTATTTCATGTCGATCTAAAGTGTTGGGAGGTGGGGGTGTTGGGGTGGTGAGGCAGAGTGGATACGTATGGCCGAGATCCTCGAAATTTATTGACACGAAGAGCGGAAATATGAGGCGACAAATTTATGAAGGTGGAACGAGATGACATCACGTCACAAAAGGGGGTTCAGATGGCATAATCTGTGAGGGGGATGGAAGGGGGGGAGGGCCGCATTGTAGCGCTTGTCTCTGCTCCATAAAGTCGGGGGAAGGTCTGTATCGCTGGGCTTTATATGGCCCGTGATGTGAAATGATATTCAAATGATCCATTGTAAAACAGCCGTGCCGATTACGTCCACCTTTGCCATGGTGCTCTTGAGGGAACGTTTCTGCCCAACGCGTTTCTCTCATCCCCTGCACACCGCCACTATATTTACCCCCCATGCACTGTTATGTTACCTTATGCATGTGAAATCTATTATCCCCTTATTTTCGGAGAATATCCCCAAGAGAACGAAACAAACACTTACGTTCTGTAACAAGGTGCCTCACTTGTGTTCAGCAGAATGAAGAAGTAGTGGGTACTCAGAATGAACTACAGAGAAGGATGTTTTTCAAAGCCTTTTTAAAAGCCTCTCAGATGAAGAACTGTTATAAAATCCACCTCCTATCAATGGGTTCATCTCAATTAGTTCAGTTCGGCGGTCTGCGACTGCGCAGTGCTACATGGGCTTTGATGTGGTTTATTCTGAGCAAATACATATTTATATAGCCATCTCTTGTCCTTGATTTAATCTCCTCAGTTTAATGGTAGGGCCAGCAGTGTAGATGTTAAAAGGGCTCTTGGTGACAATGTCTTTCTGAGAATGGAGCATATTAAGGATGACACAAGACAATGTTTTTTTTCCACCACAGCACAGTAACGCTTTTTTCCCCAAGAAAGACGGCAGAAAACATCTCCAATGGGCACGCATCCAAAAGCCATTGGCTTGAGTGAGCAGTTTGAGTGAACACAGACACAACATGTATTTATATAGCTCTCTGTTTTGGTTTCTTTTCTTTACAGTATCGCCATTTTTTGATCAACAATGTTGAAATGACCCAGCTGCCACTCACTGTGTCCTACCTGTGACATCTGTGTTGGCGTGTCAGGCATAATCCCCTGTGTGGGATCTCTAACAAATTGGGGGGTCACCGGCGTACGGGCAGATCGGGGGACGGCAGGGGACCTGGAGAAGATGTTCAATCACCACCCCCCCCCCCTCCCCCCTCCCCACCCCGTTGCTCTCGCCACTGGTCCTCCGCTCACAGCCCACAGTGCTCTCCGTCCCGCCCGCAGCTGCTGGGCATCCGCTGGGAGGGCCGGATTACGTCTGGGTTAATTTACTGATTAATATCCAGCCACCAGATCCAGCTTCCCCCAGATGGCCAATTAAAAACTACAACTGGCAGTGCGGTGCGGCGCGGCGGTGCCCCGGCAGCAGGTTGCCCGTGGGCCCCAAGGCTGGAGGCTGTGACAGAAGGTGTGGGCCCGGCCTCGCCTCGCCTCACGGCAGAGCAGAGCAGAGCAGAGCAGAGCAGAGACCAGCCACTCGCACTTCTGAGGAATGACAAAGTGAGCCGGTTTGGAATGGTTGCTGAGAAACTGGGATGCCCTCTCTCTTTCTCTCCATCTCAGTTTCTCGCTCTCAGTCTGCATAATGTAATGTTATCCAGCATATTCAAAAGCAAATAGTGTTATTCTGTTAGACTCAACATCCAAGTCCCAACTTGGTGGGGTCAAAATGGCCTCTAGCATTCTACTGGAACTAATCTCGGAGTTAAAAAAAGAACCTCCTTGCTAGACCCCAGATTTCCTTTCTATGGATTGATACAGTGGTTATTATTTACATGCCTGCAGATCTGTGAGGTCTCCGCAGTTGTTTGCATAAATCACAGACACAGAGTTCTGTGCTCACAGACAGAAGCTGGATGATAAACGGAGTATGGCATATTTATGGAGTATAAACACAGCAATAAAAGAATGACAACAACTCATCATCCTTACGTTGCGTCGTTTTTGAATAACAGCAGGGCCGTGCTTCAGAGGTGCTGGGAGCGCATTTAGCAAAACAGCGTGTTCAAAGTTTTGACAGGGCCAAGAGACGCACACGCATGACAACAACAAGGAGCTTAGTATTTGGAAAGAGCACATCGTGAAAATAATCTCTTAACATTTTTCAACATTACGTGCTAGCCATCTCATGGCTAATCCCCTTTAGGTTCATTTGACTTTGTGTGCAACACACTCCCTGAAATGGCCTGGATGCAGACAGGCCACAAAGACTCTGCCATTCCTGACCCGTAAGACAGTGAAGGCCCTTTAGAATTCCAGCCGGAGACACTTCACACTACTTCTGGCTCAACCAACCACCCTTTATGTGGGCTCCAATTGCCATGGCAACCCCATAAATACAATGGCCAGTCGTACGGGCAGTGGGGAAATAGGAGATAATTAATAACTGTTTCGAGACATGCTGGGGGTGGAGAGGAGGGGTCTGGGGGGAGGGGGGGAGAAGAGGAAAAATGCAAGCTGTGGCTGAGTCTGGGGGGTTTGCTTGATAAAGAGAACAACATGTTTCTCTTTAAAAGGGGTCATTCAGAAGAAGGAAACAAGCAAACGCTACTGTTGAGAGATTACACTGTAGTTTGCCAGAGAATTGATGGTCCGTTTTGTGCTTTAATTGCCTATTTAACCTCTTCTATGGTACGCCATGTTCGACTCCACCTGAATGTGATAAAGGGTGTTGTAGGAGACAAACTGAAGCAATGTGCGGCCCATTTGGTTCACTACTGGCCTGTCCATTCTTACCACGTGCTAAGCACATCAAGGCCTTAATGGTAACTTTATGTCTCTGAGAGGGTGTATGAGTGTAGCCATGGTCGTGGGGGAACTACAATACCCCCCCCCCCCCCGCCCACTGCACTTCACACACAATCTAGAGAGTCAAAGACAAGACAATATAACCGCTGCCCACCTCTGAGCAAAAGCCCGGCAGATCTGAAGTTCCTCCAGTGAAGAAGAAAGGGAGAGGAACAGACGAGAGCAAGTCTCCAGCGGCCTTGAAGTGCCAAAGCCCTTAAACACTCCACCGTGCCACAACCAGACTAAGGCAGAGCGGAGGTGAGGAGACAGAGGCGGAAAAAACAGCGCGATCGCGGGTATGATTACAAAGGGGTGATGCTCTGCAATCTCTGACCCTTTGCTTCTTGCCAGAAGCACCTCGTGTGGAATCAAAGCAAACAAAAAAGGGCCCGGCTCTGGAACTCTGGAGGGGGGGGGGGGGGAGGGGGGGGCGACCGGCGCCCGGCGACCCAGTCCCTTTCATTTCCTTCCCTTCATACAGATCCCGGCAAATGAAAAAACGTGACGCAGCGCGGCGCGGCAGGCCGAGTAGTACAGACACAGGGCCGGCTGGTGGAGGTCAGTGGTGGGTGCGCTTGGTGAAGGTCACACCAGAGCCCAAACTCACTGGCTGTAATTGACTAGCATGGGTGGCTGATTGCATGCAGGAATTGAGGAGGTAGGTGACGAAGGTGGGGAGCTGGTGGGGAGCATATATTCCATTTAAGTCTGGGGCTACTGGAAGCAAGCGAGAAAACACACAAACACACACAAACACAAACACAAACACACACACACACACACACACACACACACACACACACACACACACACACACACACACACAAATACACACTCCTAATACACAGGGCGCTACACTACCGCTGAGAGGAGAAAAAGTGTCTTGAAAACACAATGCACGTTGAGAATCACGGAGTCCATAACTTTTAATTAAAAATCGTAAATTAATTAACTCTGCTGAAAAAACTCTGAAGACAGACCCGACACAGAGACCGCATTCCCCACAATGCAATTAGATCAATTGGGCATGAAGAGGGCTGGCAGGATCCCGGAGAAGAGTGCAGCCCTAAAGTCAGATGCCAGTAAGTGGAGTTTGATTGCAGCTCAGCACTCGGGGTTAGAAATGGATATATCCCTCCTAAGGAGCCTCTCGTTTTTCTAATTAGAGGTCCGCTGCGTTGTTTTATTTATTTTGAAATGACGGATGGCCGCAGGGATATCAGCACCACGAAAAGCTAGGCCTTAATGTGCATCATAAATACCTTTTATAGCAAACGTGGTTGTCATGATCAAACCATTAAAGGTAATTAACTACGGCTCCGATAATTCACCTGAGTGCTTTATGCTCCCTCACTGTAAGAATCCATTATTTTAAGCAGGGTTTGGTTTCATCCATAATTACCATGGGCTTTTGCAACAAGGGCTTCGAAAGGGGTGGAATTTTTATTGCATTCAACCTTCTGATTTAAGCATCTAAAAATAAATACAATTTAATGGCATTTTTTTTTCTTTCAAGGAGTGAGGGGAAAAACTCATAGTGCAGTGACATCCAACCTGATGCAAGTTTCTCCACTCGCCCCCCAGTAGGGGTCGTGGGTGCTGGGGAGGCTGAAATTTGGGAGATGCTGGGTGGATGACAAATTAGGGTCTCACCCATCTCCGAGCCCCCACCCGTCTCCAGGGAAGAGATAGGTTAGAGAGAGAGGGCTGAGTCATTGGTGCAGTCCGGTAACTCTGAAGGATGCACTGGGAGCATGTGTTGAATGTATGTCTGAGTGTGTATGTCGTGTGTGTATGTGGTGTGTGTGTGTGTGTGTGTGTGTGTGTGTGTGTGTGTGTGTGTGTGTGTGTGTGTGTGTGTGTGTGTGTGCATGCTGGAGTGCGTGGGTGTGTCTGGGTGTGTGTGGGTGTGTTTTGAGGGATGGGCCCGATCACTGGGAGGAAGTGGCTTGTGTCCGTCCACCCACGCACACACCCAGCACGTGAAATTGCTCCAGATCATGTAGACATATTCTAAGCACTGATCCATACCGGACTATAAACACAAGAGCCTCGCTGTGCCTCCTCTCCACAGAAGGTCACCCAGCTCCTGGGTTTAAAGGAGAAAGAGCAGGAAAAAAAACTGCCAGGAGCAGTGTTAGAGACATGACCAGAGACACTGGTGGAGGTCGACCCCCTCCAACCCCACATGGTCTTCCTCACCCACCCATCCAGAGTGGACGTGCCTCAGTAGGACCTCCATGCTGCACACCCTTCAGTGGGCAGTGCTATAGTGACAGAGCTCAGGAACTTCATCAAACACAGAGAGTGAACATGCAATCCCATTAAAGGACACATCACTACAGATAGAGGAGCAGCCAAGCCCAGAGCCCTGGAAAAGTGAATTATTTGTAAGATTGAAGTTTGCTTACTGTTGCATAACGAGCGAGCAAGACACAAAGAGAAATGACCATCATCTAAGCTGGTCACAGTATTTTCAACACACACATGACAGAGACAAATATATGATGGTTGAAATTATCTGTGAGTGTGGAACTAGTGACTGAAGTGTCATATCATGAATGAAAGCCCTTTAGTTTTAAACAATGAAAACCTAAAAAAAAAAATCTCTGAATATCCTACTTCCAAAAGAAATGGTAGAGGCAATTTTACTTCCAGCACATTTGAACTTGAGGAGCCGTCATGCATGACTTCAATTCAGACTGCTAATATAAAACCCACTGTAGCAGAATCAATACTGATTTTGGCAGTAGGGTTAAATGTGGATGTTCTCTGTGTGTAAGTTCTCATAAGGCTATTATTATACAAAGTAGTATTCTACACACATAACGATTTTTTTGCACTGTTTATCATATATGTAAAGAAGCGCAAATATGTACAGTATCTATTCATGTTTTATTTTTTTGATTAGATTAATAACAATCTATACATAGAAATGATGATGATCAATGGTGATGAGAAACACCTTGTAGCTATAATGTAAAACATCTTACAGTATCTCCATTAGAACGTTTCACATTAAAAATGAAAGAAAAAAAAATGTGTGATATCATGTTATGATATGTTTTCTATAACAATAGGAAAACTGGAAATCATGAGAAGCCATAAGCCCATCCATGATGAACATATACTAAAACAGAGGGGAGATCACGGGGAAGCTTTGCCCGGCCATGCCTGCTCCTGTGAATGCTTAAACGGCTTTGATGGAAAGTTTAGCTGAGCAGGAAATGCAATTGAGGAAGCCGTAAAAGCGACAGAGGGAGGCCTGAATGTAATTAAAGCGCCTGACACTTTTATACTGGGTAATGGGAGTCCAGGGCCTGACTATTCCCTAACGTGTTCCCCCCACGCTGTATGGAGTGCATTTTAATACCACCCAATACAACTACTTAAATGCCACTCTTATGGTCCCTGCACCAGAGTAATATTGATGTGTAAATAGGATAAATACCAACATCCAAGGGTTTAAGGGATATAGTAAATAAACATTACTTAATACGCCGCAGACACGGAAACCCAAGAGTGGACTGAGTGACTAGAAAAGGGCATTCACGTACAGAGAGCAAGTGGCTGATCACATTCAACATCACTTTCACATCCTTACACTTCAAATTCTAAATGATAATGTAAAAGGAATAAATAGTGTATTGAAAGAAAAAAAAAATCAAGATAAACTGAAGTATAAGTCTTCAGTGTGGCTCTTAATGTGGCCCAAGGGGGTGTCAGTGGAGGCATTTACGTTCCTCAAAGCCTCAGCCCTTTTGGGGTGGTGTGAACTACCTCATAAAGAGTGTGCCTGTGGAACCATGTATTAGTGCACCCTGTTTGGTTTTAGTGAGACTGTGCGAGAGGACAGGAGAGGCGGTGTGGAGGCATGTGGGGTGAGAGAGGACAGAGAAGTGTGCGTCTCCCCTTTCCTCATGAGCCTCACCCCTCTCTCTGAGCCGGGCTGTCAGAGGGACAGTGAAAAATGCCAGAGTGGAGAGGTGAATTGCATATTTTTTTCCCCTCTTCCCTCTGAATGTTATGAAAACCAGCAACGAGCACATGCTGTATATTGTGCTGTCCATATATGCACCCGAATACAGTTTGATCAAGACGTATATGCACTGAAATGATCTCGGGAATTTTGAAGTGAGTGCTTTATTGAACCAGACGCGTGTGTGTTGCAGAATGAACAGAATCCACTCACACAAAGAAGTTGGTTTTTGCTGAGAAACAATGAAAAATTGAGCATGATCCATAACACAAAAATGAACAATAATCCCACATAAGATCACATCGATACATGAGAAAGGACCAATTATTCCATTTTCCTACCAAACATGCATAAATAAATGTACCCGAAATGCATGCTATTTGGAAATATTTGGTGAAACGCTTTTTGTAAGGTGTCTGGGTGAAGTCTATGTGTGTAGAATGAATTCTTTGTGACAATGGACGAAGCCCCGGCACAGGACTCCAACCTACCTATCACATGCTGTAAAAGAGGGCTTTTGAACACACCAAGACAGATAATGAACAAGTTAATAACAAGAAATGAATACGCTTGAACCTTCCCCAACCATCCAGGTCCCACAATTTAATCTGTAATAAATAATCGGGCATCATTGTGAGATGGCATCTCATAATGGCAAATGAAATATGCTGGTATGATAGGTACAATAAATCTGGATTTGCCTATGGTTCCCTCAGGCTAGAACAATATGTAACTATAGTGTTCCCTGTCAGGATGAGCCGATCTTGGAGCCATCATAAAATCTAAATGGGCACTAATTAGGCAAGCCTTTCCTCTCCGACTTACTATTTCTATTGACATTTTCCCATGCACCCAGCCCCCCACAACACCATAAGTCACAGGGATAAGAACTCCCTGGATTACAGCGCGAAGGGCTGTTAGGGAGAAGTTCAGCACAGAGGCGACGCATAAATTTGCCCACAGATGCAGTGGTGTGTGTGTATGTGTGTGTGTGCTCCTTGTGTTGAACACCTATACCGTCTGTGGTTAAATACAAATGTGTGTGTGTGTGTGTGTGTGTGTGTGTGTGTGTGTGTGTGTGTGTGTGTGTGTGTGTGTGTGTAAGTGTGTGTAATAGCACATCTGGGTACCTGGATAACCAGAGCACATAACAAATCTGCATCATCTTCAGTGCGGGTTTAATGATGCCAATTAGAGTGATGACTTTTAAGATTTTTCTTTTTTTTCTGTTGTTGCCCACCATTTTTTTGGGTGTCTCCATACTAAAAAACATAATTGACCTCAATGCAATTGGCAAGAAACTGTGAGTCTTGACATTTATGGAATGTGTCAGGTATGAAGCTGCTTTCAGCCTATATCTGATTCACCAGCAGCACAAGCGGGTGTGAAATTTCTGGCTCTTTACATTGCCATTAGGAGTCTCATCACCTATGGTATCCATGGGGACAACGAATAAAAGAGAGGGTGGGTGGCAGTGGTGGTGGAGGGATGCTGGGAGGGGGGGTGTCAGTCAGGTAAATATATATATGCATCTTGCCCTCACTGAAATTAATAAAAGCATGACGCGTACTCGGCACCGAGCTGCTTGTTGAACATATGCTGAAAGCACGGCTAAGCCAACTGGCTCAGAGTCAAGTATTCCCACCAACTGCAGTCTTACGCTACCTGACAGAGGAAAAGCTCTATTCCCTGGGCATGGGGGGCACAAATGGAGAAATATTATTGAAATGATTATCTGCATCAGGACTCAGATTTGGGCTGACATTTCGCCGGCTCTGCGTAATCCGAGGGGTTGTCTAGGAGAAGGCGTGGAGAGGGCTTGCCGGTAAGCCTTGGCGGGATGATTAATGAAGCTGGAATACTAGGTGGACCCGGCCCACCTCCACCCAGACCCGGGGGCCAGAGCCCGCATATGAAATTGGCCCTCTGTCGCGTGGCTCCCTGGGAGAGAGCTTGCTCTGATCCCCCCCCCCCCCCGACACCACCCCCCCCTCCCTCCCCTCCAACCCTTGCTGCGTGGCTGGAGACACCACTATAGACACACACGACACCACTATAGACACACACGCACACACACACACACACATGCACACACACACACACACACACACACACACACACACACATACACATACACACACACCCATTCCCACCCTCCACCCTCCACCCATCACCTCCACCACCAAAGCCCAGATACATCCGGCTTTATCTCCAGCTCAGCACTGGGCTGCAGCTCCACTCCAGGAAGTGGCAGCTTGGAGAGGGGTGGAGATCCCATCGCTGCCGCCCTCTTCTCAGATGAAGGATTAAAACTTCCACAAAAAAAAAAAAAAAAGTTCAAATAAAAAATAAATTCCAAAGCACTTCTTGTTAAACCAAGGAATCAACGCTGCTCTCTTCAAACACCGCCTGTGCTAGTCGAGCATCCATGCAGTGCCATCCCAGGCTGTCATTATTACCGCTTTACCCCCCACTACTATCAACCACCACTAGCACTCAAAAGAGAAAATTGTGTGCCATTACTACTCCCATGTCCTGAAAAAAACTGTTGCAATTCCAGTAATTTTTCAGTAGTAGTAGTAGCAGTAGTAGTAGTAAGTTCAAGTAGTAATTCTCCTCAATAAAGGTCTCCTCCATAAAGTCAGCATCTGAGGTTTCTGAGGCTGTGGCCATGGTGTGAAGGGCAGGGTTGGGCAGGAGGCACACACTGAGGGGGTGTGGTGGTGTGTGTGTGTGTGTGTGGGGGGAAGGGGGGGGGTGCTGCTGCCGATGCTCTCCCCGGGTCCCTAAATGAATGGCGGCTGCTCTGCATGTGCAGGGGCGTCCACCCCCTGTGCTTTACATCATTGTGCCAGCCATGTCCGAGTGCTCCCAACAGATCCGGCGCCGTGATGGATGGCCCCCAGAAAGCCTCTTAGGATGCCCGTAATCGGAGACCGGCGAGCGGACTTCTTGACCATGTATGAGAAGCACATGCACACACGCAGACACGCACACACACACACACACACACACACACACACACACACACACACACACACACACACACACACACACACACACACACTCTAACAAACATGCACAGACACACAGACACAGACAGACACACACACACACACACACACACACACACACACACACACACACACACACTCAAACACTCACATACTCTAACACATACACACACACACACACAGTAATACAGGCAAGCATGAATGAGGCGTGTGAGTGAATGGCAGCAGTGGTAGGAGAGGCGAGTAATTCAGGAGAGAGAGAGCAGGGCGTCTTTAATCATCCTCTGTCGATAATTAGTCATAGACACAGTGGCTTTGTTCAGAGTGGGCTGTAATTAATAACGGTGGAGGGCAGAACAATCACTGGGAGCACAGTGTCACACGATGCACAATAGCCCAGTGGTGATTTCTAAATAATGTAAATTATGTGTTTACCTATTGTGATCCAGGATGTGACACGCAGAACCCCTTCCTCTTCCTCCTCCTCCTCCTCTCTCTCTCTCTCTCTTGCACATACACACTCTCTCTCTCTCTCTCTCTCCCTCTCTTAGTTCTCTCCTTTTTTCTCTTTAAGAGAGAGACCAGAGCATGATTAATTGCAAGCTCACGGGTTTTACAGCTTCAAGAGTAAATCAACTGCTCAGAAGTGCTAACTTGCTAAAATATAAACTAATTTTAGGCCCAAGATATTAAAATATAATCCATCTTCTTCCTCCACGGGGAAAGCTAATTAGAAATTGTGAGTGGCATAAGGGAGGAGAGGTGGTAGAACAGTGGGAGTAGGTTCAGGAGCGGAGCAACCACAGCTTCCCCACGAATCGCAGGATTCTCTACCACCATCTCCTCTTTGAATCACAGGCATGTTTCTCTGCCTAGACTTTCCAAAGAGCTGTCAGAGAGAGAGCAGAGCTGAGCTAACACACTGGCTTTCTGGTGTATCAACAACCCACGACAGCAGATCACAATACAGGAAGTAAATATGCATATATCGCAGCGAAAATGGGACAACATAGTTTTAAAGGGGAAAAAGCCAGAGATTTTACGCAGCCGTAAACAATAGAGATGCCTCCCCCTATCAGCTCTCCCCTCCGCACACAAGGACAATTTATGTCATTCCTCCGTGGATTGTTTTATTTGTGTCCTGCGCCTCTACAGCGGTAGACAACAGGCGCCCGAGGCAAAGAAGCCCGCTACATAACCTGACTGCTGAGCAGCCAGTTCCACTTCTCCCCTGCGCTCTTCATATATATTATTGACCTTATGCAGTAAAACATCTCCGTCCTATTGCATGCTGCCACAATTTATGCCCCTGAGGAGGAGGCACGTGGGGCAGCAGTCGCCCCATGCTTCAGCTCTGAGAGGGGCTTCCACGTCCTTTTCCAGAGCTGGTTCCTCGGAAACGCAGAGCTTTTCAGCGCGGATAAAAAGGCAGAAGAAACACACAGGCCATGACATAGGGTGGGGGGTGGGGGGTGGGGGGGGGTGGTAGGTACAGGGTGGTCGAGGAGCCGGACTCACACGAGAGGCAGGCAGGAAGGGGAGATGGCAGAGGAGAAAGGCGGTCACTGGGCAGGGATGCTACCAGGCGGCAGCTGTGAGACACCGGGCAGAGAGAAGGCGGCCTGCGCATATTCAGGCGACTCTCGTTCGTTGAACACGGCGATGACAAGGGGCCACAACTCAAAAGTGAGAGCCAAGACGAGAGCACAGAATCCCTGAGGAGCACAAGGAGAAGAGGACAGGAGAGAAGGGACAGGAGGAGGGAAAGGAGAGAGAGGAGGAGAGGCAGTGTGGACAGGTAGTCAGATAAGACTGGATGTTCAGGACGAGTGGGTAAGACAGCGAGGGTTCTATTCTTGTACTGGAGCATTCAAAACAATAACAACAACAAAAGAGCCGCCACCAACACGTGTGAGAAGAACACATCCAAAGTTAAATCACTTTTTTTCAAAAGTAGGGGTAGTTCAAGCTTTCCCCCAAAGTAAGGCACATCACTGACAATTAATAAAAACGTGACATCTCTTCAGTTTTTCCGTTTTCTCTCGATCATCTCAGCGAGCATCTCAGAAGGATGTAATTTAGTCGAGAGTGGCAATTTATCTTCAACAGACCCTCTCCCGTTAACCCTTTCCCTGCAGGACACGGCTGTGTTACTCCATTAAGGCAGGCACATTTTCAGGTATTTCAGTTCTATAATAGCCACAGAATTGCTGGCCTGCTGGGTGTCCATTTGGCTGCACAGAAATACACAGCAATGCACCTTCCTACTGGCTGCAATTACATCTGAAAGATATAGAGGAGAGTGTGGACTGGGTGAAAAAAAAACTTGAGTTCAAACTATGCGAGGCAAAAAAATGCACTCTGTAAAAAATATATATCTATCGCTAAGACTGCAGTGGTGCACTTAAGTAACACTGCTGAACACTGTTTTTTTTTGTTTTTTTTTGCATTGACTGAAATAATAATAACTGTGCAAAGAAAGAAAGAAAAAACTTTTGTTTTGAAGAGATGGTGTGAGGATCCGCTTTAGTGTTGGAGTAGAGGTTAGGAGGTGGGTGGAGAGAGAGAGAGAGAAACAGAGAGAGAGAGAGAGTGAAAGAGGGGACATGACTCACTGGTACACTGTGTTTCCTCGTGGGAGTCCTCTCCCCCCTTTGTGTCACTGTTCAGAGGGAAGTCATCAAGTTCTTTACTCACCAGATAGAAATCCTTACAGCACCACTGAAAACAAATAGAAAAAACATGTTTTTTCTTACTCACTACTTGTTTTAACCCAGTGATAAAACAATTTTCAATTTAAAACACTACACAGAAGTCTCACCTCCACCCATGGCAAACTTCCATGAAATAATACTTATTTATTTATTATATCCATTATTAGTCCATTCAAAATATCATTTTAAAAAATGCTGTTTGTGATACACCATAACACCACATCCTTGCCATACAGTTTGGTGTAGTATGACAAATACACCTGATTTGTTATTTATTTATTTATTTATTTATTTATTTTGGGGGGGGGGTGCTAAGGATGAGTGAGTGTGTGTGTGTTTGTGTAGGGGGTGTGGGGCTAGCTGGTGTGGAGGGAGCTGGTTTGGGCCTGGGTCAAGGAGAGAGAAGGGGGGAGACTCATTTGGAATTCAGCACAGCAACATTGCCATCTTTTGGCAGCTGGGTGTACTCTAACTCTCCACTCCCCAGGACCAGCTGCAGACACACACTGCTTGTGAGAACCTTCATCTGAACATAACCACATTGTGGCCCTCAGTGTGTGTGTGTGTGTGTGTGTGTGTGTGTGTGTGTGTGTGTGTGTGTGTGTGTCTGTGTGTGTGTGTGTGTGTGTGTGATCATGTTTGTGTCTCCTACATTGTGAAAATCAATTTGTTCTTTATAAAGTATTGGCAAAGGAAAAGCGACTGTCTGCTACAGTGATGACAATGATTTAAAAGCATAAATTTAACTAATTTCTCTTTAATCATATCAAGTCAAGTATAATTAGTTATACACCTACAGATAAAATGTCATATTAGTGAATACATCATTGCTCACATCCATATTTGGTCAATTTGTCTGTAACATGATCCATGCTCTTTTCTCATGGATTTGTGACATATCTCTGAATGACAGCCACTATCCATAACAGCTATTATTTACTGCTCAAGTCACATCATCATCACAATCAAGCTCTCAAAACCTATTCCCACATCAAACTGATTACTTAAATGACATTCTATAAACCAGGTGTGTGTGTGTGGGGGGGGGTCACATGCTTCTAAAAGGAGATCAATTGGTGACTATATAAAAATCCCAACAACAGACGCTAGTGCTTAAATAAATATTTGTCTGAATAGCCCAAGCACCCCTGCTAAAGATACCACCACCCTTAAACCCCACCCCACCCCCACTACCCCCTGTCCTTTCCCACGGTGCTGCATGGGACATCAGGGATAAGGGAGCGCATCGGCTTTGACAGCGAGTGACAATCCATCCCTCCCCGCGACTGCCATGTCACATTTCCTGATGACTTTATTGTGTGCTGTCACTGCACTGGGTCCGTGTGTCAGTCAGCCCCTGGCTGGCCCGGCGCAGGCTACAGCACAGAGCACCACTAATACCCACTCCTTCTAACTACATTAGATTTGGTGTAATGTCATTCAGCGCATGGGGCCTGATATTATCTTCCATTTGCATCAGGCGGGGGGAGGGGAGGGGGGGGGGGGCGTCGGCCAAGCCGAGGTGTCCGTGTGTTGGCGCTGATAGAGAGGGACGCTCGTCCTCCCACCCCATTCACCGCTCCGTTGACACATGTCAGGATGCAGGCTGGCCATTATGGAGCTGTTTCCCACCATCACGCTCTCTGTGGCTACGCGCTGGGTCGTTGTGTGTGTGTGTGTGTGTGTGTGTGTGTGTGTGTGTGTGTGTGTGTGTGTTGTGCTTTTTATCAGGGCTGGACATGATGTCTCACTCAGGCCAATACTAGCACAAGCCACACTCATCCTTTTTTTGTTCATTTTTGTTTTTGAGTGTGAGAGATTGGTGTATGTTTATATATGTGTGTGTGTGTGTGTGTGTGTGTGTGTGTGTATGTGTGTGTGTGTGTGTATGTGTGTGTGTGTGTAGGGGGGGGGGGGGGTCATATGGTTCTAAAAGGAGATCAATTGGTGACTATATAAAAATCTCTGAAATGTGAAATACAAAAGTGATACGTAATTTTTGGAGGGAAAGAGTATTACTCATATTTTATGTTTTTCTTACAGAATTTACAACAGGAAAATGTCATGTGTATAAAACACTCTGGAGAACATGTAATAGCACCTGTCACGCGTACCAGACCTCGTGCAATGACAGATAATCACTGTTCTCCTGTGGCTCCTGCACATTACCCAACGCTAGGCTCACTCTTTTTTTCTGCCCTAATTCCCTCTCCATTTTACAAGTCACTACATTTAAAGCCGCATATTCACTCTAATAGTTTCCCCTTAAACACCTCTGTATTTCGCATAGCTAGTTTATTTAGACTTAATACTGCAGTATCCTAATCATCACTGAGACCACACACATCAATACTGACTTTAAAAAATGACTGTGTACATATGTCTTTTTTTATGTCACATGAAATGGATGACTATTGTAAAACCAACACGCCAAAGGTAACCAACTCCCTTTTTTACTGACAATGCACTTTCTCCTATCAGCAGCCCTGAACCTAATTAAATGTATTTAGCATCATAAATATTCTAGGGGGACAGGTTGACACAGTGAATTAATGCCTCAGCCTAATCCCAGAGCCTCTCAATTATTGTCCATGGCCAAGGAGCTGCCCAGTGCAGAGTAAATGGGACTCCATGTGTTTCTTATGAATGAAGTTCGCATTAGTTTTCTGTTCAGAGAGAGGCACACCACATAAATCTCACAGGGGAAGCTGACTGGGGGTGGGGTGTGGGATGTGTTGGGGGGGGGGGGGCACCTGACAACATGCAAGACTATGCAAGATGTCTCTATTCCCCCTCCAGTGGCTCCAGAAACATCCCCAGTCCGGCATCACATGAGGAATGAAGGCGGGTTAATGAATGCACAATGTGATAAGCTCTATGATTTGTGAGGTTTCATACCAGTAAAAAAGGACATATGCTACATGCATAGGCTCAGCAACAGCTTGGACATGTCATATCCTGTGAAATTAATGAGCATGGCTGCTTTTGTGTTCTGGCAAAAAAAAAGTGGAGATCAGGAGAAATACAGTCATTGCAAGATGCTGTTTTGTGTCCTTTCTCTTATTTTGTTTTCAATGCTGCATTGTGTACATCAAAGTCTATCTTCTGACCAGAGTAAGGATGGACGAAAGCATAGCCATATCTTATATAATCTCTCTCGACCCTCTCATAATATTTAGGAAACTCCTCACAAAGCAATAGAAAAAAACAACCCAGCAATCAAATAAGTAGCAAACCCAGCAATCAAATAACAGTATTAACTTTCCCCTAAATGAGCTGAGAGGCAGTGTTATGCGAGTGATGGAGATGATTGGGGTGAGGAAGGGGGATGTTAGGGGGCCTCCTTGGCTCCAGTGGTGTAGGCTACGTGTTATGCAGGACTACGCAGTATACCCACTTAAAAGGCATCACCATCTCAGTATACCCACTTAAAATAGGCGAGGATACGTATTAACATTTGGGGTTGATCACAGTATACCCACTACAGCTAACTACTAGATCACAGTATATCCACTACAGCTAACTACTAGATCACAGTATATCCACTACAGCTAACTACTAGATTACAGTATATCCACTACAGCTAACTAGACTACACCACTGCTTGGCTCTGACTGTTCAGCTAAAAGACTTGAGTAGAGGGAGGGAGGTGGGTTAAGGTGGGGTGCTAGGAGGCAGGTTCACTCCGAGCTGGGCAGGGCTGGCCTCTCCTCTGCTCTGCTCTGTCTCAGCTTTGATGTTTAGTGGAGGGGAAGTGACTGGAAGCAAACTGTTGTGTCGCTGCCACAGAGCAGCGCCGTCATCCCCCACCACGTCAACATTTCAACAGGCACGGCACGGCAACTGCTCACCTTACCACTTCTCCTTCACAGTCTCCCCGCAGTACCACTCCGCCAACACCCCCACCCCCTACCCCAGCACCGCTGTTGCAGCCACCACCCTCTGGAGGGAGGGGGGAGTTTTTGGACGTCTTCCTCGAGGCTTGAAGCCCTTCCCAAGTCCTCACCCTTGAAGAGGACATCGTCGCAAAGCTTATTTGTTTTGGTTTTTTATGTTTGTTCCTTTGGTTGCTGTGGCTTAGGCGCGCAGCGAGACCTGTTCCGCTGCTTGGCCCCACCATGACTAACAGGTAACCAAGCACCAAAAAAGCACCGTGGGAATAGGCACAGACACACCAGCAGGGCTCCTCCACCCCCCCCCCCCACATCCCTTCCCTTTTAACGCCTGATCCCGTTCTCATTTTCACCCTCTGTTCCTCTCTCTCCGCCGCAGAGAGTCTACCTTCGAGCTCGAGCCCCCGTAATTGCAATTTGTGTGTGAGCTAAACTAATTTTACGACACCGAACACCTGTATTCATCTCCATATTAATAGAAAACAAGAGGTATAAATCCCCATTTTCCAGCAGCTGGTGTCACGCGAGATGTTCCTTCAGGGAGAGAGAGGCTGCCTCGGCTGCACATTAAAATATTGTTCCCCTCGTCTCCCCTGCTCCTGGGGTGCTTCTTCCCTGGGCAGGAATCAGATATCATAATTACGAACATCACCGGATCGACATCAGTACTTTTTTGACACCTGTAATATCCATATATGCCATTGCACATTTAAGCGCCACCATAAAAAGAGGTGTTCTCTCTGTTGAGTTATGACAGGAGGGAGGGCGAGATACGGCACACAGCTGTCCATCGTCAGGCTTCATTTCAACAGAGAGAGAGAGAGAGAGAGAGAGAGAGAGAGAGAGAGAGAGAGAGAGAGAGAGAGAGAGAGAGAGATGGAGGGGGGGTGGAGAGAGGGAGAAATCAGGGAGAGGCAGTTGAAGTGAGAAGGAAGTGACTGATGGTCTCATTCGAGTCCGACACAACCACATTCTGCTGGAACTACCTGGCACAGGAGAGAAGCGGGCTTTACTGTCGTACTCAAAGGGGAAAGTGAAACTGCAGCTTAGCGTGTCTCTCTGTCCATTTCAAAATGTAACACTTCAAGTGAAGTAACATTTGACAAAGCAACATATGTCTTAACTTAAAGTTAATTAAATGTAAATTTTAAAGAATCACATAACACCAGAAAGCCCACATCTAATAGTATTACTATCAATTTCCCGAAAGTGTTTGCCATTATTCCCGTGAATGGCAGGCTCTCACTGAGAGGAAAAAAGGCATGTGTCCATTTGAAAAGTTCTCTGGAGGAATGTGACTTTTCTTCGGTGGCCTGGACTACTGAGAGCCACTGTCAGGTCAGACGCTACAAAGCCACGAGCATTGTACGCACGCCATGTCCGCTCATTAGACACACCTCGCGTGGCCGTATAATGAACTTAAGACAATGCTAATTAATGGCAGGGAACAAAGGCTCTTCCGTTTAAAAAAGCAGGGAGCCTCTGAGCCTTTCGCTTGTATGACAATGTTTAAGCCACCCTAAGCCACAGGCGACACAGCACTGGGGTGGGGGGGAGCAGATGTGGGTGAGGTGTGTGTGGGGGGGGGGGGGTGTGAGCCCGAGTGTGGCAGAGGCGAGCCACGGGTAGGTCATGGGGGGGGGCGCGGCTCGGCAGAACTGCTG
>NW_027468718.1:21076761-21279261 GCF_046254945.1 Alosa pseudoharengus | reverse complement strand
TGGGAGCTCCCCTGGATTAAGACATAATTAACCCCACACGATCTGCTGGTGACAGCAGAAATTGAACCAGTGGGTCCTGCCCAGAGATGGGGCCACGGAAAAGAAACAGTGGCTGCCTGCCTGCCTGCCTTCTTCTCCTCCTGCACGCGGCACCGAATACCTGGAGCATAAAAGGAAATGTAAAAGCCTAGGGCGGGCTTTGATATTTCAGCCATCCCCACACCATGACCTGGACTGGATCTAACTGAGCCTGACTGGAGGTCAATGAGAATCAAGAAGGGGGGAGGAGAAGGAGAGGGGAAATAAAGAGGAGGGGAAAGGAAAGGGAAAGTAAAGAGGACACAAAGAAAGAAAGAAAGAAAGAAAGAAAGAAAGAAAGAAAGAAAGAAAGAAAGAAAGAAAGAGAAAGAAAGAAGAGGTAAACATAAAGACAGAAGAAAAAAAGTGAAAATGAAAGAAAGAATGTGAAAGACAAAGACAGATGAAATAAAGAAAGAATGAAAAGAAAAAAGAATAAAAAGAAAGAAAGAAAGAAAGAAAGAAAGAAAGAAAGAAAGAGAGAGAGAGAAAAAGAAGAGCTCAAATGAAGCCATCCTCCAGTGAAGGACAGAGCATAAGGGTAGGGATGCTGAATGAGTGTGGAGCCACACAGTGCATCCTGTTCCCCATAATGAGCCCCTCTGTCCAGTGCTGTGCTAGATTACCTCTGCCTTCCCAGCATTAAAACCAATTACAAGTGCCTTCATTCTGTCACACTCCTTATTATAACATTACATTTTCGCAGCTCTGTAGCACAGGCCTCTAATGAGCACGAGGAGAGACTAATGGAGATTTTTTTCTGCCCATTTCCATGACATAAACTAGCAGCAATAATGAGTTGGAGGACTGGGGGACATGGAAACAGTTCCCTCACGGCACAGGTCAATACGGTAGGGCCACAGCATGGTCGCCGTGGTCAGAGGAGCCCTGTTTTAGCCATTGATTGGATTGATAGACTGAGGCGCACACTGTGGCTTGTACTATTAAATCTAATGGGACCGGCTGGGTAAAGATCCATAAGGAGTTGCACCAAGAGTCCAGTTTTATTCTGAGTGGCCCTATTGAATTACGGAGAATTTTTTTATGTTTCTATATTTTTCATGTTTTCCTGATAATGTTATGTTGGGCAAAACAGATCAATAGATCTTTCAGCATGTACCAAGGAGTGATACATTTTTTGCAGATAAGAGTAAATAGCTTTGAAATATGAAATATGACAACTTTGTCAGATTTGACATTTATTCAGATCCAACAGCTCCCTCTACAGTTTCCAGTCACGCATCATTAACACTCGATTTTTCCAATATCAAATAATTATTTATATATAATGACACATAGCAACATATCTCTATATGCCACGTTAAACCAACTACACAGTACCCTAAGACTTTAGAAAGATTCTCAAAAATAAATCTGTATTCATTTAGTTACGTTCAAACAACACCTACTCAAACATTATGTTAAGGGGCTCGACTGAATGAAATACTGAAAAAGTTGCACTATCCCAGACAGTACAGACTGACAACATCTACACACACAACACGACTAAGAGATCAAAAAACCCTCTGGAGTGCGAGCTTTCAGGTCCCTGTAACACAAACAGGAAAATAAATGGTAATGGTACCCACCCAGGCAGAAGAAGCACATTTTAACTCCTCCGCTCCTGGTGACAGCTTACAATGTCTCTCAGAAAAAGAAAAAAAAACATATCCCTCCCGTGTGAAGTTGCAGGGTTGAGCTCAAATTTCTTTTATCCCTTCAAGCGCAAAACACCAAATGCCTCAGCTGCTGGTACCTGATTCAATCAAGTGTGCTGCACTGTATACCCATGGGCTACAAGCAGGGCAGGGGGAGAAGGCGACTTGTATTTTAATTAATAATGGAACACCCTGCTCTCAACAGCTAGGCCTTTGGCATTCTGAGATGCATTTACTTATGTCTTGTAAACACTTTCAAGACACCAGCTGAGAAGCTGGGAGCATTATTTTTCCTTTTACCTAGAGTATGCTTGGTCTTGGGAAAATTACGGATTTTAATTACTTCTTTTAATTTGGCCCTGGCTTTTGTATACCCCTCAGATGCCAGCTTTTGATCAAATACACCAAAGGAGGGGCAAAGTATTTGACAAATGAAAGGATATGACAAAAACTGTGCTAGGAGTAAAGCAACACTCATCTTTTACTAACCTCTCAAATTTAGTCAGCAGTTGCTGATGTAGCATTTCCTCAAAATTAAGCTTTGCATGGGCTGCAGTCTACATTAATAGCCCAGGAGTCCATGTTGACATTCTCCCTGCATGTGCATGTATAGATCAGTGCATTGCTGCCTTATTTATGGTTAGGCAACAACACTGCCTCACATTCAGAACATAAGCATAGGACTCCCTACAGCCTGTGCTGTGATTCTAAAGAGATTACATAAAATCAAATGCTTCACTACTCACAATTATGCATGCCATTGCTAGACATTAAGCTACGGTAACAAATTAATTAAATATACTGACTAACATTAAGCATTAGTCATCAGCATTTTGTTAATGCAGCGGTTAATAGTTTGTCTATAAAATCTGACTTGATTGGGATATTTGAGGGAGCCTTGGCATCAAGCACAATGCAATACTAAACACAAGCAGCACTGACTAAGTACCACCTTTTTGTGTTATGGGTATGCTGGGAGAGTAGACTAATTTAAAATTCATCAGGGAACCGAATTTACCTAATTGACAATACTTCAATCTGATTAGTCAACTTGCAGTTATAGCTTTTTGGATTTTTGCATTTAGATTTTATTTCAAAGAAACATTTTATTGAAAAGATCTAAGAATCCAAGAAAACATGCAAACAAAAAGTAGCACCAATGTGTTTCCTGCAATGGAAACATGAATCACCTATGTCAACAAAACAGAACTGCCAAGTAGGACAAAAGGTGGACACACCATTAACCTTCAGTGAAGCTCAAAGCCACAAGATGCTTACAAGCTAATGCTAGCCCACAGAGAGCTGCCATGCATGGCAATGGCATTAACATTCCAGCCTGCACCCCTTCACTGAGGAGAACCTTCACTTCATGATGTAGAGTTGAAACAATTTATATCTCCTCAGCAGGAGATATATCATTCTAAAATGTTTTTATCAAATAGGACATCATCTGATGCTGCCAGCACCCACAAAGGATGCGTTTCTAATTTGGTCTCAATCCATTTGATCTGTGGAAGATCAGGGCCATCAGAAAAACCAGGACTATCTAGGTAATAATATTGTCTTAATGATATCCTCGCATCACATTTTACCATAGACATAGATCCTATCTATACTGTACACTACTATAATTATTTAATTGCAGCAGTGAGTTACTCATTTTTAGAATCTGATTACATAATGACCTGTCCCCTTAGTCCTAGGACTCCAATCTGTGCTTATGCCACAAATCATGATCCACTGTCAGTTCTACTAAATATACATAAAATCATATTAAATACATATTTTAAAACGTTAATTAGTAACCATTCAAAATAGTTAGATACGCTTAGAAATATTTTACAAATAGATGACTTAAAGTAAAATTCATGCATCTGTTGAAAAATCAGATCTGATGAAATATTAACTTGATTAGTGTTGTTAAAACACTTCTGTTCGAATTCATTCCTTTTGAAACCACAATGGATAACATTAGCAAGCAAGGCACCAAGATGCCATCATTTCTGTCCGCTGTACATTGTATTGGCAATCTGGTCACTTGAGACTGAATGAACTCAGTTAAGATAACCTAAATGATTTCCTTTCTCTTCAAACTCCTTTTTCTCACATGTTTCTCACACAATGTTTTTTTCTGATTAGTAATTTACTCTTGAGAGAAAATGGAATTGAACATTATGTCCAATACATTAATATGTTGGTTTAATGTGCAGCATTGGGCCCAATATTCAGTATGTGGTTTAATGTTCTGCATTTCTCACTAGTGGGTCACTTTGACACTAAAAGTATGATTCTACGTCTGCATCATGACCCTGTGTGATATCTGTACTGTTCTTTTAAACATGATAATGTAAGGCGCCAAAGTGGATATCACTTGTTGTTGTCTATTCTGCGTCAACAGTCATTTTCGTCATTGATTAAGGTAGACTGAATGTCTCCTGGCTTTGCCACAGTCACTGTATGATTATCTATTCTTTACTGTCGGTTACTTAAACCCTGGATGATTCTGTGTCAAGTCAGAGACGCATATTCTGGAGTACGCTGTGCTACGGGTGTGCCTCTCTCCTGTATACAGCCTAATAAATAAACCTTGCATCTTGATTTGTACTTCTTTGTGATTGATCTCATATTTCACTTTGGTATATAATATTTTTACCAACACTCTCAAAGCTTCAAAATATATCTTCAGATCCAACATATATAACTTTAACACCAAGGCAACTTCTAAAATCTAACCCTATAATATCTCTTCTTTTCTTATGTAACATAAAATATCTGCTGTTTGATAGCAGAATAGTTGTTCTACTTGAACTCTATCTGGTGCAAATTCACTTTATTGTCTATGTCACATCTTGGGTGCTTGGTTGTATCTCAAAAGAGTACATTCAAATTTAAATCTAAATATTTTTACACAATAATTAAATCGCCGCCCGTCTTCTCAACTCACTGTATGGTCTAACTGACATTGCACAAAAACACATAGTGGTTGTACAAGTGGCACTCTTAGTCCACCTCAGTCAAAGATCCTTGATTACTCCGCTTGAGCCCTCTCTGCCTCAGTCTTAGTTATCCAAACAGTTCACAACATTCTTCTCATTTCTGATTTAAATCATTTTTTTATAAAAAGATTCATAAAAAAAGCAAAACATAAAGGCAAACAGAACTTAGAAAATGTAACATTTCCAAATGCTTATTTTTGGACCCATTTTGCGTGCGGAAACGTTTTAATTAGTGGAGGTGGGCATGGCTGGGAGGAGAACGTGAAGTGATTATTCCTGCCCGGAGAGCAGGCATGTCTCCTCGCACTCTGTCAAAAGGTCAACGATGGCCCCAAACCGCCGTACGCTGACACTGACCTGGAAGCACCAGCACTGACCCCACATCCAGAGGCCCCAAAGAGTTGATCATCTAACATGCAAGCAGCCTGCAGCCATGGAAATCTGACATTTGTCCTTATTCAAATGAACACAAACAATATGCATCTCAGCCCTTTTCCCCAACCTGTGCCAAACACAAATACGAGAGGACCGCGCGCGTCAGCGTCAGCGTCAGCGTCAGCGTCCACCCCGTCTCCCCTCATGGGCAGCTCGCTCCCTGAGTCCAGGCAGCCAGCCGGCGCTTTGGCAGACCAGAGGCTGTGGGTGTTGGAGCTTCTGCCCAACTGTGATGCCATCTCATATATCACATTTATGTTGTATTTATGCAAAATGAACCCCATGAACCATTTTGATGATATGCAGATTTATATACGGTGTATAGGAGATTGATTAAAATAGAAGGTTGTGGGGTTTTTTTTTACAAACATATCAGTGTACTAAATACATCTAATCCAAACAGCTAAATATTGATTGTGTCAAAACTAAACTGTTTCTTATCTGATAATAAACAAAGGAAGAAATTAAAATGTACTGATAATTTTGCTGAGTCAATGTTAAGTATTTCTTTGAAAACCTTAAACCTTGTGTGAAGCGGCATGGACATGGACATCGTCTTGGTAACTGAATATCATTTAGTTTCAGTATATTTCTATGGCTTAAAATTATTTTTTTTTAGAGAGACCTGTGACCCCTATATGCTGAGAAAAGGAGCCTAGTTTAGAAAATGTAATCCTTATCTTCAGTTACATAAACCAATAATCATCTTTATATTAACCAAGCCTCAAAAGCAAAATCAATTCTATTAGCAGGTCTTAATAGACTCAGATACTGTGTGCACTGTGAACTTGATCTCTCTCTCTCTCTCTCTCTCTCTCTCTCTCTCTCTCAGAGCAATAGTCAAACCAACACTGAAGGTTACTCTGCAACGGGCCTGGGCAAAACCCCACTCTTGCCTGCAGCATTACCTTGCCTGGTAAATGTTTATCCAAGTGGACTTGCCATCCGTTGTTGTTTAGTGGCCTCGCTGAAGGTACGGGGGTTGGCTGATAAGCGTATGTCACAGAGCAAGGACTCCTATGACTGCAGGGCTTTTCAGGATTGGGGGGGGGGGGGGGGACTGAAAACCAGGAACACATACGACCCCCATCCACCCCACCCCAGCCCCTCACCACCCTCATCTCAAAGGTTATGCAGGGTAGAATGCATTGCCTTCTGTGCTCTCACATGCTACTCTATGGTCGCCATACCCCCACATCAGTCTCTGTAATATGCTCCAGCCATATAAAAAAACTAATACAACCCATTCTTCACATACAAAACACAAAATCCAATCATTCTACCCACGGCCAAACTCCACAAGAGGAGGGAAAAAAATACACACTATCCGGAGAAGTACAGGAATTGCTATTTCTCACATTCTAATTCAGCAAGAGCACAAAAAAAACCTACATATGTACCAGATTGGCTGGCTGTATTTAGCCCCCAGCCACTCGGGCCACTGATATTAGTTTTAAATACAGATTGCTGGCAATAACACCACAGAAGGGGTCTCCTGCTCGCTCAAACAGACACGGCCTGTACCGCCGCCACAGATCCTTGGCTCCACGCAAGGAACCTTCAATCACACGGAGGAAATAAATGTAGTTATTTGGCTCTGTCAACTGTAAACTGTTATTGATCCCGCAAATGAAATTTGTTCATGCTGATCGATCAAACGCATTATCCTTTTCTTTTCCGTGGCCCCCAACCCCCCTTATAGTCTATTACTGGCAAGAGGAAACTCAAGAGGCATCAATAAATACAAGCAAGTCACCCGGAGTGGATTCCCTCCCTGCAGCTGGAGGGGCAGTAAAAGCAGACGGGCAAAACATAAGCACTTGTACTTAAAGGTAATGGAGCCGGGCCATGGCTAAACATTAACTGCCCCAGGTGCACAATACAACTCTGTGGCACCTAGAAACTCCTCAGACCTGTCTTTTCTGGATGTGTATGTTTGTGTGCGCCTCCTCTGTGTGTTTCGGTGTATGTGTGTGTGTGTGTGTGTGTGTGTGTGTGTGTGTGTGTTTCAGTGTGTGTGTGTGTTTCAGTGTGAATGTGTGTGTGTGTGTGTGTGTTTCGGTGTGTGTGTGTGTGTGTGTGTGTGTGTGTCTGCACGCACTGTGTGCACCACTCTGTGTGCCTGTTCATTTTCACCACCCCTCCTTTTTTGGTATAAGCCTTCCAGCTGGCATGCAGTGGTGCTTGGCAGGTTGCGGGAACAGGAGAATTAAACCTATATCAGCTCCCCTTTTACCCACCCCATCCCCAAGTATCAGCAGTGGCCAGCACTGCACTGGGGACCATGGGGAGGAGAGCATGTCAATGGCACCCATAGACCTTCCTGGCATCATCCCACTGGCACTGAATTTGGAAGCCAAAAAAAAAAAAAAAAAGTTTCCACTATGACACAAGCCCTACTGTACACCACTTTATTATCCACAGAAGACAGAGAGAGAGAGAGAGAGAGAGAGAGAGAGAGAGAGAGAGAGAGAGAGAGAGAGAGAGAGAAAGAAAGGCAAAGAAAATGAAGCACTGTGTCAAAAGTCACTCCAGCATACTTAATAATGTATATTTAATACCGTCACACTTCTCTGGCTTGGTACTACATTGCACTGGCTACAATAGGCAGAGGACTGTCAGGTGGAAGTGAGCACCAGTGGCGGCAGTCGGCATAGCGGGGCTGGAGGGGGGAGTCTCCAGGGAGCCGAGTGGATAATCCTTTACAAAAATTGGCTTAAACGACAAGCAAGTCTGCTGACTGTAGCACAGCTTAACACTAACAGCGTTTTCACTTCCTTTTCAAATAATATCAAAAGGTAGTGTCTCATTCAGCAAAAGGGCATATCTAACAAGCAGACCCTGGTGTATGGGACAGTGTGAATGATGAACCAATGTTATGCCATGAAAATACAGCGCACTGGAGATCCACTGTGTGCAGAGGGCCTCATATTGGACAGCGTTATCATCCAATATCACATCGGGAGCCGGAATCTCGCTCGGAAATAACACAGGCACTGCTGAGCCAACAGAACTGATGGCTGTCTCCTAGTCATTCCAAAGATTGCAAAAAGGTGCTTTATGCGGAAGGTGGCATGACACTCCCAACACTCAATTCCCTCTCACTCAATATTTGTGCTGTGACAGAACAGTCAGGTGGACACTTTTTAAACTCCCCAAAACACACTACTAGTAGAAATGGCGTTAGCAAGTATCCCTGTATCGATCCACATTACTATTCTATTTTCACACATATCTTCATTTTTTCCCAACAGACTGGCTTTTGGATATACATATATGAATAAATGATATATATATATATATATATAAAAAAAACATACCTTTCAATTCTATGATGATTTTTTGCTGTTTTGTCTAGTTTTATAGTAACGTTACTATGCACCATTCACCAGGAAGAACTAACAACAAGCCCTCGTTAAAATGATCAGGCAACCAGGCTGATATAAATCTGTGGGAGGCTCAGTGATGTAGTGAGGACAAGCATATGGCACAAAACGACCCTCTCATCTCCTCGGAAACAGTTCAAACCGACATGTTTAGTGCAACTTAATGTACCTCTGACAAGTGCTTAAGAGCACCGAGATGGAATGCCTTGGTCTCGGTCCAAATGACTGTCTCGTGTTTATGAGTCTCCGATGGGGCAGGCTCCGGAACTCTCCTTCCAGTCTCCTGACAAGTCTAGTGAAAACCAGGAGGAGAGTGACAAGCTGTCAACAGACCAGAAGAAGACTTACAAGAAACAAGACCAGCCAGCCCTTCACTGTGATAGACTGAGTCTGATAAGTCCTTTATTATGGAAAATTATTTTAAATAGCATAAAATGTTGGAGGTTCATTTTTTCCCCCTTTTTCTTTTTTTCCCTCTCTCTCTCTCCGCTCTATGTTCCTGCCACTATCACTCTGGCTATTGATAAGATGGCTAAATTTATTGCAGAATAATTCGGAGGGAAAAGAGATAAAAGGTTGCTGAATAAAATATGAGCCGAAGGCTGTAAATTGTAGCAATGCATATCATTTCATTCAAATGTAGGACGCAATTACCATCTGCTCCACTCATCAGTTCCCTCCTTTATGACTTAATTATATGTTTAATGCTATCAGATCAAGGAAAGGGCAACACAGATGAATGGAGGAGAAAGAGAAAAGATTCCGCAACAAGACAAAAGCCATATGAAAAGTAACATAAAGGCTGGAATTGATTTCATTTACGGGGGGAACAGAGAAAGTTAATTTAGATACAATGTGCGCTCATCGCCATTGTGCTGTTGAGATAATAAAAAGGCGTGTTTGCCAATAGGCCTCATACAATTTTAACAAAAGAAGTCAAGTTCCTGAAAACTGGGTGTCTTCCTGCATTCATTTGAAAAGATTCAGGGCTCTCTCTCTCTCTGACGCACACATAAACACCTCTCTCTCTCCCACCCTCTATACCTTTCTCTTTTTTCATGCTGGTGGTTAATGATCTTTGCACATAACTTTCTCACAGAGAAGAATGACTAAGGCAACAGGAGTGAAATGCAGATAGAATTTGATAAATCAAACACAATTTGTATTTCTGCATGACTTAAACACATACACTTCTAGAATATTCCACACACCAGTGCATTTTTTCTCCTATTTAATTAAAAATCACCAATACATATATCTGTGAATAATAATGAGACATTGCAATGAACCAGCAACTTACTCACAGCAACCCACGAGGCACAGCTACAGTGACTTATTGACAGTGTGAGTTGGTGAAACTTTTCACTTGAGAGCATGTGGGCCCATAGCTGCCTGAGGGCCAGAGACTAGCTGCAGGGCACTGGGGTTGCCAGCAGGCTCCATGTCCACTCTGTGCGACCACATCCAGAGAGCCATTACATCCTGACATTTAGTCCTGGTGCCACGCCAGGCGACCACTGGTTTCACTGATAGTGATTTTTTTTTTACAGAGCAGTGGCTTAAGAGCGGCCACATATCTACCACTTACCACTAACTGTGTCACCATATATGAGCTGTGTGCTATACTCTTCACACTGTCTCTCGTTTTCCCCCTTACATATAAACAACGGAAGCAATTAAAGATGACTCACAATTATCTTTTTCATTATGAATTTAGTCCAGTTTGGTATATATCTGTTTACCTTAATTACATTAATATAAAACTGCAACATTACACGCATTTCAAATATTACAACTTGTACAAATTATGTTGGTATCAGTTGACGTTTTGCAGATACTGCACTCAACATGTCTTTCAAATATGATGTTTTCCTGGTGTTAAAGCAGCTGTTTCAAGATGATATAACTTTTGTAAATGTCATTTTTTGTTTTAATTCTGTAAAATCCAAATCAAATATGGATGGTCCAAGCATGACTTTGACCTTCACATCAAAGGACTTACTAATAAGATAAAAAGAACAAAGGCTCCATCTTGTGGCTTCAAAGCAGTACTGAACTGTTGAAAAACAATATCAATTTCTTTCATCAGAGCCCTATCTACTGACTCAGAAATATTGCACAAATAATTCACTGACATTCTGATTGATCAAATTGCAGCTAGATAACACTGGAAACACTAAGCATCTTGTGTTAAACTTAATGAATGTGGGGCTGTTTGTCTGAAAATAGATATTCAAACATCCGCTTTTCCTCTTTCCTCCTTCTTTCAATGGAGCTGTTGTTATTGACTATTGACAGATTCTACCCAAAGCTGTTTCATTGAGCAATAATGTGGACATCTATCGACTATAAACAAGTTTCAAATCCTCTAAAAACGTAGCTGAATTCACAACTTCATTGAAATGCATGATAATGCTTCCTCATACCTGGGCTTCTTTGGTGTGAGTGATCCTTGCAAATTAGCAGGTGAGTGACTAAAAAGCCAACTGCATTCAGTGTCACTGTTAAAACATGCAAAAGGCATACATTTGATTTGTCTCATTGTAACCATTCTGGGATGGAAAAATTAGCCAGTTAGTCCCTGGAGCTTACCAACAGATATTAAAATGTCAGATTCATTCAGTGCACTTTCATATGTAGAAGAAGAATGGCAGATCATTGGCCATAATGTAAATTTGCTGCAAGTTTCATGCACACTTTCCTCACACGGCTGAGATGTGCTACAAAGAGCAAAAAAGGGAAGTAATTGATTTCAAACTAATTGTCCAAAGGTCTCCCTGATGGGAGCCATCTGTCCACACAAGCAGTACATTCAGTAAAATTGTATCATAATTAATTAAAGTGTTAACAAATTACATACATCATAGTTAACATGGAGAGAAACTACCGCAGGAAATGTTATGAAACAAATTAGCCTCAACAATGAAAGAAAATTACCTCCCATAACTAAATATTACACTCATTTCCGCAAGCCATATTTCTTAATGAATTCTCTAATTAATTTAATTCACACATTGTGCATAATTTGAAGCTGAAAATGTCAGTGGGTCAGACTTAACCATAATCTTGCTGGCTGTCTGATTCAACAAGAGACATATTAGCAAAACATGACCTCTATGCAAATTACAGACCAACTGTTGTAATTTCAATTCCAGAGTCTGATTAGCATGTTGCAAAGATACAATACTGACTACACAGGGACCATCCCACATGTGTTTATGTCAATTTGACATTACCTGTCACCTTCATCATAGAAATTAGCCTCCTGTGACGTCTCCCAGTCAACTAATCTAGGACATACACAGAATCACTGGCAGGGCAGGGATTACATGTTCATGTCAATAGAATTTTCATACAATTTACAAGTTTTAAGATTTTTCTTTTCTTTTTTTTACCAGCAGCATAGGTTAATTCCATTAACCTTAGCATGCATAAGCTGATGCTTTTAGCCATGGACATCAATTTGATTATTTTCATGGGGGGGAAATAAGCTTGCAAATCTGTAAGCAAGCTGGGCATTTTGTTGCCTTGAGGCAATACCTGAGGCCAATCAATTCACATAGGCTACATAAAAATGAAGGCACCCACATTGAAGGGCACCCACATTGCTGCCAAAAGCACCATACTGGGGGAGTAAGCCCGTCTCATTGGGCGAGGTGGAGCCAGAAAGGCCTCAGGAGGATAGGTTCCAGGTGTCAACTTGAAATAATGATGTCTCTGTCCCCAATGATGGTAAATAATGATGTCTTTGTCCCCAATGATGGTAAATAATAATTGCTCTGTCAGCTAACTTTGAACTGACATCCCTCCACCTTCTTCTTCATCAAAATATTCTCGCCCGAGCGCGCACACACACTCAAAGAAGGTACACTGGTTTATGAGACTGAGCAAAAAATCTTAAAATAAGATTGCGTGTTCTTTCATACCCTGCTTCTCATCCTCCGGCCTACTGTACTGTAGCCAACGCCACGATATTCACATGTCGACAGGTTATATTTTCTGTTGACTCTGCCACTCCTACTTCCACGCGTCTGTTGTATAGCAAGCATAGTTTACATGTTCTACGTGGTACTCTCTCGAGGCGGACTTCTTGCGTAAATACAGGAACTGCCTTCTTGAGTCACTGACTGGCACTAGTCAGAAAGGAAATCTTCCTTGGCTGTGGATATATGGCAGAATAATTAGGATCGATATGCTCCATAGTCTGTAATGGTAGCCTAATATGGTTTACGCCATAAGAGGAATGGAAAACTGCGAATGTGGAATGCAGGGCAAACTAATGTAGCCTACTATGCAACAGTTCAAGAACAACTCGGAGCCCCATGAGGTAGCTATCAAGTCAGTACAGAACATACTTTTACCACTCAACACATTGCTACCTCTCTGGAGAACTTATCGAATGCTAAAACCTTTCGTCTTTATGTAATTTTCAAGGAGAGTTTGACTATAGGTCTACGTAAACTGGCCAGAGTGCAATGCCACGCAGACATGTGTCTTCAAAGGTAGGACCGAAGTTTTGCAGAGCAGAAATCACTGTTTGAGAGAGTTAGCCTATTTTGCTTTTTAAATGTACCGTGAAAATGAAGATTAGGAAATTCTTTCGTGGCAGTGGGAGGGTTCTCGCGTTCGTTTTCGTGGCGTCTGT
This sequence comes from Alosa pseudoharengus, assembly GCF_046254945.1. Lineage (NCBI taxonomy): Eukaryota > Metazoa > Chordata > Actinopteri > Clupeiformes > Clupeidae > Alosa > Alosa pseudoharengus. The sequence goes on along the minus strand of NW_027468718.1, from coordinate 21,266,063 downwards.
AATTTGGCTTCTTTTTGACATGGCTGCACTTCGATTATCTATCAATGATGTCAACAGTCAATTGTTGAAAGAGCTTGTTGTTAAAGAAAGGGCGGCTATTAGAAGACAAGCCACGCGCCGAACACATGTAGAAAACAGAGTATTCAAACATCCAGTGCAGAAAGTGCCTGTGGACTTGAGGAACGATGTTAAAGATTCAAAGAAATACGAGAATATTGCTGAAGTGTATCGTAAGAAACAGAAGCCTCAGCCTGGAATAAAGGAACACAATGTTGCACAAAATGTTGCAAACCCAAAACCCGAAAGCGTCACATTACATTCACAGAAGAGTGACAGAAAAGTTAATGTAAAGCATATGGTTGAGGGTTTAAATGGACGTGAAGTCGCGAGGAATCAAAAGGAAGCAACTTTGAATATTTCCAAAACAATGAATATGTCAAACTCGGACAAAGTCAGATTTCCTAAAGCAGTAACTCAAACTATTAAAGGCACAGTAGCGAAGGACAACCCGCAGAACGGGATTTTGTCAAACGTCAAAGATCCCAAATTAACCAAAGCGCCATCTGGTGTTCAGGAAGAAAGGCACGTCATTACAAAAGTACCACAATTCAAAGAAGAAGCCCAGAAGGAGAAAAATAAAGAAAACATAAAAATCAGCTCACACAAAAAGGCCAATGAAACTGCCAAACCAGGCCTACAACAGCAGCTGCCCAAAAATGATACCAAGGTGCAACCCAAACCTGACTCACAGGTTGCAGCAGTTGTCAACAATGCTCAACAGAACACAGGGCCACTGAACAAGAGTGACCCTCACCCTCTGAAAACCCAAATCCAGCTCACTCCTCAGCACATGGCTCAAAACGTGGAACCCAACCAAGTGAAAACAGCTTTTGTTCGAGAAAAAGGAGGACTCCATAAAGTCATGGCCTTGGATGTGACCCTGAAACCCCGGGATGCCCGAGCAGTTGGCCAGTTTGGACAAGCCGCAGCTGTACCAAAGGACAAAGAGCAGGAGGTGCAGAACCGCTGGAACGAAGGTCATTTTAATGTGTACCTGAGTGAGCAGATCCCTGTTGACAGATCCATCCCAGACACCCGCCCTGCGTTGTGAGTATGACAATAGCATCCATGTCTTGGTGGTGCTGTTTTTTTGTTTGCTTAGTTTGTTTTTTGTGAAGTATCTTTGACTTCAGACCATTGTTTTGTTTAGATGCTCTGAGAACATGGTTCATAATAACCTGCCAACCACGAGTGTGATCTTCTGCTTTGTGGATGAGGTGTGGTCCACATTGCTGAGGTCAGTTCATAGTGTGATCAATCGTTCACCACCCCACTTACTCAAGGAGATCATTCTGGTAGATGACTGCAGCACGAAAGGTAGGTTATATGTTTGACCCACATATGAACTCCAAGAACACATGTGAACAGCCTCTATTGATGTGCTAGACGAAGGGGAAAATCTAAGTTTCCACTTGTGCTTTCTTCCCCCTATAGACCACTTGAAGGAACCATTAGATGCCTACATGGCCAAGTTTCCTAAGGTGCGGATCATCCGCTTGAAGGAGAGGGAGGGATTGATTAGAGCTCGGCTTGCTGGGGCTGCCCAGGCCACTGGTAATTCTTTTACTCTCAAAAGCAAATGAGAATGCAGATTTAGATAGATATTTCCTCTTAGAGCTCCCTGGAATTTTGTAGCTTTAGTAACAAAGCTTTCCCTTAACTTGCTCCTTAAATGTAGAGTGTTTCCTTTCTTTTTTCAGGTGAGGTGTTAACCTTCCTGGACTCTCACGTTGAGTGCAATATAGGCTGGTTGGAACCCCTGCTTGAAAGAGTTTACATGGACAGACGGAAAGTTGCCTGTCCGGTTATTGAAGTCATTAGTGACAAAGACATGAGGTAACAAATCCGATTTATCACGGAGATAAACATAGAAAGCGTTTGCAGAGATTAGATTGCATGTATTATGTGCATATCTTTCAAATTTGACCACAATTCTGTTCATCAGAGTTCACTGAATGGAGACATGTTTTGTCCTTTTTGTGCAGTTATGTCCAGGTTGACAACTTCCAAAGAGGCATTTTCAAATGGCCCTTGGTCTTTGGGTGGAGCACCCTACCTGAAGATGTCATCAAGAAGAACCACATGAAGGATAGGGATCCTCTCAGGTAACATGTATTCTGTTTTTTTTGTTTGTGAGCTGTTCAGTGGGAATTTATAAATTAAATGAAAAATTAATTTGACATAAATGACCTGGAATAATGGTACAAGATATGTTGAGGTACAAGATATGTACAAGATATGTCTATTTTGATCTCATTTGTTTCATAGGTGTCCTGTTATGGCAGGAGGTCTCTTCTCTATTGATAAGAAGTACTTTTATGAGCTGGGATCTTATGACCCAGGCCTAGATGTGTGGGGTGGTGAGAACATGGAAATTTCATTCAAGGTACTTTCATGATATTCTATGTTTGTTATATGACACCAATATGGGCTGTGGCTAGAGCGCCTGTTGTCCTCACTGATGTCATTTTGCCCAGATTTGGATGTGCGGAGGAGAAATCGAGATAATCCCCTGCTCTAGAGTGGGTCATATCTTCCGCGGCCAGAACCCCTACAAGTTCCCCAAAGACCGACAGAAGACGGTGGAGCGCAACCTGGCCCGGGTGGCCGAGGTGTGGCTGGATGAGTACAAGGAGCTGTTCTACGGCCACGGCTACCACCACCTGCTGGACAAGTCCACGATCGACATCGGGAACCTCACGGAGCAGATTCAGCTCAGGCAGAAGCTCAAGTGCAAGAGCTTCAAGTGGTACTTGGACAACATCTATCCAGACATGGATGCTCCGCTGGTCAAAGCAGAGGGACTGGTAAGGGCCCAAGAGAATTGTGTTAAACTATTTATTATGTCACAACATTTGTTTTTCACATTGTGCATGGAGTTGTGTTACTTTCAGCAGCAGTCCATGTCGTCGTTTATTTGCATCTGGTTTGCGTGTAACACAGATGAGCACAAAGAGACAGTGTCACTTTTTTTTTAACAAGACAAAAGGGTCCTTATCTCGGACAACAAGACCAACTGTGGCAGTGCTGTGCTGTAGCCTTGACTGTATTTGACGAAGGCCTTGTTTTCTAGATTTGAAAGTCATCATGCCCTTTTCTGATAAGACTTCCTTTTACTGTTGTTAGCCCCTCTGTTGAGTCATTGCTTGCTATGACCACCATCTCATTTCATCAGGTTTTCAATCTCGGAACTAGAAAATGTCTGGCCATACAGAACAGAACCATTGCTTTTGCAACCTGTGATCTCAGCAACCAGGTAGTTTAGAGTTCAGCACTACGAATTTTACTGTTTTACTGATTGTCTGTTTGTATACACTTCTCAACAACATGTCATATATGAAGCAGCCATTTTACTTATTCCTGTCCTTATTCCTAAAATGAGGACCAATAAAACAGTGGTATCAGTACAGTTGTTTGGTGACCCCTTCGGTGACCCCTTCCTCCTCATCTGATCCAGAACCAGCACTTTAACTACACCTGGTTGAGGTTGATCCGACAGCAGGGCCTGTGTGTTGTGCCGCAGGGCCTGGGTAACCCTGTCTCTCTGGAGCCATGTGACAACACCAAAGCCCAGCAGCGCTGGATGATCAACAGTAATAATAAACTGCTGGTATGTTCTCCTTGTGACAGGGGCTTTTCAGTCTTTTTTTTCCCCCATGCGTATCTCCCCCAAACACCAAAATGTCCTGATTTGCGATTCTTATCACATGCTGGGGAAAAAAACTTGATGAGTCCCAAACACTTAATGTTATTCATGTTTGAAAAACTATTGTGAACATAGCAATAGAATTTTGTTAAACATCTTGGTGCTGCAGAATAACCTTCAGAGAGAAGTGCAAAGAGAAGTTGAACAGACAGTAGGTGGGTTTACATGGATTAAAATTCTGATCGGATCAGCAGTTTTATTCTGATCAAGGTGTTTACATGTGTAATTTCTATTTCGATTGAGCCGTTATTCTGATTCTAATCGGAATAGAAGTGTCCATGTAAACCCACCTAATGAAAGAGGTGGTGTATTCCGTTCCTATTCCGATTGAATAGCCAAGGAAAAGTAGGCAACAACGGCCATTCCGATCAAAGATTCTAAAGAGCTTGAGAGCACCTGATCAAAATAGAACGTACCCCATGTAAACAGACGGCACACATTTTTCAATCGGAATAGTTTAATCGGAATGACAAAAAAACTGTCACGGGAAACGTGGCTGCTGTAACACGTTGCCTTCTCTCTGCAGGCCGAGCACATCATTGTGGAGAGCACTACCCGGCGTATGTGTTTGGAGGCCAGCTCCAAAGGGAATGGGATCTACGTGAGGGACTGTTTCTCTGGCAGTGATCTGCAGAAGTGGCAGTTCACACACTACTATGCTCAGTGACTTTAAGGACTGCATACATACACTGGTGGATCTCTCTGCCAACACAAAGAGATGTCATTTTTTTCTGTTGAGCCATTTCCTCACTCTTACCAAAAGACAGTTTTCCGATGTCAGTGAAGTATGCACACTACTGGTATAATTACATGGTGGTAATATTGGGTAATGTTGGGACTGTGCAGTGAGCATGCAGGCATCTGCTTTTACTCCTCTCCCTGCAATGGGATGTTATTCAAAGCAGACTATGGTCTGAGTGACCGCTTTTGTTTTCACAGATTTTTTGGGGTCGGGGTCAACTTACTTCTTTTAGTGAATTTTCACAAATGTTTCACAAATCTGTGGTAGTGATTTTTTTTTCAAGGGTTTTACAAGGATTTACATTTGAAAGCAATATTGTTTTTTAACTCTAGGCAAACAGTTCTCTGATGAATATATAAGAACAGTTTGAGGGGTAGTGGTACTGGAACGTCTCTTTGGGAGATGGTCTGCTAACAGAGAGAAGACCACATACGCTTCTCTGAATCTCTCTGTCAAAATCAAAATGTTTACAGTGTGAGGAGTACACTTTCAGAAGGCTAGCTCTATTAAACCATAGTGCCTAGTGATTTTTTTTCTGGTCTTGTTCTTGCTTTCAGTATTGCAGTACAGTATGTGCTTTGACTATCTTCAAGACCTTATTAACTTTTGAGGATAGTGCAGTAATAAGAAATTCTTGATAGAATAAAATATTAGATTATTAGAATATTACACATTTAACATTTGTTCATATCCCTCAGTCAGGTAATGTTTTCACTAGTAAGCATTAGTAGTAAGCAAAATAGACACTAGAGGGAACTATTGTCACTGCTATTTTTATGAAAGATTCTGTGTGCTCATGGAATATTTTATGTTTCGTCCACAAACTATTGAATGGTTAAAGTATTTTTGAATGCTTTAACTCTTGAAGTGAAGATTAAATTGTCATTTGGGTTTTTCATTTGTTAGTAATGAATTGAATGTCCCAGTTGCCAGTTTTGCTCCAGTCAGCCCAAACATACCGGTAGGTATTGAAAGTGCACATGGTATCTAAAAAGCACAAACACAGGCAAATTATATCTAGTGCCATTTGTAATCTTCATGTTAATGCTCACAAGTAGGATTACAGGCTTTAGGCTTCTTTAAACATTTTCATAAGCATTTTGCTTTTATGTATATCACTATTCTACCTTATATAACATATTCTACCCTGAATTCTGGCTCAGTACATTACATAGACTGTGTAACACAATCCTATCCACTAACATAAATATTCAGATGTAAATCTCTGTCCAGACTGACATCCCAAACCAATCTGTCACCATGCAAAGGGCACATATTTATGTTTGCCTTTTTCCCAAGTAACTGAATAATCATTACTTGTTAGTCATGATGGTTGTTACCCATGGCCTGGGTGTTAACCATGTCATGCTATGGATATGTGAGTGCAGATTCTCTGAGTCTATATGTTCATCATGGCCTCAAACTCATCGATCCTCTGCCGGGTGTTGCCCTTGCGGATCTTGCGGTAGGAGACGGTGTTGTACTTGGACTTGGTGAAGCTGTGCTGCCGCTGGGGCTTCTTGCGCCGGACCGTGGAGGCTCTGTCTCCTGAGGGAGGCGAGCCGGGCCCAGAGCCGGAATCAGATGCGTGGCTCCGCGGCGCATCAGCGTTGGCGCTCCCACCCAGCGCTTCGTCCTGGCTGTCGCCGGTGAAGTCATCCCCAGAGGACAGGTCGCCAGGACACTCCAGACCTTCGGACGGCCTGTCGCCCCCGCCTGTGGCACCGAGTGTGGGCACAGCATCTGCTGCCTCGTTGCCACCTGTCATGACTTCTGCCCGTTCTCCCTGTGCAGCTGGGCAGGACAACATGTTAGATCACAGTGAGTTACACTGTTGACCAACACACTCAGTGAAGTCTTTGGCTATCAAAGAGTACTGTAAAGTACAACACAACGGTAACTAACATATTCCGGCCATACCCTTGTTTAATCACTATAATCTGATTATTTTCTCCATTGGCATTAGATGAAAGTCCTTGGGTTTACTCCACAAACTAAGCAGTTCTAAAAGAGATATGTTTTAGGCCTAGTAGTACAATAATTTTAACCCTTAAAGATGTAGGCTTAATCAGTGATATTAGTAAATACAGTAAATTAGGGTCTGAAATATGGGAAATTGTGCTTTATCTATAAGCAGAGCAAATACACTGGCTGTTAAATCACTATGCACTTTATACACACATTGAGTCAATTATATTTTGTATCTTTTCACAATGCAGGCCTTACCTTCCACAGCTGTTAGTTCCTCTTGTTCTGTTTTCTCCTGCTCAGGTTGTGTCTGAGCCATGGCAGCGGCCTCCTGCAGCATCTCTGTCTGTGTCTCCTTAGACATCAGTCTCTGGGGTTCCGTTGATGTGGAGTCGAGCTCCTCAGGGCTTCTAGAGAGTTCTCCCTCTGTTGTTGCAGAGAGTTGTCCCTCTGTTGTTGTCACGTTGTCGCGCTCGCCTGGGAGCTCGGCGGGACACGCGCCACTGTCAGGCGCCGCTGTCTCCTCCGGCTCCTGTTGGCTGGTCGGGCTGGCGTCGCAGGCGTCCATGCTGGAGGCAGCCATGGCGCTGTCAGTCTCGGGCTGGGAGCGGCTCAGGCAGCTGGCTGCCTCTGGGACGCTGGCGGAGCTGTCTGACCGAGCCGACGCCTCGCACACAGACTGGCCTTCTTGGGTCCGAGACGGTTCCAGTCCTTCGCCGTCACTAATTGATCCTGAGAGAGTTGATTGTCCACTCTCCGGGCACAAAGATGGGACAAGTTCCTCATCTGCCTGACACAAAGGTAGTTCTGATGGTTTGTGGTCACACAAAGGTTGGATTGTTTCTCCACTCTCAGTACACACAGACTGGACTGACATATTCTCTGGTTTCATATTTGGTTCTGATTCTTCAACATTACAGGCATATTTAAGTGATTCGCCACTTTCAGTGCATGTAGACTGCGTGGACTCTTTACTCTCTTCATTCAACGATGACTTAGCTTTTCTGTCTGTACTCTCAGGCTGGGCCAATTCTTCACTCTCAGCCACTAAAGACTGAGTACACATATCTTTCCCCATACGGGAAGATTCAGCTGAGTCTTCTGTTTTAGGACATCTAGAATTATCGTCATCGCTCTGAGTCTCGGGTAGTTTCTCACTCTCTGCACGCGTAGGCTGAGTTGACTCGGCAGTTATCAAGCCGAGGGGTTCACCTTCTGATTCTTCCGATTCCTCATTTCCTGAGCTCACAGGCACACCACTCTGTGGCTGACCCAGCATCTCAGTTTCAGCACCAAGAAACTCAGTTGACACGGCACTTTCAGAACCTGGTGACTCACGCTCTCTTTCATCACACAGACTTCTGTCTGTTTCTTCCTGTGCCTGACTGTCATAAAGGCTCTTGGGTAACTTTTCGCATACTGCCGACTCCTGTTGCTCTGATGACCCGTCAGCATCACAGAGAGGACCAGATGACTCCTCGGCCTCACCACCTGCCGGCTGAGTCAGTTCTTCACAGGAAGCCCCGACTGGGCCAGGAGGAGGACTACTTCTGTCTCCCTGCGGCTCCTCGTCCGCATCGTAAAACTCTGAGTTGTCATCGTCGTCCACAGTGCATTGGTCCATAGTCTCTCCCAAAGTCTGGATGGCCCCAAGGGTTATTCCACCAATGAAGTCAACCACTTGGGCCGTCATGGCTTTCCCATCGAGATCCAATGGGGCAGCCACAACCTCTGCCATATTTACTCACTTTTACCCACTTCCGTGATTTAGTTTGTATGGATTTAACTTGTTTGTTGCCCTTACAAACAAAAACAACAAATAATCACTTTGTGTCCAGTAATGTCCCTCTCATTTGATTCCTCTCAGACAGATTGATTCACTGTCCAGCACTTCTCATCTTCAGCTGCTGGAAGCATCCATCCCAGTTAACACAATCACTAACGCTTCCTCTGCAGGAGAGTAAGGACACGAGCCATGTTGTTGCATGTTAATGAATAAATGAACAAATGAAGGTAGTAAGGCTTTTGTGTTTCCCTGTGATGGATTTCTATAAGCGAGCGGGTCCAGGGGAGAACAGGCGTTTTGTGCTGTGCAAATAAATGGGCTTTTGTCTGTTCCCCTATGACCAATGGGCCGATTGTCCCGTAGCTTAATCCTTCCTGAGTGACCACCTTCTCCTGCAGATATTCTGACCCTGGATTAACATTCTCCTGAAGGTTTACATGTCAAATTGGTGTAAAGCAGTGGTAGCACACCCGCCCAAGGTGAACTCTGCCCCTTACATATGTCCATAGATACCATTACATTTTCCACTGAGGGTTTTCAGGCTATTTCACTAATATACTATTATAGTTTTGCAATGAATTAATACATTTTGTTATGCAAAAAGTGGAGAATTTTGTTTGTGCCTCGTGCCTTTCAGTGTCTTCAAATCTGACATAGAATCATGAATGTCCAATTATGGGTGAAATATGAACCTTTAATTGAATAAAATAATTTTAATTGACAGGTGTGTGTGCACACTGAAGTTTCTATAGCATGCTTGTGATTATTGATAGTATAATTTCAACTTAATTTCTACATCTTATTACGTAGAATAATTTTTATGTATTGCCCTTGTGTACTTTAGATACAGTTGGCATATTATGTTAAGCTATGCTAAATTTATTACACAATTGTGCAAAATTGCACTTCCAAGATTATGTAGAGATTTGTGTTTGAATGATTATTATGACCGCCGCTAGCGAAGCGGTCATATAGGGATTGTCAAAGTCAACCCACCCACCCCCCGTCCCCCGTCATCTACTTCCTGAATTTTTGGCCAACGATACCTGGGACACCGAAACACCGGGGCACATGCAATTTGGTGGGTATGTAGCCCCACTAGACTTTTACGGAAAAATTTTGTTTGGTCCCCGGGGATCCCCCTCCCCCCCGCGCTGGGCCCCCCGAAACCCCAAAAATTCAGTTTTTCCTAAATAACTACCTGAACCGTGGCACTGAGGATGAAGAATTTTTTATGGTATGTTGGTCTCAAGGGCCCACATCAACCTGGCCCATAATCACTCATTTGTGATTTGCACCCCCTCCCCCCCCCCCCCCCCCCCGGTAAAAAATGAAAATGCTATATCATTCTGCTTTAATGGCCCCTATCTTCAGAACTGCACCAAAGTTTATGTGTATGATTAACCTGGCATTCTCTGGGGGTATGCCAAGTTTCGTAGAATTTCATCCATGGGGGGGTCTAAAAAATGTTAAGTTATGTGTACATTTAGTGACTGTACACTCATTGGCCTGTAGATGGCGGTGCACACATATACACACGCACACACACAGGCACGCACATACTATCGGTATCGGAAATTAGAACGGCCGATACATAATTACAAATTCAGTAGGATTAAGTGCGTGCAGGGTGTGAGAGGGGAATCGATGTGCTTTGATTCCATCTTGGTAGTTGTAGTCTGTGAGATTAAAAAGCACGTGTGTGTGAAGTATCCAAACAATGACACCTTCATTATGGCTTTCATTATGGCTGCTTTAGCAACAGACCTTAAGTTACTGTGCAGTGGGTCCCATTTAGAAGTGGGTACTTCATTCGCGCTTTCCGTGATTCACGGAGCTGCGTGGATTTTATTACAACTTTTCGCCACGATGTGGCAGCTTAAGTCCGCTTGATACTGTAAGCCATTGGTTTCCAAAGGAGATTTTATTTGTGTCGCCAGCATAGCCTATTGACAATTTATGTTATAAATAGGCCTACCTTATACCTGTAGCCAGAGACTTTCTAATGTGGAGACACAGCACTCAAAAAATACTCCATAGAAATGCATGGGGCTAGTTTGTCACGCCAATATGGCCGTTGTCTACACATATCCCACCCCTTCTTCGGCAAAACGTCGACATGTGAATACATTGAGCCAATCATGTGGTGTGATGTGAATACATTGAGCCAATCATGTGTTGTGATCTCGCCGCTGGAGCAAGATTGGTGTCGTGAAGCCTTGCGCACGCGCATTTCTGCTGAATAGGATGCCCGACGAGTGCCCATAAAGCGCTGTCGTATGGCCGCCGAGTGGAGGGACTTGCCTAAAAGGACTTTGCTGTAGCTTAGGGAAGCTAACAGCTTTCTATTAGGATCTAGTTTGTTAACAGTCACGGTTTTGTCATAACTCCCTGATGCATTTTTGCATTTAGAATAGCCAGAGCGTGGATATCTCAATCGGAAAATTAAACAATATCGGGCGCCTACCATGGACTAGGCTGGGTGAACCCAGCCTGATCTGCCGGCGATTTATTTTTTGATTTCTTAAAAGATTGAGCTTGGTCTGGTGAAAGCCAGACTAGCCATGGACCTTACAATGCAAGGGAACATGAATCAGCCTATATTTGCACGAACAATAATGGACAACAGCTCTTCAACTTGGCCCGTTAAAATGTGTATGAACAGTCTAGCGACGCATTTCATGAAGGCCCATTTGGACATGTCAGTTATTTGCACCACAGGTTAGATGTAAAACTACATTTCGTTTCAGACTACTGGTACTTCATTTGTGCATTGACAATAAAGTATCACATGAACTAAAGATGACTAAAATCCTATGTAGAAGAAGAAACATTCACAAAAAATCCATCCATCCAAAAATGACCTTTCTTTTTGATAGCTGTTGAAAACTGCATGGAACTGACATAGGCGGGTCAATATATGAAAAAAAAAATACCTAACCTCAAAAAAATTGATACAAAAGGTTTTTCAACTGATTATGATACCTTTAGATCTACTTAATAACATTAAAAATCTAGTAAAATCTGACCCCAGTAAAGGGGTCATTTTCAAGATGGCGTCCAAGATGGCCACCAGAAGCTAATTTGGGATATCTGAAGCATTATTCAGCCTAGGAAAGTGTTTTTCATGTTTAATCAGATTTAGCGGTCACTGAATCATATATGTCACTCTAAAGTATCAGTTCATAATTTTCAAGATGGCCACCAGAAGCTAATTTTGGCTATACTGTATCTGAAGCATTATTCAGCCTAGGAAAGTTTTTTTTGTGTTTAATCAGATTTAGAGGTCACTGAATCATATTATGTCACACAATCCTTCATTAAATCATGCCACCCTAAAAAGATGGTTGTGGCGTAACAAGAGGTCATGAATTAATTTGAATCTATTGAATTGTAATTAGTCCCTCCTTTTCCACAACTTTCCAACCATGCTGCCAATTCAGTCTACTTAAAGCATAGAGAACGATAGACATAATTTCATTCTACTTTTTTTCATGACTTTCTGTCAGTTCAGTCACATACATACGACAGACTATTAGGGCCACACATATATATTGACCCGCCTAACAGAGATGTTTTTGTTTATTAATAAATAAATAAATAAATAACAAAAAATATAACATTATGCTGATACCTTCTGCTTTTCCCAAATACAATGTAGCCTAGGTGTAAGTGACCTTTCATCAATCCAGTTGCAATGGATGAACTGTGATGAACTGCCCTACTTGTGATTGTTTAGAGATTTTAAAGGTTTTATAACAATGCTACAAATTTTTTGGCTATTCTACAATCTATTCACCTTTGCAGCGCCAGCAGGCTACTTTCTGTGCAGCCGCACACACACACAAAGGCATGCCAAACAAGCATACACAAAAGTTTCAAGAGTGAGGGATGGAGTAAAAGATGGAGACAAATTGATTAGTGTGATTTATTTTCGTGGAACGGATGAACAGGACTGAGCGGCGGTCATATTTTGTACCGCTATGCGGTACATCTAGTTATATAAATCTGTCATGTATGGGCCATCTTTCCCTGCTACCCTATGTCATTTGAAGCTGCAATATGGTTCTGGTGTAAAATTAGCAGGCCAACTACCAAAAAGCAGAACTGTGCAAACACCATCAACCTCCCAGTTTCTACTGATAAAAGCTTGCGTCATGCTAACTGATGTCTTTTGGTAACAGAAACAAAAAAACGTACACGGTGTTCTTTTCTCACACACTGCTCTATCACAGACCACAAACTACTTAATGCTTAACTACGCAGCTAGAGGAAACCACAGGTGTTTATTTTTCCTTCACATGACCACACACCTCCAAAATTAATTAAAGAGGCGGCAGCACAAATTCTTGCCTTTAAAAACACACCTATCAAACTGTTGCACAGTGTTGAATAATATTAAATGGATGCTAAGTCAGTTTTAGAAGTTGGTGATTCATCATTTACTTTTCTTGCATGTTTTTTTTTTTCTTTTTCTTTTTTTGTCCATGTATTAGATCCTGTCATAGCACAAAAAGAAATTTGAGAGACAGTATGTTTTTCCACAAAAAATCTCAAGTTTATTTAGAAACTTATAATACACATATATTTGAAACTCATATGAAATGAAGTGTGTCAGGGATTTCCTGCTCTATGCAAACACAAACACAATGCTCTACAGTTTTACACTTGTCTTTAAAACACACTTTTTGACTTTTGACACACTAGGCAGAGGTGTGAGACCCATATTCCAAGAACAAGGTTATTCTCACACTACGGGTGCAAAGTAAATTTAGAACCTGTACAACAACACCTCACACCCTCAGCCCTGACCCACTGGTCTGATAACATCTGAGCAGCCTTGCTCATTCAGCTGCATAACTACATTTAACACACATCTACACTTCTACTACATTTCATTGTGCTATACTTAAAAACAACACCTGTTGCAGGTAGGGCTTTTCAGGATCGAGTATAGGCTCGCTCAGAAACGTATTTTGGAGCACAGACCCTCTCAGCACTCCCCTTTTTTGTACCCTTTTGCTATTCTAGTCTGAAACCAAATGGCACTGCTATATCTGCTAATTCCACTGCTACTCCCCCTAGTGGAGAAACCTATTCAAAGCAGAAACATATCAAGAGGAGAAATCAATAGGCCAGTCCAGTGCCATGTCAACAGACTTTTATAGGATTCACATGGGTTCAGCTTGGAATAGGACTGAAAATGATTATAGCACCTGGAGTCAGGATGCATACAAATCCACAGAGTCTCCTCTCACTCTCTGTCCTGATTTGACTAAGAATTGTGAACCTGTCTCCAGTGAATAAGGTCCCAGTGGTGCTCAACAAGCCCATAGGTACAGCAAGGTGAGTATGACTTCTGGCATGTATTGCACGTACCAGAGAGCAGCTCTGCGAAAAAGATACAGTCTGGAGGGTAGCACCGTGACAGCCCACATCCTGTTTTGAGCTTCACACAAACCGTGCGGTTTCGATTTCTGTGTCAGACTGTTGCTACCAAACTTAAAAATCTGTCCTGGATAGGACATATCTGATTGGACAGAGTATTTCAAAGAAAATCTAAAAGCTCAGATATCTGCTCCTCTGATTTACAGTAATTCGTTGAAATAGGTCATCAAGCCAGACAGTGCGTGCTCCTTAGTCTTTGAAGATTTGCATGGCTACATCTTTTGAACAAACATGAAACAGTAGATAATGAGGCCTGTAGTTGTGGTTAACACTGAAAATGGGATAATTACAGTTTTTAATGCGAGATGCCATTAATGCTGCAGATTCTCCATGCTACTGATAACCTTGTGCTCTTTTGAACCAGGTTTGTGTCTGGAGATGGAGTGAGTTCAGTGCATCACGTCAGTGCAACACTACAAACTCCTAAGCGTGATTTTTTATGGGGTTCAGTAACCAAGCCCTTACTGGAGGAACTGAGGACCTTTCCACTGCAATGCAGAGTCATAGTGAATCCTCTCTGACGGACTACTTGACTCACCCTGCAACCATCCACCTGCACCTGCATGGCAGACACTCTGTGGATATCTGTCTCTCTGCCTTCATTGTCCCAATGGCAGTCAAACAGATGAATTTCAGCAGGTGCAGACACAATAACTGGAGGCCTATTGTTAATGTGCTTTTGTTGAGTCCAGTGACTAAACGCTGTGTGGTGGGTTGAGCCTCTCTAGTGCAGAGTACTTAATGCCTGAGCGCAACCCGGTCGGGTGCTGTGACGACGCTTTCACGTCTCACGTTCGTCTGGGGTCAACAAGAGGTTAGTGTTCAGTCATTGGACTGTGGCCGCTCAGCTGGCCTCCTCCTCCTCCACTGAGTGGTTGATGAACTTGAAGAACTGCTGGCGGACGCTGCACTTGCGTCCCTTCCTGGGCAGCGTGCCGAACAGCGACGTCACGCGGCTGGCGTCGCAGGTCGGAGAGGGCGAGGGGCTGCCGCTGCTGATGCTGCGTGTGCGGGTGAGCGCCGGCCGGTGCGGGCCTTTGGCGAAGAAGACAGACTGACCGCCAGGGCTCAGCGGGCTGAAGGGGTTGTTGCAGTCGTCGAAAACCGGCGAGATGCCGTCCTCGCTGTCCGACATGAGCAGGCTGCGGCAGCTGCTGTCGCTGGAGAAGCGCATGCCCCGCTGGCTCGGGGGGGACGCCAGAGATATGAGGGACTCCAGGGACGGCATGCCAGCATTGTCCACCAGGTTACCTGCACAGCAGAGCAGAGCAGCACAACTCTTTACTTACTGCACACGGTGCAGGCCACACATCATCATAGTGAGCGCTCAGCACTTCTTCTCTAGAACTTAGAACTGGAACTGGGTGGAGACCACTCTCGAGTTCCGTTTAGCCCTCTCAGTGGTTTTGACACCCACATACTGTACACACAGGCTCTCACTCAAAACAAATAGACTCACACACATGCACACACCATCCACACAAAACAGGGCGTGGTGAATAAAATAACCTCATGCAATTTGCTGTCATTCAACTTAACTGAACTCTTAAGTGTGCTTCCAGTGAAGTGTGCTGTGTGTTTTTGATGATGGTAAGTCAGATGTGGAGTTCCCCCCTGCACCAATCACTTTCTCATAGGAGTCTCTTAATGGGGTGGCAGAGTTTGTGTATGTGAAGAGGAAGTGAAGTGGGTTTTTCAGCTGTCGTGTTTTTCTCACCTCTAGTAAGAAGCTTTTCCTGTTGAGTGAGGGCTTGCAACTCCACCCATCTTTCGCGCAAATTTTGCTGTTTAGGTGAAAAGAAAGAAAAACCCCTCACATTAACACATGAGCAGAGCAGAAAAAATAAGCATTTTTCAGAAACTGGAGAGTGTAACTGTAACCAACGCATTACATTTCAGAAAGCAAGCCACTTACACCATTTTCTGAGTTCCCCAAGCTATAAAGAATGCACTACAGAACTAACTATTTTTGTGAAAGAGCATTTGTGGGCTGCATGTTATCACTTCCTTCATCAGTAGCCTATCCTCCACTAGATCAGTGCACATTTCTACACCTGCTCACATGCTTACAACAAACACACATGGTCTGGTCAGACCTACCTTGAGTAAGCTGAGCTTCTTCTCCAGCTCAATTCTCTTCACCAGGGTCCCACTGACTGTCTCCATCCTGAGGAGAGAAAACCACCACCAGAACAGTCAGATAACGCACAACTCCCCACACGGAGGATCTGGAGCATGTTAGTGCATGAGCGTGCATGAGCGTGCGTGGGAGCAGAACTAACTAATTCAGTTCACGTTTCTCTGTTGACCAGGTTCCTCATTCTTGTATCCTTCGTGGGGAACCAGGTGTTCTTAACAGTGGTTAATTGCTGGCTGCAGTTTCTTTATTTGGTCTTTTAAATGACATGGATGTTACCGTGCAACACTAACACCCTCTGTCCACCCACCACATCCCAAAGCACAGTAAACCCCCACGGTACAGTGTGTTGCTCACTTTAGCACGTTGGTGGACTCCATGATCAGGCTGATTATGTCCTGGTGAGAGGAACCCTCGATACTGATGCCGTTGATAGTGACAATCACGTCGCCTGAGAGAGAGGAAGAGAGCGTGCAGAGAGAGGAAGAGAGAACACAGTGAGTAGAGTGGGGTGGGGGGGGGGGTAGTGGAACAGAACAAATACCTATTTAGACTGAGAAGCTGAGAGAAATGATGTGTGTGGGAAAGAGGTTTGGAGGTCAGGGGTGGGTGGAGAGGAAGTGGGCTCTCGGGCAGCTCACCAGCGCTCAGGCCTGCGTTCTCAGCTGCACTGTCCTGCTGCACGGTACACACAAAGGTGCACATCTCCACCGCCGTGGTGTTTTTCAGCTGCACCCCATACGTCTGCACACACACGCACGCACAAGCAAACAGCTCAGGTTATATAAATTAATTATGATAATGGTCACAAGAAAGGGGTGTATTATTATGCACTGTGCATCTCTGCAAATTGTGTGTTAGGGTGTAAGTAGTCTATTGTAAAACACACGTTTACGGTGATACAGAATACACCTTTACAGTTGAATTTCAAATGCATATAGAGTTGTTGATGTGTGATATAATATTTCACTCTTACAATTATAGACATGGATTCTCAGGCAACTCTTGCTGCAAGAGCAACATCAAAAGAGTGTGAATTCTTACCTGCACTTCAAAACCGTACGCCTCATTGTCTTGCTTCTCCAGCACCACTGTGGTCCTGTGTGTGAACACATCAGAGAAAAAATTAGCTCAGCACGGCAACTTTGCCAATTCATTAGTCTAGTCTGTCAACATTAAATGCATGTGTTGTATCAGACAGAACGGGCAGAACAGTCTATATATTTACCTGAGAGGGTCGGAGTAATCCACCAGAGAGTTGGAGCGAGTTCGGTTCAACTGTGGAAGAGGAAATATCACATTTAAACCACACTATTCACTGACCTAGTTAAGCAAGATTGAAAGGCACTTAACTTGATGATGATTCTCAACAACTACTGAAGAAGACTTAATTATACTATTATACTGTATTTAGAAGTCAACAAGAGAAGACTATTGCATGACGGAAAGTTGACTGAAAAAGTGATCAACACTGATGGCGAAACAAACTCAAATGCATGAAATGAAATGCAACATATAGCCTGTGCAGAGGATCAGTGAATACTGTAAAGCAGTATAAATCACCTATTACATAAGAGCACAGATTAAAAAACATTAAATCTCCTGTAGTTCTTTTTGCAGCCCCTGCACTATAAGCTGTGGTTTACTGAGAGCACAGAAGAAACATCAAAAGCCCCTTCTACCAGCAACTATGTTGAAAAAATATACACAAATACACATATACACATTAGTCATTTCAAACTTCACATTGAGTTTTGCCAACTTTGTTAAGAGGTTAGGACTGTGGTGAAAAACTAAGTGAGAGCCGGTACCTGTCGTCCCATTGTGTCAGCTGAGTTGTTCCCGTTACGGGACTTGAGGCTGCCCCTCAGGGAGTGCCTGTGCCAGAGCCGGCTCTTCTTCTTGAGGCTGCCCTCGCGGGTGTTGCTGTCCTGGCTGTCCAGGCGCACCAGCGATCTGAAGCTCATGGTGGATGTCATGCTTGGGCTCTCGGATCACAGCTGCATAGCGTTCAGAAGCTGCACCAGCGGTTTGGTTGCATGCGTGCGCGGGCGACCTCAGAGGCTGAGTGAGTGACTGTGGAACTCGGCGGAATGAGTGAGTGAGTGAGCAAGTGAGAGTGTGTGTGCGTGCGTTTGTGCGTGTGTATGTCAGGGGACGGAAATCCTCCCCATGTGATCACAGTGGACCTGTGTGCGTCGATCAAAAGCCTCACATACATCCTTTTTCTCTCTCTCTCTCTCCCTTTTTCTCTCTCTGTCTTTATTCCTCTCTTTATCTGCCCACCTCATTCTATTATATATTTATTTCTAAGCACTTCAGCTGTAAGGGAAACTGCTTAGTTACAAGTTAAATATGCCTTTGTGTGTCTGTAGCCTGAACTCTGAGATGAGTTGATTCATGGTTTGTCTGAAGTCAGAGATGCATGAAGGGAACTAGCCCCTCTGCTGCCGACCTCCCCACCACCACCTGTTTCCTCTCTGTCTCCCTTTTCCTGGGGGGGGGGGGGGGGTCTTTGGCATGTGCCACCACGGATGCATGCGCGCCGCCACAGATGCCAGCAACAGCTCCGCATGCGTGCCCGGGCAAGGGCCTGTGAGGGCAGTTATGCGGTGCGCACGGTGGCAGATAAAGGGAGGCTTGAGCCATAGCTTGAGGCCAGAGACTTGCTCCACAAACACAGCACACGGGTCGCTGGAGCCGCGGCATCACATGCGCCTTTTTCCTGAAAAGGCGTATCATGCACAGGTCAGCAGTCACAAAGAAAACAGCTCCGTTTTTTTTTGGGATGGGGTGGGGAGTGGGTGGTGGCGGGGTATTTTTTTTAAATTTCAAAAAAGGCAAAAACATGATTGGGTGAAAAACCTTTATAAGAGTAGAGTTTCTTAAGGGACTGTTAACAAATAGAAGTCTTTGGTCATTGTAATGTTCGATTCAAGCCAAATCAAACTGACCTTCAGCACATTCGGATGTTACCCATGCACTGCCATACAGCTTCCCCCTGTTCAATTGCTCAAGCGAGGAAAGAGGAAATGTGAAATAACTTTTCACTGTTCATATTTTTTTCCGCAGCCCTTGCCTCAATTTCTACAGTAGACCAACAGACAGCTGATTGCTCAACTCAGACATCCTCTGTCCCACTGGCCCCCTCTGTCCTCTTGCATCGCCTTGTGTCCAGCCTGACACAGGACTGTCTGGGCATCAGAACTCCCTCTGTCTTAAGGAGGAAAAGTTCAGCTGAGTTCAAGTTGGATGGAGACAGCAACATGTTTTTCTGTCTACTGTAAAGGGCCTTTTTAAAATATGGTAGGCCATAAGTCATTGTTTAAATCTGTGTCACTTGGTATGAGTGAATTGAATTCTTTGTCATATGCAAGTTCATAGACTTTGAGAGAGGCCCAGGGTGCATGGTATCTCATTCAGAAATGGTTCCTGCCGTTGAACTGCAGGTAACTCTGAATGAGCTATGCTTAGTACAGTATTGGAATGAGTCACATACAAACAAGAGCAAAATGAGTTTACAGAAGCAGAGTTGCAGTAGAATTGCACTTAGATGTGCAAATGATTGTGACGTCAGACATGATTCTAACAGACTTGGGGCTGTTAAGTGATTGAGGCAAGGTGGCCAGTCAAGTGTTACCACACCAGCATTAAGTTTCCACACACACATACATTTGCAACTTGTCTGTCACCTAACTTTCACATACCCACACAAACACACACATGTGCACGCACACACAAACACACACACACATTCACATCTCACACGCACACACACACACATACTCTCTCTCACCATTATCTCATGCTGAGTCATATCTGCAAAGTTCAGGCATGGAATTGCCTGACTGGCTTGCATTTGTTTTAACGGTCAAATCCGTTATAACTGTCAACTTTGCATGTTTAGATCAGGTTAGTGGTAAGAGTTCTCAGTGCAACGGATGTTCTTTGTCAGGAAAAGGACATTGAATGGGGTTTTTAGTTTAGACCACAATGCCTAAAGCATAATCTTTATGACTATTCCTATAAAGAGATGGAGAAACATAATGACCCTCTAACCTGATGTGACATTACAAACTATAACACTTTAATAATACATATTACATACTGTATGTTACATGAACATTTAAGTATCCAATATTAACACATATTGAATACTATTTATAGAATATAAAGATAAAGAGGTTAGTGATGTGGATGGATACATTTAAAAAGATTAATCTCAGATTAATTTATTCATCTCAGTGCGAAGATGAAGGTGAAATTCTCATCTATTGAAATAATACTGACCTCAAATGTTAACCAAAAATACTTTATTCACAGTTAACACACATCTGAATACAATAAATAGAACATGACTTGAGAGATAAAGTATACTGCTAATTGTAATAAGACACAGAGATCGGAACTCAAAGCATAACGTGGAGTATGAGCGCCCATTTTACATGCTTTCAGCATTATAACAAAGTAAAACAAAACAGAAACAGAGATAAATTCCCCAAAGCGTTCTTTGTGGTGTGACTCAGCAAGGAACAACAATGCTGCACCTGGTAAGAATTGAAACCATCTCCTGTTTGGAATGGGCCTTCAACGAGAGACATTGTAACATACAACACTGTTTGCAAACCTGAAGGCATTCATATGTACTGTACTCTATGCAGTGAGTCATTATGTAGCTAATGTGTGAGGGTCACTGACAATACTTCACATGCATAGTGCTATGTTCCAAACCATGCACTTCAGCAGTGTGTATGAGGGTTTTTTTATACCCTATTTGCCCCCCCACTGTAAATGGCGATCCCCAGGACACTACGCTCTGCCTAGTGCATTGCATTTGAATCCAGTGCTATGCGCAGAGACAGGGGCAGACCAGAACACATGCTCACTGTGACATTGGCATGCGCGTGTACACACGCTGGACAGTCAACAAATGAATTGAAACCAAAGACATCAAATGATAGGCCATTGACTGGGTTTAACACTAGGCGTCATGCATAGCAAGTCAGTGTCACAGTGGTATAACTGTTAGTGCAAGAAGATTTTAAGTTAAGTTTTTTCTTTTCATTTTCTTAAGCCACATAAGCAACTAGACACTGTTAAGATAGAAGCATTTTAGGGTCAGTATATATCTATATATATATCTATATATACCCCAAGTCTAAAAACAACAGAGTACATATGAAAGCCTAAGGAGTGCTTGCTTGATTTTTTTTCTCTCTTTAAAAAACAGCCTCCTGTGGTAACAGACCAGAGTGTCTCACACTCACACGCACACAAGCAGCAGCACAGAAAAGAAGAACCCAAGTAACCGCAGACACAAACGGATGCCTGCTTCCAGCTCAGCGCTCACCTGGCGAAGCCCCCAGACAGGGAGATACAAACCAGATTCACTTCATCTTCCTCTTTCAGAGTGTCATAGCAGAGCAATAAAGCCTTTGTATGAGAAAAATGGCAGTACTGTTCATGACAGAGGCAATCAAGCAGTCTCTGTTTACACAAAACACTGTTTTAACACAGCACATATACTTCCCATCTTATATAATGCAAACAGCAAAAGCAAAGTTTCATATACCAATCTGTCAGCAAAGTGCTCTCATAAGTCCTTCAATTATAGTGATTTGTTAATAAGACCTCTAAAATCACTTTTTTACGATCATAATTATATTTGCACATAAAAACATCCAGTAAAGCATTTTCCACTGAAGTTAAATGTATAAACATTGTTTAGTGACACACAGTACAAGAAAAGTGCATCCATTAACACCTTTGAGGATTACAAATTTAGCTATGAAGATCAATAGACATTCATATAATCTCTATATTTTCGCAAGTTTGAAGAAGTAAGGCTTCACTAGACAGAGCCTTCATGATGAAGGCATTGAGTGAATGTTTTCTCTTTTCTCCTACACACACAGTACAGTTCATAGTGTGCACTCAGCTGCACTCTCTAGGTTTTTCTTTGACTGATATGTTTCCCTGATCTTCTCTTCATATGAGTAGCTGGTAAGAGACCAGAGTTCAGTGACATCTGATGTCAGCTGTACCTCTACACAAAGCTAGACAAAAACATATCTACTGAATAGAAATACTTAAAGATGGATTCTGGGCAGAAATGTGCTTAAATTGTCCTCTCTATTTGGCCTCTTGGGTTTCTAGGGGGTACAGAGAAGAGCATCAGGGACATCTCAGAAGAGATATTCGAGGGACAATCACTTAGATGACAAACACAACCACTTGATTGGCCCCTTGGGTAAATGTAGGAGTGTTAATGTGATTGTTTACAGGGAGAGATTCAGACACATTAATCTTCCAGTGGAGACTTTGGTCAGTAGTAGCCAAGTGACTGCCCATCTAAGAAGTGGACTAACACCGAGTCCTCCTCTTCAGCTGAGCCAAGAGTGTTACTCAGTAACATTTACAATCAGTATGCATGAACACCAAGCATATCATTTATGGCACGAGAAAGCAGAGTACATGTGCAACTCATAGCATTTGGCACTTTTAAAAATAGAAAACAAAAATAAAACACTTGAGGTAGCAAAGTATATACACATATCCAAAAGCCTTTCTTTTTCCCTAGAGTCACAGTTTTTGAATACACATGATCTGATTCACATTCAGTTGTGGATATAGAACAGTGGGACGGGGATCCTCGCTGCTAGACACTGGGGTTCTTTGGCATATATTGAAGTCTGTGGGGATGGAGGGGGGTGTTAGGGTCACCTTGCAGTGTCTTTGAGGATTCAGGCTGGACCAGAGCACAACTCGTTCTACCCAGGGGCTGCTCAGTCTTTGATGTCCTTGGTCACCGTCACCTGAGAGATGGTCTTCTTGACCCGCAGGGCGGTGAGTCTCGCGGCGGGGTTGGCGTACCAGCACTCTCGGATGATTTTACCCATCACTCGCAACGCCTGCCAGGTTCAAAGAGACGGGAGATTCAGGACAATTCACACGGACGTGCAAGTGTTCCTCTCTACATTTTTCTCTCTCTTTTTCTCTCCACTAACACACCCACACACACACACACACACACACACACACACAAACATATAAATATTGACACTCTCACAAGCACTAAAACTAATACACATTCCTGAAATATCACCTAGTCTGCAATATAAAGTGACACATCAAAGTGCAAATACAGTCTACAGAGGCCTTCGAGCTGCTCAAGGTTCCTGCAGACAGACAGCACAAAGCCAACTGTGACACCTGATTGCAACGGCAGGGTACTTTACCTTCAACTCTCTCTTCTCCTCCAGACTGCCGTCTCCACCACTTACCTCTCTGTCTTTCTCTCATCTCATTCTGCATCTTCTAAATAAACTTTTCTGGATTTCTTTTTCTTATTTTATCCGTTACTCTTCACTCAACTCCAAGAAAGTTCCTCTTTACCGTTCTTAACTTTTTCGTGTTGGTCTTTCTATTCTCCCCATTGTTCCTGTTTTTGTATTCCCACATCTAGCCCCTAGGGTTAGAGTTAGGATCAGGGTTTCTGCCCACAAATCTGTTTCCTGTCTGTGTTCCACTACTTCTCTCCAACCTCCATCTGCATTTTCATCTCTCTATTCTCCCCCTCCTCTCCTCACAGCTCTGCCACATCTCTCCACTCCTCTCCTCTGTTTTCTCCTCTCCTCTGTTCTCTCCTCTGTCCTCTCCTCTGTTCTCTCCTCTCCTCTGTTCTCTCCTCTGTCCTCTCCTCTGTTCTCTCCTCTGTTCTCTCCTCTCCTCTGTTTTCTCCTCTCCTCTGTTCTCTCCTCTCCTCTGTCCTCTCTTTTGTCCTCTCCTCTGTTCTCTCCTCCTTTCTCCTCTGTCCTCTCCTCTGTTTTCTCCTCTCCTCCCCTCTCCTCTGTCCTCTCCTCTGTTCTCTCCTCTCTTCTGTTCTCTCCTCTCTTCTGTTTTCTCCTCTCTTCTGTTTTCTCCTCTCTTCTGTTTTCTCCTCTGTTCTCCTCTGTTCTCCTCTGTTCTCTCTTCTGTTTTCTCCTCTCCTCTGTTCTCCTCTGTTCTCTCCTCTGTTTTCTTCTCTCCTCTCCTCTGTTCTCCTCTCCTCTGTCCTCTCCTCTCCTCACACCCTTATGAAAATTAACCATGGTTTTACTATGGTTTTTTGGTTTAATGTTTTTTTGGGTAACTATGATAACCATGGTTTATCACTATAGTTGATAAAAAAAGCACCATGCCCCATGTGAGGATCGAACTCACAACCTTTAGATTAGATGACACGCTACCTACTGCACGAATGATGCTTCAGCTGCAGTTGTCAGTACGGAGAGCTCATCAGGGTTTATCACTACAGTTTTATCATAGTTGACTGTCGTTAAACCCTAGCATTACCATGGTAATTAATCATGGTTTTCCTCAGAAGGTATAAACCATGGTTTTCTTCAGAAGGTATAAAGCATAGTTGTTCCTAACCCAACTTTGCAACATCATGGACTGTTACATAGTAGTTACACGGTTACCATTTTAAAACCATAGTAGTAGCACAGTCACCATGAAGTGCAATAGGGGAACCATGGTGGTGGTACTCCTCTGTCTCCTCTCCTCTGTTCTCTCCTCTCCTCTGTTCTCTCCTCTCATCTGTCCTCTCCTCCCCTCTCTCCTTTCCTCCCCTCTGTCCTCTCCTCCCCTCTCTCCTCTCCTCTCCTCTGTCTCCTCCCCTCTGTCCTCTCCTCTCTCCTCTCCTCTCCTCTGTCTCCTCTCCTCTGTTCTCCTCTCCTCTGTCCTTTCCTCTCCTCTGTTCTCTCCTCTCCTCTGTTCTCCTCTCCTCTGTCCTCTCCTCTCCTCTCTCCTTTCCTCACCTCACAGCTCTGCCACTGGTTGGGAATGTTGGGCCGGAGCTTCTGGTCACACACCACCTTCCTCATGTCCTCGATGGACGGATCCGAAGGCACCAAGTCATAATAAGGCAGCTGGAAATCTTCATGGATTCCTGACACAAAAAATGAAATTAAATTGTCAACAAACCTTTTTCAGTCATGTTGAGTTATAACAGCGGCAACACTTCTTTTCAAGGACTCAAGTTGAACATGATTCTAAATATATGGAACACTGTTGTGTTATATGTGAGACAATGACAGAGCAGAGAAAGTTATGTAAACTAAAGAACAACATTTAATTGATCTTACAGACATGCAGACCAACAAGAAAAGTGGCACTGAAAGCGGATTTTACTCAGCAGACTGTTAGAATTTTCCCCTAATTCTTTGGACGATGTTGATATACCGGTTATGTAATTTACACACAACAATAGTCACTAAGCTCTTTAAAATGAGAGAGCCCTAGCTGCAGTTTGCTCCAAATGTTTTGCTACAGTGAGTTTGGGATCACTGCAGTAGCTACAGCTCAACTAGTTAGACATGGCCCAAAACAATTTGGTCACAGAATTAAGAACACATAGCAACAACAACAAGTTTAATGTGTGTTTCCAAATTATTTTTGTAAGTAAGCATGCATTCCAATATATAGTGGTCTGCAAGGCATTGCTTACATTACCATGTAGTCATATCTACTATAGTATGTCAATAGTATATTATGCCCTACGTTCATAGGTGTCTGTGTGTGTGTGCATGAGATGTGGAGTCAGCAGTGAGTCATGGTCTGCAGTGACTCACTGTCCCTGTGCTCTGGTGTTGTGCTGCCACACCTCCTACCTCGAAACGAGCAGCGCCGCGCCAGTTCCCAGAACACCAGCCCCAGCGAGTAGATGTCCGCCCGCTTGAACGTCTCGAAGCTGTTCATATTGATCGTGTCGTCCAGTATTTCAGGCGCCATGTACCTGCAAGGGATGAACTCATTTACTACCAATTAAGGAGAGCTGGAGGGTAGGAGAGAGGGAGGTGGGGAAGGGGGGTGGGGAAGCGGGGTTGCTAGCACGGAGGGTAAACAATGACACATCTGTCCCTTCTCTTTCTCCAGGCAGTAACCTGAACCCAAAGGCAGGTCACTGAGTGGTCAGAGAGATAATGGGGGATGAGCATGTGCATACGTCCTCATCGTCATATTAACATGTGAGAGCATATGGCGAGCTGCAAATAGCCGCTCTAAGCGAGTGGGTGTTGGGAGGGGGGGGGGGGGGGTGTAAGGCCTCGGCTTATTTGGTTTGATACTGCATTATGCATTGGATTAGAGGGCGCACGCCCGACTGGCCAATAATGTCAAACAAGCGATTGCATTTCTATACTGCTTCTCCTTTTCACAGCCTCCGTCCTTCCAAGCTGTCATTTTCGAGGGTGCGAAATCAATATTAATGTGAACACCTGTGTGGACACAGACGGCTTTGAATATGCCATTCGTACATGTAAGACAAGGAGCAGCTGGGGAGGTCTCACCTCTTGGTGCCCACTCGGTGATTGGCTGGGATGTCGATGGTGTTGGTGCCGGAGTCGTGTTTCACAGCCAGGCCCAGGTCGGCGATGACGGCAGTGCCATTCTTCTTCACCAGGATATTTTTGGACTTGATATCTCTGTGAGCAATGGCTGGTTTTCCTGTCGCACATAAAAAAAAAAGCCATGGGCAGTCAGACCCTTCCAACGTGTCTGTCAGGGTTTTTTGTAACTAAACTAATTATAGTCCTCCTGTGAGGTATGGAGGTGTTCAATGATGGGAGAGAAATTAATAGCGAGAGAGAGAGAGAGAGAGAGAGAGAGAGAGAGAGAGAGAGAGAGAGAGAGAGAGAGAAAGAGAGAGAAAACTTGTGCACTTTTGAAATGTGTATGTTGAAGCAGGATACAGCTGGATTTAATACATATTTTTATACATATTTATTTGATAATATTGATAATTATTGATAAAACTGCTGTGTTGTATGTGAGACCATAAAAGAGTAAAGAAAGTTGAGTAAACTAAAGAACAACATTAACATTACAGACATGCAGACAAACTGGAAAAGAACAATTGAAAGCAGATTTTGCTCTGCAGACCATTTGAATTTTCACCTAATTCTTTGGATCATTATCATATCCGTTATGTAATTTATTACACACAACAATAGTCACTAAGCTCTTTAAAATGAGAGCTCTCCAGCTGCAGTTTGTTCCAAATGCCACGGCAATAGCTGTGGTTCAAAGCATGGTCTGACAAAACTGCTACCGAAATGACTACCTGAATGTATAGAGGACAGAATTAAATCCAGTGACACCAATAGTCAAAACATCTCCTCCTTTCTCCTCCAGGCCTCAAATGTTCTTAATGAGCTACACATGAGTGCTTGCACTGGCAGCGATTGAATACATTCAAAAACTATTTTGTTCCTGTATCAATTAAAATTGTCAACAGTCACCTAAAATGAAATAAAAAGCTGAGGTCATAGAGACTGCATCCCATGCTTCGGGTTCCTCAGGAGGATTTCTTTTTTGTCTATTGTCTATTTTAACTGACATACCTATTTATTTCATTGTTTGTGTATCTAGGTCTGTCTGTGTTTGATTACATGGTTGTATGTTTTGTGGAGTTCAAGTAAAAATTTCCCCAATACATATACCTGTCTAAATATATCTGTCTATCTATGAATCTAGCAGAGAAAGCAGGCCTCTCACCCTGAGTGCCAATGATCTCCATGTGGAGATGGGCCAGGCCGCTGGCGATGGAGAGGGCCAGCACGATCATGGCTTCCACCGACAACGTGTACCTGTTCAGGTAGTCAAACAAGGAGCCGTGCTCGTGGTACTCAGACACCAGCCACAGCTGTGTCCACGAGCCATTATCTGAGGAGAGGAGACACAGAGAGAAAGAGAGAGAGAGGGAGAGAGAGAGAGAGAGAAAGAGGGGGTACACCATGAGCTTTCTGCTTCCATGTCAGAGCACCAGAGCACATCACATGCTCCTCTTCCTGAGCCAGGTTTCCAAGCGACAAGACATCTATTCTTTTATTGTCTGAGATCGCCTGTTCCCAATAAAAGGAGGAGTAAACACACACACACACACACACACACACACACACACCATACACACACCATACACACACCATACATACACACACACTCGGTAAATGACACTCCGACTAAGCTCAGCAGGGATGCACACGTGTAATCCCGTTGCAGGAACATGCCGCTGTGCTGATTACTGAAATTACCCCACCCATCAGCATGAAAAATTAAGACTTCTACAACAAGCCAGGATTCACAGCGTTGGTTACTTAGAGATGATACTCTATTCTCAGTCACACATATAATCATGTGATTCATATGATGCTCTGTTCAGAACAATTTCACAGCTCACTGTGAAATGGTTCACTGCATAAAGCTGCGGTGGATTGTCTGACCTTTATGAAGACAAGCATAAATCTAGAAATAAAATTTGGTTTTATGTTAAAAAAACAACAACAACAACTCTGATTTCCACATCTAGATTCCATGCTCTCAAACTAGTTTGAAAGAACTTGTGTGTCCTTTACTTAGTCTTTGAACTCCAGGAAAAGTAACGGAACTCCATGTGAGTGACTCACCTTTGTTGTCCGCGGCGATGAAGCCCAGGATGTTCTCGTGGCGAAGCATGATGGTCTGATAGATCTCGGCCTCGCGGAACCAGGAGCGCTCGTCTCTGGAGGAGAAGATTTTGACAGCCACGTCCTCACCACGCCACTTGCCCCGCCACACCTCCCCAAAGCGCCCCTTGCCGATGCTCTCCTGGAGGACGATGGTACGGGCAATGGTCCGCTGAACCAGCAGCGGCAAACCTGACAGGCATAATAAAATACATTATGATAAATAATCGCTAACCACCATTAATAACCACTAATTCCAGTCTAAAATCACTTGAGTAACACACTTTAGTTTCCTGCATATGCCATAGTTCTTTGTTTGGTCAATTCTCATGGGAAAGAAATTGAGAGACTATCATAACATGTCATGTGAAACATGTCATAGATAGTAATCATGCACAGTTAGCATTTTAGCCAGTTTTGGCCATCATCAAAGAAACATGAAAAACTTGACTTAACAGACCTAGGATTGTGTGCAAAAACAAGTTTTTCTCAGCACACACTATTAATGAGCAGGGAAAGGACCTTTCAAAGAGATTTCCGGCCCCAATCCAACCCCTTACCACCCGCCCCATTCAGGAGAGCCACTGACCAGAGCCTGACCCAGAGGTGCTCATGTCATAGATCAGGTCCTTCAGACACTTCTCGGCGGACATGAGGCTTTGGTCGTCCAGCGGCTCCTCCACGTCCTGCTTGTGGCCTCTGGCGTGGGCACAGCGCTGACCCTGCAGGATGCACACGCCTATCATGATTCCCACACACAGCAGGCACGAGGGCACTAGGATCACCGCTGCCAGCTCCAACCGGCCCCAGCCAGGCCCTTCAGGAGGCTTCTCTGGAAACACACACACACACACACACACACACACACACACACACACACAGATTTAATTATAGAATTCTACTAATGGAAAGAGATGTTGAAATGTGAAATCCTCTGACCTATAAACCTCTGTTCATGTAATGGGGAGGTTTACAAAATATCTTCTAGTTTTGTATGATAGTGTATGTCAAATGCAACACTATCAAGCCCATGAGACAATGTAACTAACTGTCTAATTGTCATTTATCAAAATGACTACGCCCTCTACTGTTAAAATATAACCATCAATAACATGTGGATAAGCAACACAAACAGCAGGTAATGTACAGGCTGACTTTAGTTAAAAATACAGACATTTTGTACAATAAAAATATAATTTTGTTATTGTTTTCAATATGCATTTCTTTCTCTCTCGCTCTATTCTCTCTTACACTCTGCAGGAAATTGACTTTTAAGGACGGAGGGCTAGAATAGCAGGGTATTCTGATGGAATCAATATGGATTCAGCAAATGAATGTGCTCTATACAAACTAGCTGGCTTTTCACTGTTTAGGCTGGGATGACTACAAGTGAGAAAGGTATTCAGCTGTAGCAGGGACAAAAGTCAATATGTAAATAACAGCCCTTTCACAAAAGCCTAAGTGTGAATAAAGTCTGAATCATCTTCATGACAAAACATCAAATGAGATGTTAATCGAGATTAAACTCCTCGCTGCAATCTAATTTATTATCAGTGTGCCCACTAAAAAAAACAATTACTCATAGTATGTGCAAAAGAAGATGAAAGATCAGTGGAAGCAATCTGGCCTCTGTGCAAGCCATGTGATTAAGTATCCTTCAGGGGAATAGTGAGGGGCATTGACTTTTAGACGGCTGTCCTTGATGCGCAGAGTGGGCGAGAAGCAAGGTGACTTAGCTGAAAACAGCTCTGAGATGCCAACAAAATCTCTAATCAATGCCTCAGTCTTCCACAGACTGGTCCAATATGATGATAGGAAGAGGAGCACTAATGTTAGTTGATTATTTATTTTATCAACTCATTGTTTTTTTTTGCACTTTTGAAATGACATGTGGTGCAATACTTTGTGAAGCAATATTTGTTGATTTCTTTTTTCCCCTGATTTGTGTTGAAAATGAATACCACTTTCATAAAACAAGCATCCAAGCATATATCTTTACCCATTGGGACCAGTGGGGGATGTTGCAATGCTTGCTGAGAAGTTGGGACCAGATAGGGAGTAGCCTACGTGTGTGACAAGAACCAGAGTTGGGTATTTCAAAATGTGTTTTTTACTTTCCACCAGAAATAAAAAAAAAACAGTCCAACTGGACCAAAAGTGGCAGAATCAGTCTGTCAGTTGAATGGGGAATTGTGTGATTCATGTGGAAGGGAGTGAAACTGGAGGCTCATACAGGAGGCACATTTCAAGTCAGCAAAACACAGATGACATTTAAAGGTACATGCCAACTTTCTGTGAAATTAGCTTATTAGTTATTAATTAGTTAGTTAGTTAGACCAGTTAGCCTATAGCTAGCCTATAGCTAAAAGAACACTATAGGCTAGCTGTTCTAACTCACTTCCAGTTAATTATGCTAAGCTAGGCTCACGGTTTCAAACTGGATTACTGCTCGTACAGAGAAGAGAAGGGTATGTATCCTCTTATCTAACTCTGGGGTTGACGGCAAATAAGCTAATTTTCCAAAAAGTTCCTTTGAGGTCAAGGGTGGAAAACAGACAGAGTTTGGCAGTGGCTACAATTTCAACTGAGACAGCTGTACAGCATATTTGACATGAGAATATCACTCCATATTATAGAACGTAGAGTTGGACTGTCAGATATCTGAATGCTTCCAGTCCTCTGGGTATTTCACCTGCTGAAGTAGTGGCTTGTCTCAGCCCTCTGTAGGCCTCCTATCCATCATTGTGTCGCCTTCAATCCGATTAGCCATATTTCAGTGTCTCTCTGGCCAGGCTTATGTTGCTTCTGGAAGATTATACAAATGTATGCAAAACTGCAACACGTGCCAGGCTAAGGCGGGCAAGTGGTGCGTATCCTCAGGTGTGAGCACATTAACATTGCAAACAGCCACCCTTCATATGAGCAAAAAGATATAGCCCTCCTGATAAGAGAGGATCTTTGACCTCTCAAAGAGCTGTATGGCTGTGAACAGAGACACACTATAGCATCTCTATATCCTTGGCATATATATTTACTCATGGCTCAGATGAAAACCATAAAGCCAGAGAGATATGGTGTGCCTTAAGGCATTATAGATAGACACGCTCTGCTTTTTAGGAATATCTTTGGTTTCTGTTTACCCAAATGTGTCTTATCAGCATAACTGTAGTGAGCCAAGGCCATAATGTGCACGTGAAAGGCTTTGGGGTACTGTGATGCAATGAGGATACATGAGCTTTCTGAATGTACTTCAACAGCCTCTTGGGAGGAATGCAGTCTTAATGAAGATGTGATGTTAAAAGCCGCGGTGGATGACCACAGGGTTGTGGCCACTCTTGATGCAGGGGCGTGGGCTAACTCGATGCTAACGAGACACAGCCAGAGAAAACCATTGATTTTGGTTGGGCCAATTCACCAGTGCGAGCCTTTGGATGAGGCCACAGGTCCAACACCCCGCTGACATCCACTCCCCCACAGCACTTTGGCTCATTTCATAGGCCTGCCAGACTGCTCGGACAACTGCCGAAGTGCTTTGTTGTTGATGTGATTGGTCCATAAGTGCTTTCTGAAAAAACAGCACGCATGAACACAAAAAGCTCAGACTCTTTTTCCTTCCATTGCTTTCCCATCGCTTTGGTCATTTAACAAGCACTTGTGAATCGCCGAATCACTCAGTCTCAGTGCGTACAATCAATGTGGTAACCAGGGGAACAGCCATTACAAGCTTCACTGCATTGCGGTGTCAGGCGTCACAGCTGGGTAACACAGAGGTGGAACACTCCCATAGATACACTGCCCTTTGGATCAATAGCCCACTCATATACACATGCACTAGAGGGCCAAGTGGGGTTGTTTGTTGTTAGCATTTCCTTAACCTTTTAGCATTCAGTGATAATACAACCTGACAAAAATAATTCTGCTTATCTTAATGAATTAATAATTTAAAGGGACACCAGGCAATGTTTTTGTGTTAATTAATCATCTTCGTAAGTTGGTATATGGTTAAATTACTCATTACAGGGCAAATGAAGACTCTCTCGCCCGCCCCTACTGCCTGTAGGAAGAATATCCCGCTTGCAAGTTCAGTGTATCCGACCCGCCGACCTTCAGTCTCACAAAGTCTCAGACATCGCGAGAAGCAGGATCAGTTTACATCCTGCATCCACAAGCACAGAGTCAGGCTAACGAAACGCTAGCGATTGTTGCAAACGTGTGTATAATGGCAGAGCCGGCGAAGAAGCAGCGAAAACCCTTGACGGAAGATGCAAAGAAGGAAGAGCTTCAGACCGAGCGAGGGCTCGCACACGTATCGACACGTACAGACGCTAGGAGGAGCTTCGTAGAGAAAAAGCATCAGGCTTGCCTGGTGTCCCTTTAAGGCAATAGATTTCCTCCTGTGTGAGTTGCCTCATTGTCTAATGCAGTATGTACTATAAAAATATTATCTATCGAAACTTTAAAAACTTAGCTGACCCAAACCATACATTAACACAGGAAGTCCCGCCCCTTTCCTATGCCTCTGCAAAACACCCTACTTACAATTCTTGACAGGATGAGGAATAATGCAAAGTGCAATGTCATAATATTCCCAAAATATCCATTACTATACTGATAAAACTATGGCACATATGATGAGAGACACTATACTGTTCCATTCTGTGCAGAACAATGCCTCAAAGGCTATTTCAGAGAGTACAAATGACAAATGTATCAGTCCATACTATATATACACAAATTTAATCCCATTGAAAAACAACCAGATGACTATACCAACAACAACACTTGTCTACTAATTACCTCAGGCATTTCTGGGGCCATTATCTAAAACTCTTGCCAACTCAGGTGTCTGACCAGCTAACAAGCGGATGAGTGCAAGGCTTTGCAGGAACGAGAGAGGTATTTATAAACCCTCCCAACCACGTCACAGACTGCCCTGAGGTACACCCTGCTAGCACTATTATGTCACAGGATATAGACGTGGATCATCCCCCTGTGTGTGTCTGGCAAGGCTGTGGGTCTGAGCCCCAGGGAAGGAAACAGGGAAGGCCTGCTTGGGTGGAGGGGCCCAGCGGAGGGTGGGGGTGAGGGTGGGATACCACTCCCCTGACACCCAGCCGACTGGTCATGTAAAGGTCCAGACAAACACACCCACGCGGTTGGACAATCTGTGCCTGAATAATGGAGCCGAGCTATGAGGCAGGAGGAGAAGAGGAAAGGTCACCTGGTATTTTGGCTAATGAGTGGGTTTCCAGACAAACGTGAAAAGCCATCCTGGCACTTTTTAATTAAACATTGGTGAACTCCAGCGGCGCAGTTTGTTTGCTTAGCAACCAGTCAGCACTCTGAAACCCCACAGTGCATCTTTGTTATTCATTAGATTTATTCAGAAACTGATGATACCTACAAGACTCTCTTGTCTCAAAGATGCTATTGAGCCGAATTTCAATTCAGAGCCATCATGTGGCCATGATAAATTGCTGACAAAGATATTCTCATGTAGAAGGGCAATAAAAATGAATTACCATTTTTTTGGTCAAAGTTACTCAGCAAAACAGATAGTTTGACAAAGTAGTTGCAAGCTAGTAGTTAACCGAGCAGCAGAAGCCCATCTTCCCACAGGCTGGGAGTTCCAGGTCTGAGGTGAGAGCTGGAGGTAAGCAGCATACCCGGATGCAAGTGCAGGGTCTCGTTGTTGCAGAAGTCGGTGAAGCAGCAGTTCCTCTTGGAGACGTTCCGCGAGCTGTAACAGAACACCTGGCCCCTCATCTCCGAGGGCGACAGGCAAGACTTGACGGCCTCCTCCCTGCCGTTGATGAGCATGACGGAGTTCCAGCAGGCCCCGTCCGCCCCCGTCTCACAGGTGTTGTTGGCACACAGCTGACACACACACTTCAGAGCTGGAGGAGAGAGGACAGAGGAGAGACAGAGTCTTCATCAAAAACAATCAAATGTGACGACACTGCAATTTATTTGGCTTTGTAGTCAGTCTGAATGATATCAGTGCTGCTATAGCCGTTTTTGTGGAAGAAAAAGAGACAAAAAAAAAAGCGATCGAGATAAGGACCTTGAACAATGGCATATAAAAACACACCTGTGACAGCTTGAAGCTACTTGGAGGCTTTCTTTTGAAAGGTTCCCTGACTGAACCTAAAAGAATAAGAAATCAACAGACACTTCCATCCCACTCCCATTGTAGTCTCCTTCATAACAAAAGGGCTGTAAATAGACGGGCAGAAATTGGCTTTAATCCTGTTAGCTATAGGTTTTTCAGAGCCATCCATGGTAGCTGGTGGCTATTTGCTCTCTTAAGACACTGTCTTCCCTGTGACATAACACAGATTGTTCACTTTAATTGCAGGAGAAATGTGCTTAATGCCACTTAGTCTAACACCCTAGCTAATCTTTACAGCTCGTCTGTACCTGCACTGTCCAGAGAAAGTCATCAACAACGCAGTGCTCAGCTTGTCAGTGGCAAATTGTGACTTTCACTGAGACCATCTGAAACTCTTTTCTGTGCTGTCTGAAGTTCTGATTGAGGGCAATGAGATTCGACCCAGACTCCATTGGATTTGTAAGTGAGATTGAAAATCTTTCAGTGAGGAATCACTCTGCTCTCTGAGCATACATCAGCACACTACAAATGTATAAATACATAGAAGAAAGAGTTCATTCCAGAGGGTATCGACTTTTCACAGAAAGTCAACACTTCCTTCAATAAACATCACATCAAAGTGAAGTCTCTCCTTGTTATTCAAGCTAAACTTATTAAACATCCGCCTCCATCCTGTTTTCAGATTTACAACGTTCTTTTTAATCAACCAACGTATGGCATTTTTGCTTGAGCTGTTCAGCGGTATAACTCTCCCTCAACATACACCGAATGATCTCAAAAAAACGCTGCCCTCATTGAAACTCAATGACGTCAAGAATCAGAGTTTAAGTGCTCAGTGACCATTATTCAGGGTTCCCAGGAGTCATAGAATTTCTGGAATATCATGGAATTTTGGAACATGGAAAGTCAGGGAATTTCATATTTTTGGGGGCATAGTCATGGAATATCAGGGAACTTTGTTGTAGCACTTTAAAGTTTACTTGCCAAAATACATTAATACAAATATTTAATGTGTATATCTGGTTATTAGATTTACAGTTTACTTGAGTAGCCCAACTTCTTAACCAACTGTTTATTCAATGCTCATTTATTAATTTCCCGCTCTAAAAAAGTAATAGATTATAGAGTAATACATCATTTTGTCAGGGAAAAGTCATGAAATTTTACATTTGACTTAGAGTGGGAACCCTGATTATCAAGCAGGCACAGTAAATCTGACCTTTGAAAAAAAATATATGAACCCACTCTGATGGTCCCATGGGTGGATATTTTAGAAATGTGCATACAAGTGTAAATGTATACAGTTGTATTACATCTTGTCCTGAGCTGTATTCAGGGTTATCAGGAGTATAATCAACCTAGACACCTGTGAATATTTGCATTCACATTCACACATATCGTATCCTTTACAGTGCACAATAAAAAATCACATATAGCCTATAGGAGTGCTCTCTCTTTGACACATTACCAGCCTGTCTGGGGCAATATAAGTAGTTAAGTGCCTAAAATGAGGACTATCAGCCACAAAGCCAAGGGGGTAAATGCTCCCACAGGTGTAATTGACCTCGGAGTGATGGCACAGCCTCCGAGTGATGGCACAGCTGATCCATAAACACTGGTTCATTTCAGCTGGAGATTGGGGCAATTTTCCTGTCTGACAGGCTGAACCTTTTTGGGGTGTTTTTTTTTTTACTTTGGTTTCACTGAGACATATCACTCATCCTGTTTCCAAACCCCAGACATCATCGTCCACTCTAATATATTTGGGCTGAGTGCAGCTGAATTCTCAAAAGAGGAGCACACCGTCTGCACTTATTATGCAGAGCTCCATCTTGCAGTGAGCAATGTGTCCAGATTGATGAGGCAATTTGGTGCAGATCTAAATACAGAACAACATGCCACACACTCTCTCTGTGTACATATGTACACTCTTAAAACTAATGTGTTGAAAACAACATAACTTGCATTGTTTTAACACATCTCTGTGTCCAGATAGGGACAACACAAGTTTGTGTTGTTTCCTTTTTTATTTGTTACACAAAATGTGTTGAAAATAACACCGCTTGTGTTGAAAACAACACAACTTGCATTGTTATTTTAACACATCTCTGTGTCCAGATAGGGACCACACATTTGTTTTAAGAGTGTAGAGAGGGTATGGACTGATAAAGTGCCCTAAATACTCAAATGGTGTGGGAGCTCAACCATTGTAACAGAGAAGGTGATATATGGCCCATATGCAATACTCATATCTTTTCCTACTCATTTCAGGACTCATTTCAGCGGCAAAGGTCTTTTCCATAAGTGACAGATTTTCTATCATTCTGAGTGTATAGTGACAGCCATGTGCTGTCCATTTCTGCCTGCTTATGCATGTTCTCTGTCACTAGCCAGGACAGAACACAACTAAGGGCACAATCACACTGTGCCATCTGTCCCGTATCTGAGTATGTTTGACCCCCAAAGTCCAGTTTGTTTGGCCAGTGTGATCACTCCGTACCATACCTGGACATGGGCCGCTTTTCGGTGCCCGGGTACACTTGAGGAGGTGGGACACAGTACAGTTGGACTTATGATGACGCCGATGCCAAGATTCTAGAGCACAGCAGCTCAACCGTGCCTGGGTACAGTTTGATAGTATGCAGTGTGAGTGCAAACCAAGAAAGGGAGAGAACCGTACCCTGGCACAGTACAAGTGACCGTGCCCAGTTTTAGTACGCTCTTAGTGACTTGGTCAGTAATGACACAACTTGAATACTTTAAGTATTCATTTGCATTCAGGTTTTTGTGCAGTGGTTTCAATGAAGCAGTGATGACATGGATTGACCAGAAGAGGTGTGTTTTAGTAAGTAAGTAATTTGAATGTACATAGCACACATATCCAAAGTGCTTCACAATAAAATAAAATACAACTGATAGCTCCAGACAAAAAAACAACAACTTTTCTTTTGAATGGACAAACAGAATACACACATATTTCAAAATGGGATTGAATAAAACTTAGTGCTGATTTAATGCCAGATCAGAACAGAACTAACTCTGTGTCTAGCAACTATGAGGTCAATAACTGCACCATAGACTAATCCTGGACTGTGTTCTAGGAAAACTGGAATTAGATTAACTTGTATCTTGAGCCCATGAAATAATGATTTAAATATGTTTTAAATGTTGGGTAATCCTGTGACACTTATACAGTTACTGCTGTTTATAAAGCTATTAGTTTGATTCATACATCTAATGGCTCTTTTGTTGCATGATATTTTCAGAGAGAGGTATTTATAAACCCTCCCAACCAACAATATTTTAATAATTTCAGTTTCAGCAGTGCTGGTCAGCTTTGCTTTTTAACATATTTTATATAGTCATTGTGTTATAAAAGCTGACAGATGTCAGCAAAGATTCAGTAAATTTAGTTTAAATATTTAATTGTCAATAGCTTAAGTCTAAAACGGTTTTGACGCGTATTGTTTGCAAGACAGTTTAACACTTAAAAGTAAGGAGCTGAGTTTTTCGCACTTTAAAAAGGTATGCAGCCTCAGATTAAATAAAGATAGGCTATAGTCTATGACGAGAGTTTTATGCTTGCAGTAAAGGTTTTCCCAACGCACCTGTGATCTGCTAATAAAATAATGAGAAACTCAGCACTGATCTTTTGACTTTCCCTATAAGTCTGTTATATAATGACCCCATTTAATTGCATAATGTCCAGAGTCCATGAGAAAATCGCTTATGTTAGTTAAAATTCATAATGAATGAAAGTAATCATCCGCCTGTCTGTGGTCATGGAGTTCATGCGCGCGCTTTCCCCATATTTTTGTATCTAAGAAGATTAATTACGTGCGCAGTAATGCAAGAAGTTAACAGGTAGCTGGATTTCTTCTGAGTATTTTAAAGTCAATGTCATGTTTAGTTTGTATGAACAGCTACATCTAGCTCAGTCCTGTAATATATTTCACTAGTGAACTACAGCGTAGAAGAAAGTGAAAATAAACTGCTGTACCTGAGGTGAGCTGAGCGACGGAGAGAAATATCAACGTCGCCTCAACTGTGTACCTGAAGCGACTCATGATGGGAGGTAGCCTACATCTGCTTGACTCCAACACAGACGGTCTACACGGCTTTTCGCAGCAAAGTCATGGCAGTGTTATTCGATGTTATTCCTTCACCCACATTTCAGTACTGCTCCACTCTAAATAACCAGAGCGAAAACTGAATACGCAATAGGAGTTTTGCCCCGCCTCCGTTGCCTGGAATGTAAGAGGATTAATGAGCAGACCTAGCGATAAATACGTGTGGATGTGGAGATGAACTTCTGCGTTGGTGACGGCAAGCTTGCTTAACAGTACTGCCACCCCGGTAAACAAAATATCAAGTGCACCGCATGGAGCATGTTTCTGACGACTGACGCGTCTTGATGCGTCGAAGTGAGTTGTTAACATGCGGATTATGGGGAATCTCAATAGTTGACAGTCGCGCTGAATCCTTGTCAAAACAGGGATAAACTATACTTTTCACTATGCTTATTAAATAAATCCCATTTGTTTAACAACTCACATGTTGAATTACATGTATAAATAACTACTGTGGATAGAGTTGCATTTTCTATTTGGTGTACAATTGGCTGTGGCGGTGTGGAAAACTTTCTAACCAGATAGTGACACACCCTTATCATACAAGAGTTGACAGCTCTGGAGCGACTTGGGTCATCCAAATAGAACCAGGTCAAGGGTGCAGTATAACAACAACTGCTTGCCCCAGGCCAGGGTCTGCCAATCATGTACAGAGTCCTGGGCACACAAACACATTTATTTTCAAACCTCCCCAGTTGCACATAGAACTTTAATTAAATATTTTTTCTAAATATTCTCCTGATCAGAGAACCTTTCATTTATTATACTTCTTTAATTTATTATACAGCAGAGAAAGTAAATAAATGCAACACAGATTAAGAGCAATGTTGTACTCAATGTTCTGGGAAAATTGGGGTTGTATTTATGAGTGTATCATGTCCATTATGAGGGTGCTGCCATAACATTGGTCAGGGCAATAACGCTAACACTATTATGTTCCACTTGGTAATTTTCTTTCTCACAGTGATCAGCAGTAGTTGATCTTACAATGGAGTCTATGCCCTAGACTGTCTTGTAGTTGAATGTGTGGTCTCACATGGGCTGTAACACTGGTTTCATTTTTTCCCGTTGTCACAATAGCTAGTGCAGTTGCCAGCAATACTGAAATAATGCTATAAAACTATTACACAACTATTAAACAAACTCACACATAATGCACTGCAGTACTGTGTGCTCTTGATAGTCATCCACACAGAAACAGAGGGCATACTAGTGCATTCCCTTTTACAACAGATTTCATAATTTAAAACAGTTGATGAAATACAAGCAAGGATGCTTGACTGGATTTAGGACCACAAAATATGGGTTGGATAAAATTACTTTGTACTCCATTCCACTACTTCAAAAAAAGCCTGGCTGTGAATTTGGGCATTTAACAGGCATGTACACAAATTAATAGAAATCATTTTGTTCTGGACAAGGGCTCAGAATCACATGCAGTGCAGTTTGCAGTGTTTAGGGTCAACTTTAGACATCTGACATTTTCAGGTGAAAACAAATTAATTGCCCATTTCCTTCAGAGACTGACTTGAGACTGGTCAGGCACGGCCCATGTATTTTGTTACAAAATGGCAGTTGTTGGTGAACCCATGAAAAGACCCTTTGTGCTCAAAACAGCTAAAACTTACAAGTCTGCAGTCTTGAGAATGGGCGGTATTGGGGACAACGCTGAGCAAAATGTATTCTAGTTTCCATAAACAATAAGCAGTTTGACACAAGCAACCTCAAATGCAAAGATGAGACCGGTACCATCTGCATGCATTTGGTTTTCTATTTAATTAATTGAAATAACTAACTGATATAAAATGAAATAAAATAAAAAAAAGTTGAACTTAAATTACTTTGATAATGTACACAGTAAGACAATAAACCGTTACAGGCATTACTTTATATATTGAGTTCAGCATGATCTAGTAAATTTTTATTTACTCTTTTAGCATCTGTATCAAATAAAGCTTATGAAACAAACAAACAAAACAGATACATAATGCTAAATGCTTGGTGATATACAAAATGTTCTGTAGCAGGATACATCAGACATCTCAGAAGGAGGAAGAGAGTGACTAAAGCTGCGGTACTATTGTAATGTTAGTGTGTTAAATAAATTACAGGTTTGTTGTAAATTGCAGAGGAACATCCTTTCGTAAACACAAGTGCAAGAGATGCAGCCAAAGTTGATCCTTTGTTGTTGTGTTCTCTGATTACTATAGAGATATGGTGATTGTGAAACACAAAGGAACTCCGCTTTTTTGGCAAGTTGAATTTTTTTCTCTCCAGATGCATCTGTAACAGTGCAAGTAAGGAATGCAAAGATTGCTAGTGCAATAAAGGAAATAAAGCACATACAATATTGCTAAATGAAATATTATTTTTCAGACATTTTTTTTTCCAAATCAAAGCTGTGTCAAAACCAAAAAAGGTGTAACATACGTTCTCCTAAAATGCCCAAGTAACAGTTTTTTCTTCCTTGAAGAATATGACTATGTGGGAAAGTTCCTATGTCTTAAAAGGGATAGTCACCAAATAACAAAGACTATCAGTAGTCTTTTTTCCCGGATCTTTTTTAAATGCCCACTACACCATCTTTGGATGCCAAAATGTGTCCCATCGAGAGTTTAAAATAAATACAATGTGCCACTATAAGAGCACTAGATCCCGGGAGGGTCCTGGCGTGCAGTCCACCCCAGGAGCTCCTCCGACTGGACTTCTGTTAAAGGCCTTTAGGGGGTCTTCCATCTGGAAGGAGTTCAACAGTCCGCTTTGATTTTGTCCAGAGAGTTGTCGATTTTTGTCAAAGTCTTTTTGATGCGTAATGCAGTTAGTCTTGCAGATGGATTCTGATACCAGCACTCCTTCATGAGTTTAGCAATGGATGTTAAAGTCTGAAAGGAGGGGAAGATGGGGAAAGATGTAGAAAGGGATACAGTTAGCAGAGTGAAAGTAATTTTCTGTAAATTTTCCTGAAGGCTGTTTAAATGATTGACAGCACAATAATTGATCAATTTAGTCTCCAGGTCACTTGATTTTTCCGGACTCAAGATTTATCCAAGTAGTTAGTTATATCATGCCTACTTGCACTAGCTTACGTCACAATGCTTTCTAGAGCATTGTGACGTCTAGGGGTTTTCTTTACCATATTCCCCACATCTCTGCTTAATTAGCAGACAAAAATTTGAGTTATGTACTTACTGGGTCTGAGAACCATCTGTTGGGGATGTTGGGTCTCTGTTGATCTATGCACACAACCTTTTTCATATCTTCAAAGCTGGGGTCACTTGGAACAACATCATGGAAGGGAGGCTTGTAGTCTTCTACTATTCCTATAAATGGAAACAACAGAAGAAACACAGTTCTCATCTGTATGGATAGACAGGTGCACCTGTTTTCAGTCAGCAATTATATAAATGGAAAAGCTTTTTAATGGAGTACCAACAGGAGTAGATCCAAACAAAATAACACTAATGTCTATTTAACTAGGTTTTTGAATGAGCAGGTAAGGTTTGATAAACAACACTTTTCATCATTATGAATAAAAATGCTGCAAAAGAAATCAGTTTGCACTTTTCAGTCAGTTATAACACTCCCCGAGATGATTTGGTTAAGTCTTAAAGTTTTTTTTTTTTTAATTGAAACTAGAATGCATTTTCAAGAAAATGCAAAATGTTACGGAACATGTGTGTAAGTGACAAGTAAATAATTGTAAACACTGGTGTCAGCCAATAAAATTAGATGTCTGTGATTTTAGAATAGTTAAGGGACATTGTTGGACTTGACACAAAGCAAAGTCTCTATAATTTCACTTAGTTGTTGTGGAGCATTTGTGACCTATGTCCTTGCTGGGCCTTTTATATTACGTTTATTTATAAAGCACTCTAAAAAACAACAACAGCTGACCAAAGTGCTGGACAGGCAAATTAGTACGACTTGGTAGACAACAAAAAAGACAACAAAAAGTGAGGATAACAATATTTACAGGCAAACAAACAAATAAATACATAAGACAATCAGACTGTGTTAAACGCCAGGGCATAAAAATGGGTTTTTAGGTGAGATTTAAAAACACTCAAGGAGGGAGCCAGGCGTATATGTTGGGGCAGCTCGTTCCAGAGCTTTGGTGCAATCACCGCAAAAGCCCGGTCCCCTCTGCTCTTTAGCCTAGAACGAGGCACAACCAGCCGGAGTTGGTCAGCAGACCTAGAAGCCCTAGAGGATGTCTGCATCTTCAGGAGATCTGCTATGTACAGTGGGGCCAGACCATGTAAAGATTTAAAAACAAATAAAAAGAACTTTAAAATGTATTCTAAAACGGACAGGGAGCCAGTGAAGGGCTGCAAGCACTGGTGTAATATGCTCACACCTTCGTGTTATGGTTAGAAGGCAGGCTGCAACGTTCTGAACAAGTTGAAGGCGGGATAAAGAGGAACAGCTAATGCCCACATATAGGGCGTTGCAGTAATCTAGGCGGGAAGAAATAAAAGCATGAATAGCCATCTCAAAGTTTTTGAGGGATAAGAAAGGCTTAACCTTGGATAAAAGCCTTAACTGGAAGAAGCTAGATCTTACTACTGTGTTTATCTGTTTCTCCATTTTAAAATTACAGTCTAACAT
This sequence comes from Alosa pseudoharengus, assembly GCF_046254945.1. Classification (NCBI taxonomy): domain Eukaryota; kingdom Metazoa; phylum Chordata; class Actinopteri; order Clupeiformes; family Clupeidae; genus Alosa; species Alosa pseudoharengus. The sequence goes on along the minus strand of NW_027468718.1, from coordinate 21,222,881 downwards.
TACACCAAGGTTTTTTACAGTATCTTTAGCAAATGGCTCAAGGGGGCCTAAGTCACCTTGTGTGTCACAAGCAGCACTGGGCCGAAAGACTATGACCTCAGTTTTATTTTCATTAAAATTTAAAACATTTAAAGCCATCCAGGCTTTGATGTCCTCTAGACAAGCTAATAAAAGTTTAAAAGATTGGGGGTCGTTATGTTTCAGGGGCATGTAGATCTGTGTGTCATCCGCATAGCAGTGGAAGGAGATGTTATATTTTCTGAGGATGGATCCCAAGGGGAGCATGTATAATGAGAACAGTATAGGCCCCAGAATAGACCCTTGAGGAACACCACAAGGAAGTGGCGCAGAGGGGCAGACAGAGAAACTTCTGTCGGCTAGGTAGGATTTAAACCATTCAAGAGCAGTGCCTCTGATACCAACACAGTGCTCTAGACGGGAGAGTAAAATATCATGATCAACAGTATCAAAAGCAGCGGTGAGATCAAGGAGGATCAGAATAGCAGAATCTCCAGAATCAGTGGCTAGCAGCAGATCATTACTTTCAGAAGGGCTGACTCCGTACTGTGGAGGGCTTTAAAACCAGATTGCAGAGGTTCCATGATACCATGTGTATCAAGAAAAGACTGTATTTGTTGAAGCACAAGCTTTTCTAGAACTTTAGATAAGAACGGGAGTTTTGAGATAGGTCTGTAGTTAGATAGGATTGAAGTGTCTAGAGTTGGAGTTTTTTAATCAACGGCTGCACAACGGCATGTTTGAAGCTCTTTGGCACAACACCTGAGGCACTACAGTTCATGATCGTTAATATGTGGGGACCTGTGGTCTCAAGTGTGTGAGCGATGAGAAGAGGAAGAACAATGTCAGTTAGACCAGATGAGATTTTCATTAGCCCTATGGTTTTGCTTAGGTTAGCAAATGATATAGGCTCGAAGTGACTGAAACTCACAGGGCAGGTGACAGAGATAGAAGGGTCAAAGGAGGGGGGGGTTATCTGAGCTCTGATGTTGGAGATTTTGGAAACAAAGTACTGCAGAAATTGTTCACTACTCACTGAAGAGGTGTCTAACTCAACAGGTTGGTGTTTATTGAGAGCAGTGTTTATAGTGTTAAAAAGAATATGTGGTTTGCCCTGATTGCGCAGAACAATATCAAATACCAGTTTTTTGGTATTTGAGCAACGTTTCCTTTAAAATATCAAAAGATACATGCAGCTTGTCCTTTTTCCACTTGCGTTCCGCCCTTCGACACTCTCGCCTGATTGAGTGGGAAGTGTCAGTCAGCCAAGGTTCTTTTTTGGCTTTCGGGCGCAGTGTTTTAAAAGGTGCAACACAGTCCAGAATGTTAGAGCAGGTAGAATAAAAAGAGGATGTCAATTGTTTAGTATCCGGACAGACAGAAGATTGAGCCTCAGCAGCAAAGGAGAAGTTCGGTGTGTTGAAACAGTTTAGTGAAGTTTACCGTTCGCCTCCATCTTGAATTTGCGAAACACGATAAGTCGAGCGACTAGTACGAATGAACAGGTATGATAAGGGATCAGATTGAAAAATAATTCCGTGGAAATGCATGGATTCCAGTTGCTTCCAGTAGCAGCAACTGGAATCCATGCATTTCCACGGAATTATTCCGCATTTCCACGGAATCGTACTAGTCTTATCGTGACTAAATTCAAGATGGCAACGAACGGTAAACTTCCTGAAGGTACTGTCTGTATAAATCGTCTTGTAAATAAACTACCAGTGCTTTTTCAAAGTTCTCAATGTCTCGTTTTAAATGTCAGGGCCCTCGGAGTCAACCAATGAAGTGTGGAGGTACTTTGAGCCTCGTAAATGGTGTAAAACAGTGATTTATTTGCATGACTAGGCCGATGCTAGAGGCACCCCCTTTGAAAACCTGTTGGTAGCATTAGCTAACTAGCGCCAGATATCGGAGTGCAGGGGACAAGCCGAGATGAGCTATGAGACAAAAGTTCACACTCTGTATCATGTTTCAACACACTTTAGGTCAATATCACACCGAACTTCTCCTTTAAGTCTGGAGACTGTGCTGGCCACTCCATGTTTTCAAGCTTACCATCTTGTTCTTTTTTCCTATGGTAGTTATGGCATAGCTTGGGCTTATGTTTTGGGTCATTATCTTGCTGTAGGATGAACCCCTGACCAACTAGGCGTATACCAGAAGGTACTGCATGGCGCTGCAGAATGCTGTGGTAGCCGTTTTGGTTCAGGGTGCCTATCACTGTACAAGTCACTGACTGGATCCAGTAAAACAGCCCCAGACCATCAAGCTTCCTCCTCCATGTTTGACAGTGAGGAACCATCCTTTCGCCCACTCTACGGCGTACAAAATCCTGCGTGATGAACCGAAATTTCATGATTCATCAGTCCATAACACCTTCTTCCAGTCTTCAGTAGTCCATTGGTGGTGTTTCATGGCCCAGACAAGCCTCTTTCTTATTCTGACGTCTTAGCAATGGCTTTCTTGCTGTAACTTGACCTGTCATATATATATTATATTATAGTAATATATTAAAGTGTTGCTGAGATATGACCTTACTTTCACGATTGTGATTGGCTTTGACAGGCAAACGCTTTTGAAAATCAAAAATGTATTTAAGGCTTGGTCTGAAGATCACCTGTGCCAAATTTGGTAAAAATTGGAAAATGTGACATGTGAATTGAACTCGGCTTGATCCAAGGATTTCAATGGTACCTCGTTTTCGAAAATTGGGCATATGGGTCAAAAGTTATGTGTGTACACCTTTAACTTTGACCTGTTGGTGGCGCTAGAGTAGCCTGGGTGCCAGCCGAACTTAGTCCCGCCCACAACATTTGAGGTCGGGAAGTTCGGTCTGGCATTGCTCCGTTGTGGAGCAACTATGCTCGCCCCAAATCTGGCAGACCAATCAAATCGGGCTTTACGATGATGGACAGGTGAGCAAAAGCCTCGTCTATCACGTCATCTGAGCATGCTTAGGTTGATTATGTTTGCAACAAAAACGCTGTGGCTAGAAGGAGACAGATAGCTTCTAAGACCCCATATGGAAAATGCATATTATTTCAATAAGGTTTTATCACTGAAAATGACTATTTCTGAAAAATTTGGCCAAAGTTGAGAAAACTCATGGTTTCACTTTCATCAAGGGAAAACAGTGTGTTGCATTGTGACATGTTGTTCCCTCGTTCGTTTGAAATCTCTAATTGACCACCTGTTCGAGGGATTTGCGACAGCCTTTCCCAGCTGTTTATAACATGTTTGTGGCATATCAGTGTTCAACCGAATTATTTTTAAAAACGGAGAGGATATCAGTTTTTTTCTAATAGCCTATCCTACTACGTATCTCTTAGATTTCGCTAATGAGTGTTGTAGGAGATATTGACGGCACAATAACAACTTTTACAAAAGACCAGAAAACAATGTTAAAGCATTTGTGGAGAAGAAGGATGGTTCGTGTGTTCTTCCTATGGATCTCACGGTAAGTTATTTCGTTGCTCTAATTGGTTAGGTCTATCCAATTGAGTGCAGAGGCATTCCCTCCCTGTATCGGTTAAACTAACTGTCAGTGTAATTTCACCGGCATATGGTCAAACAACAAATGACTTTATTTTTGCCAGTAGTAGGTCAAATATCAAGACCATTGTTTAAGCATTATGGGGTTAAATAGACACTGCATTTAATGAAATGCTAATGCTACTATTACCCTTGTGTTAATGTGAGCTAATGAGAGTGGAAATTGGCAGGGAAAGTTAAGGTTACTGTGTCCCGTGCTAACCTACTCTGCAAAAGAACCTTCCTATAAATAGCCCTAAAGCCATTTAACTCTGAGGGGAGATATCGGGATCCATTTCAAATAAGACACCACCGTGTCACTTTGCAGAGGGCAAAGCTAGGCCCATCACCCAAAAATAAAGGGGCATGTGAGGAGGCCACACACATCTATACGAGCACACATACAAATACACACACACACAAACATCTATAGGGTATATATATGTATGTATACAAATACACACACACACATATGATCACTTGAGTAAGAAATGCAGTCAGACAATGTTATTTACTACAGTAATTTCCTGTGTATTAGCCGTATAAACCGCAGGACAGTGTTTTATGCAAGCAAAAAAAAACAAACATATTAAGACCATATTAACTGCCCCCGTGTATTTACAGAAATTTTGCAAAATCAATGTATAAACCGCAGCTAATAGTTGAGAAATTACGGTATATTTGACATATTTATGAGTGGAAAGGATAAATAACTTTTCGCGTTTTCATCTGTATACTGTATACACCATCCTCTCTAGTGGTGCACTAAATGCTCTAAAGCCCTTTTGGCTGTACTTATTCTTATTTATTATTTTACTGACATGCTTTAAAGAGATATGTTTATATACAGAAGCTATCAAATAAAGAAAATAACTTATTTAATATGAAAATAAATAACTTATTTAATATGAAAATAAACTCGCCCTCTGGAGTTCATACCAAAACAGGAGGCTTATGAAACACCCCGCTAGTTTCTTTATGACACTCAGTGTTCTACTGCAGGACTGACCGTTGCTGACGGTTCTCCGAGCGATCTCCCACAGCACCAGGCCAAAGGCCCAAATGTCCACGCGCTTGTACGACTCAAAGCAGTCTGTCTGGATGGAGTCGTCCAGCACCTCTGGGGCCATGTAGCGCTTGGTGCCCACTTTAGGGTTGTTGCCAACATCCAGCTCATTAGTGTCCTGGAAATGCATGACAGCCAGGCCTGTAAAAGACAGAAAAGAAGAACACATATTTAAAATCCATCGAGGATATCCTTTTAGATTGAAGAGGAACACAAACATGAGTGAACAGAAGCCCAGTCAAGCCAAATTCTGTGCCAACTTATTAGGAAAGTTTCACACTTTATTTTGAAATGACAAAATATTGTGAAATGGATGTGATGCCATTATTTGATGGATGTAATACTAAATATACCAAATTGGTAGAAAGCTGGCAGTTAAAAAAAGACATGTACTGTCCTCTTGTGGATTTTAAATGACAATGCAAAATTAAGAAGAAAAAACAAGAAAAACAATCAACATCTCTATTAGTGATACATCAGGGTGCTGTGCTCATCACACGTGTGTAATTAGACGAAAACAACAACACATTCATTAGAACAAGCTGAGCAAAGCTGAAGTAGGCGGGAGAGCACTCCATCCAGGACACGGTCTAAAGCAGCATCTCTCGGTGCTCGGCATCTATTGGAACAGTGAGCATTCCGAGTACTTTAGCGACCGAGGGGTGCCTTAATGGATTTTTGGTTAAGGGTTAAGAGGGGTTTCAGCATGTTTCCTTCCTCCATATTAACCAAGGCCATTCACTGATTGGTGGGGAAAGGGGCCCACAGCGTGCCTGGTGGAAGTCTGGCAAACAGCCTCTCAGTGACCGTTGTTATACCTGTAGATGCACCTTATTTTTCCCTCCAAATGGCCCAGCAGTAGTGGGTCAGCATGACCTATACCAGCTAAGTTATAAATAACATTGCAGGATGCTGATGCTCGAAAACAACAAATAATCAACAATTATTCATCAATGAAACAAATTATTTTCTTTTTATGGGACAGCTGTTCACCGTTTTCACAGGAAGAAGCAGCTTGTTTTAATGGAGCCAAATCAAGATAACGTTCCTCTGACACACCGTGGTGACTGCAACTGGCAAACGCACTCGTGGGAAATGGCCACGTATACCCACCCAAGTCAGCGATGCAACACTGGCCGTTCTTGTTGACCAGGATGTTCTTGCTCTTGAGGTCACGGTGGGCGATGGCCGGTTTGCCCTGCGTGCCGAAGATCTCCACGTGCAGGTGGGCCAGGCCGCTGGCGATGGACAGGGCCATGCGCAGGCAGGCCGCCGTGTCCAGCGTGCTCAGCTGCAGGTAGTCGTAGAGGGAGCCCATCTCATGGTAGTGCGTGATCAGCCACAGCTGCGTGCTGGAGTTTCGCGAAGTCATGTCCGACGCAATGAAGCCTGCAGGGGAAGAAGGGCGCCGGGTAGACGGCCAGAAAGACAGAGAGAAAGAAAAAAGGACAGAGTGAGGGATGAGAGAGAGGAAGAAAAAAGGACAGAGTGAGGGATGAGAGAGAGAGGAAGAAAAAAAGGACAGAGTGAGAGATGATAGAGAGAGAAAGAAAAAAGGACAGAGTGAGGGATGAGAGAGAGGAAGAAAAAAAGGACAGAGTGAGGGATGAGAGAGAAAGAGGGAGAAAAAAGGACAGAGTGAGGGATGAGAAAGAGAGGAAGAAAAAAGGACAGTGAGGGATGAGAAAGAGAGGAAGAAAAAAGGACAGAGTGAGGGATGAGAGAGAGAGAGGAAGAAAAAAGGACAGAGTGAGGGATGAGAAAGAGAGAAAAAGAAAAAAAGGACAGAGGAGGGTTGGGGGGGGGGGGGCAGGCAGTTCAGATACAGACCTAGTGAGGTTTTTCATCAAACACCGTAAACAAGCCTTGCGCAAAAACATGCGAATGTAGAGCGCTCTAATTAATCACATCAGCTACAGATTACGGCATTACTGCCACATACCCAGGATGTTCTCGTGTCTCAGCAGCACGGTGTTATAGATCTCCGTCTCTCGGAACCAAGACTTCTCGTCTCGGGAGGAGAATATCTTCACCGCCACGCTCTCACCCTGCCACTGGCCTCTCCACACCTCTCCGTACCGCCCCTTACCTGCAGGGGAGAAGCAAGGACACCCATCATGAGACTACATCGCCACCGGTGGCTGGGATTGTATAATCCAAAAGGATTATCTATGCCCCGATTATAATACGCTAAAAATATACTCATATGCTCATGAATCTATATTGGAATCATGCTGTCAAACGCTGAGGGGGCACAGACAAATTGAACAGTCTGCTGAATGCTGTTACCGCAGCCAGGAGAGAAGGAGGTTAGCCTGGTCTTATGTACTGTATGTGGGCGACCTGATGTGGGATCTTGCGAGTCATTTGTGGGACCCTCGAGGGCTTAGACTGCAGATGCGTACATCCATAAAACAACTTAATCACATCCGTGTCTCTGTCTGTCTGTCTGTCTGTCTGTCTGTCTGTCTGTCTGTCTGTCTGTCTGTCTGTCTGTCTGTCTGTCTGTCTGTCTGTCTGTCTGTCTGTCTGTCTGTCTGTCTGTCTGTCTGTCTGTCTGTCTGTCTGTCTGTCTGTCTGTCTGTCTGTCTGTCTGTCTGTCTGTCTGTCTGTCTGTCTCTCTCTCTCTCTCTCTCTCTCTCTCTCTCTCTCTCCCTCCCTCCCCACCCTTCCCCCTCTTTCTTTTAGTCTCCCCTCCGCCTGTGTTCCCCTGCTGTGCCTCTAACGAGGGCGATGGGATTAGCCGAGCTCCTCACCCACACATTCGTTGAGCGTTATCTGTCTGGCTACAGTCCTCTGGACAAGGAAGGGGAGTCCGGATCCGCTGCCTGATGTGCAGGAGTGATCGAGCAGATCCTGTGTGAGAGAGAGAGGGAGAGAGAGAGAGAGAGAGATAGAGAGGGTTAGAAACAAATGAGAGAAGTAAGTAACCAGTGCGTAACGAACAGGGTTAAAAGGGAGGAACACACACAATCAAAAAAAATAGAAAAATAGCATAAGAACAGCATCTAATGCTGTGATTTCAGCATGTGGGCCTCAGATGGAGGGGGGGGGGGGTGGTCGAGTGCGCCAGCCAGCGTTTGATGTGGAGCATATTAACGTTTGTGTGTGTGTGTGTGTGTGTGTGTGTGTGTGTGTGTGTGTGTGTGTGTGTGTGTGTGTGTGTGCTGTATGCTCGGCTGTGTGGCTGTGGGCGAACCAATGCGCCCACCCGTGGGGAGGGGGGAGCGAGAGAGCCCCCTGCTGGGAGAGACAGCAGCAGGCGTGGGTGATTAGCGAGACAGGGGGAGGGGGGAGGGAGGTGTGGTGTGGTGTGGTGTGGTGTGGTGGGGTGTTTGGCTGATAGACTAGAGTCTAATCCTCAGCCCAGACTCCCAAATAGCCTTTTAATAATATCAGCCCAGCGGGGTCGCTGCACGGCACCTTGACCGGCACCAGAGGGCACTGTCGAGCAGCTCCAGAGAGGCCGCTGTGAGGAAAATTAAAATCCGACCAAAACAACACAGCACCACCCCTTCCCTCCTCCCCCCACCACATCCACCTCCTCCCAAAAAAACAACAAAGAGGATAGAGGGAGGGAGGAAACAAGAGCCGGCCGGAGAAAAAAAATTGGAGTGGAGGTTTGCCACTGCAGTTAAACATATGTCTGCGTCACAAAGGCAACATGAGGACGTCATTTTGAAAATGACAGGAATGTGGACAGAAGGACATAAATCCTGAAAACAGACCTCTTTCGGGTTTTTCAGAGGACAAGGGGGAAAAAACAAGCACCATAATCTGTGTGACATTAGGACCGAGCTGGGGCGGGATATGGGGTGGGGAGGGGTGGAGGCTGGGGTGATTAACTGAGCCAGTCAGATCATTGACATTATCATCATCCGAGCGGCCTTATGCACCCAGGGAAACAGAAGGCGGGGAAGGGTGGTGCACATGTGTTTACCCCTGAAATCTACTTTTTTTTATGGCCACAACTGGTCCTCATAACTCTTGTCAGGGTGCTGGCAAGCACTTTTTAATTATAATGAAACAAACATTCTGCGGCAGCATATTTAGGGCCGGGTTGCCAGGCTCTCCGCTGGTCCTTTTGAAACCAGCTTGAATCGGGTCCAAGAGCAGCAACTCTGCAAACCCACCCCAAAATGAGGCATGAGAACGGCCACGCTACTGTAAACACGGGGCCTGTTTGCCTGAAGGCTTTTCATTAAAAATGGATGGGATTTTACTGGGATTTAGGGGGGACTAAATTGCATTCATTTCAATCTAACGCTCGGCCAGGAAGAAAAAGCACCGTCACTTGACGGCCAGGAACTCAAGCATCTGAGAAACACCGGGACGAAAAAACAAAGGAGTCCTAGACAACAAGATGCCTTTGGTTTAATTTACTTGGCTGTCCCAGCCTTATAATATGGATGAAGAGCCATGTTAGGTGAGCCGAGGGGTTAAAGGCTTAATGCATGCAAGATAGATATGCTTAGTGGTATTATAGCATTTTCACCATCATTAGAAATAATGGCAATGCCCGTAAGAATACAATACTTATTGAAGTACATGAGGGAGTAGGGCGCTTTAATGGCCACTGCAGCAGTAAGCTAGTAGTGCCGGAAGTCATAATAGTCACTAGAACAATTCCCTTTTAAAGTACAGTATATTCTCAGAGGAGACACTGAAGACACTGCTCCAGGCTTGACCACGGACAACAGAAACCCAAGAACCAGGTTTTTCCCCAGCAACTCATCATAACTGGCACTAATATAAAGGTCCGCAGTCTAACCAAGGAAACGCTTTGCGCAGTGCTAGGGACTGTGGGGGTGAGAGCAGTAGAACAGATAAAATCCCACTTATACCCAAGTGAGTTCATAGTTGCAGACTACCCCACCACAGGGCTATTTATTAGGTTATCAACCGGAGAGAAAAAATACTATTTTCTGATTGGCTGATGGGGTGGCTATTAATTCTAAATAACGTATAAACAACCTATGAAGCAGATCTGGTAAAAAAAGTTCACCGTTCCATATCAATGCTTATGAATGGCAGCTATAACAACAGGATGACTGTTGAGCCTGGAAGCAGGCTTCGCAACAATGGAATCAACAGTAAACAAGCTAACTGTCCACAGCTATCACTGTAGGACCAAAGAAAGTTGTGCAACAAACTGAACAAGTCGGCTTCTTGGGCGGAGGAAACTCCCATTCTGTTGCACGTCGGGGAGTTCTTTGCTTTCCCCCTCGTCCATTCATTCCGTATAACAGGACACCTCGGCGGCTACTCACCGCTAGTGTGCTCTCCCCGACGTTCGAGGCGATGAGGCCATCGATGGTGCCGTACTCAGCATCCCGCGCGGTGAGCTGCTCCATCTGGTTCTTGTGAATGCGGCGGAACACCAGGATGGCCACGGCCGACAGGACGATCAGCACGATGACTGGCGCCACGATCACAACCGCCAGAGATGTCACGCTCGAGCTGCGGCCGTCACTCGCTGCCACAAGTGGAAATACAGGGTGCAACATGGGTAAATGGGACACACACACACAAAACATATCAACACACAAAGTCATGACAAGGACTGGAATGAATGATCATTTTCATGACAAGAAAATGGTGAAACAATGTCAATCGGTGTTACCAAAAACCCAAGATTATGTCCCTCAAATGTCCTGTTTTGTCCACATACCAAAGATATTTAGTTTACTGTCATAGAGGAGTAAGCCAAAAAATTAACCGATTATCAAAATAGTCAATAAACAATTAATTGTTCTAGCCCTAGGCATGACAGTGCAGTGCTAAGGACAAGTAAACACATGGGCCATTGCTGAGCCCCGCCAAGTCATGCTTTCTTTTCATTATGTATGGATGTGTGTGTGTGTACGTGTGTTTGTGTACATGTGTTTGTGTGTGTGTGTGTGTGGAGCCAGGTGAGTGGTGTTGCGTTGCGTGAGCTGAGGCATGTCTCGTCCGTAAGCCTGCGGCTTTGTGAGGAGAGGCGATGATAATTGGGTATGCTAAAGAACACGCTCGCATTCCCAGCTGCCCCAGCCCGCACTGGACCACACAGACGGAGTTTAGCTGCGGGGGCTCCACAACAGAAACAAACAGCGTCAGTGAAAGAGAGGACACACACACACACACACACACACACACACACACACACACACACACACACACACACACACACACACACACACACACACACACACACACACACACACACACACACACACACACACACACACACACACACACACACACACACACACAGAGCCTCCCAATAGGCCTTGAATACACTGCCAGACCCACCACTGCCAGACCCTCAAAACATTACAGATCAAAAGCTACAGGTCCCACGCCTAAATGCACACACACGCACACACACACACACACGCACGCGCACACACACACACACACACACACAATGCTCCCATTCTGTGCCTTTGACTCACTGGAGTCTTCATACAGTACTAAGGGTAAATTCAAAGAATTCAAGGCATCACCAGGGCTCAAAGACCTGGCAGCTCACACACAAGAGCACTTCACTTTATACAGATTACACTTCAGAGATTTTTATGTTGCTTTCATTTGTTGCTCAGCAGCCAAACTTTTTGTGTGTGTGTGTGTGTGTGTGTGTGTGTGTGTGTGTGTGTGTGTTTGTTAAACTGCTTTCCAAACAAACCAAAAGTACACTACAGTCTCCTTTGTAAGAAAGTGTGACCAAACAGGCGTTCATGCGAAAGGTCAAAAAGCTGGCAGCAGGAAGCGAGACAACAAACAGAGCTTCTTGTGCGGATCACAAAGCCGCCGATCAAAGAAACTGGCGAATCACTGGAAAATATCTGCACATGAAAGGGACGCAAAACAGCCCCTCTTCTCGTGCGCTTTGAGGAAATCCTTTTTCCCTGCTAATTTTCAGGAAACACAGCAACTCACAGATGTTTGTGTTTTTGTCGGCTTGCACCGCAGTGTATGAAAAAATAAATAAACGGGAGACATCAGAGACGTGAAGCCTCTTATCAAAAAACAACATTATGATAAAATGATGCATTGAATTAAAAAGTTGCTTGTCAGAACAGCGGGGGGTTGCAGATATGGGCTGGCAGGGCCCCTGGGAGCTGGCCTCGCTGCGCTGGGCTTGCCTAGCAGCAGTGTGCCAGATGCCATTGACATTCAGAAGGTGAACAACTACTGCTGCCACTGCTGTTGCTGCTGTCACCGCATCTCCAAGAGCAGAGGAGACGTGACACACACACATTCTCACACACACACACACACACACACACCTCGAAATCATTCAACCTTCCCAGGGGGGATGTGTTCCACTGGGGACCGAGAGGCGCTCGGTGGGAACAGGGGAGGAAGCGGACCATGACCAAACAGTGCTCAAACGGCCACCTGCTTCTTCCAGGCACCTCGCCTGTCTTCCCCTGTCCCGGTCTGTCTGTCTGTCCGTCCGTCCGTCTCTCTGCCTTTCTCTTTGTGGTGTGCTAGCTTTAAACACAAGGAGTTCTGAATGCCGGGTGATGGTGCAGGGTCTCAAATGCCCGTGGCAGACAATTTCATGGCCTTGCAGTCCTGAGGCAACCTGCAAAAGGGGTGTGCGGTGTCTCTGCGTGTGGGGGTGTGGGGAGTCGGGATTTGGTGTCCAAGGACAGGGGTGCGCCCATTCCACCTGAGACGGAGGGCGGAACGAAGCTTCCCGGACGTCTCTGAACTGGAGGCCATTGTGAACTCAGGAGCTTGCTTTTTGTTTGCGCTCGGCTTGCACAATGGCCGCGGACATGAGGCCTGTGTTTGCGCTCAAAGCACTGGAGACGCATTTGCGAGTGATTGTACAAGGCCTGTCAAAACAACACTCGACACACACACAGACACGCACAGCATTGTCCATGAAATGCAAACAAAACAGATAGATTTGGCTAGAGTCTTTAACAAAAGGCTGTTTCCCCCCCCAAGCATGTTACGCTTGGGCTGAGTCTCAAGCAAGTAAGGCGTGTCTGAGAGATTATGCACGGATGTGTATGACAAGTGTTTGTGATTGAACTGCACGCAGGTGTGCAGCTGTATCTCTGCATGAGCGCGTATGCTTACCTATGTTATTGTGCGAGTGTGTGTGAGTGTGGGTGTGCGTGCGTGTGTGTGCGTGTGTGTATATGCACCTTTGTGTATGTGAATGAGGCTAAAAAGCTCCACCCTACCTCTGACCGGCAGCTCTACGGTGCGGTTGACGTTGCACAGGTGTCCCGTGCAGCAGTGCACCACCTGTGTGGACGAGGGCGGAGTCTTGCACGTCAGCTTGCCCTGCTCGTACACCTTGAAGCAGCCCTTCTGGTAGACCGGCACGCCGTTGTTGAGCGACAGCGACGAGAAGCACTGGCGGCCCATGCAGCGGCCGCCGGGGGGACACGCTGGCCCCTCGCACACACACTCCTGCTCATGCTCGTGCTGCTCCGCCGTCGGCTCGGGCTCCTTCGCCTCGGGCACGGCTACAGCTGGCGCCCCCTCTGGATGGAGGACAGAACAGGTAAAGAAATTACATATCTGAATAAAGGTGAAGGGCAGAGAGAGGTGTGCTACGAGTGCTCTAGCACAGATAGAGACAGTTAGCGCCCCCTCTGGAGACAGTTAGCGCCCCCTCTGGGTGGAAGACAAAACAGGTTAAGAAATGAGCAAGGTAAAGGTGAAACGCAGAGAGAGATGTGCTACGAGTGCTCTAGCACAGATGGAGACAGTTAGCGCCCCCTCTGGGTGGAAGACAAAACTGGTAAAGAAATGAGCAAGCTAAACACATGAGCTACAAGCGCTCAAACATCGACAGAGACTGTTGTGGCGTGGGCTCAGTGGAAGCCCACACGCTGCATGTCCTGCGGGTCACTTTGCTGTTTTTGAAGCACAGCCCTCGTGACCTACATTGGGCTCAATCTCATTATGCAACGGTTATTTACACGATAGAATGCGCTCCGATGCGTAAGGTCACTCCAAACATTACCCTCTCTCAGCTCTCAGCAACACTGGTGGATGGATGAAAGGACACTGACACACAACACTGACAAGAAGCTAAACAAGTTTATGTTTTGGTCATAGCAGCCAAGTAAACATAGCCTGAAATAAGACCCCCTAAACATCCCCCAGCAAGAGAGAGAGAGAGAGAGAGAAAGAGAGTGTATCTGTCTTGTTTTTTCTCACTCACAAACATACAGAGAGAGAGAGAGAGAGAGAGAGAGAGAGAGAGAGAGAGAGAGAGAGAGAGAGAGAGAGAGAGAGAGAGAGAGAGAGAGAGAGAGAGAAAGTGTGCGTGTCGAGCGGCCCCAGTGACCGGGCGTGGCAAACTCAAAAGTGCAAAAGAGCAGAGCGTCACCTCTGGCGGGCGTTTCCACGGAGACGTTCATGTTGCACAGGGCCTCCTGGCAGCAGAACACGCCGGGGCTCCCGCAGCGCACTCCGCCGGGGCCGCCCCCTTCCACCTCCTCCTCCTCCTCCTCCTCCTCCCCGGCGTCCCCCGCCGTCACACACCCCCTCCATCGCCGCCGCTGGGGGTCCGTCCCGTTCTGGGGCTCCAGGGCAGAGAAGCAGTGCCGCGCGGCGACGCAGCGGTTGATGTGGGAGCACGCGGGCCCGTCACACACACACACGATGCCAGTGGGTCCCGGGTTATCTGTGCAGGAAAATGAGGGGGAGAGGTGGTAGAGAGACAGAAAGAAAGAGAGAGAGAGAGAGAGAGAGAGAAATAAAGAGGGAGAGCGAGAGAGAAAGAGTAAAAAAAAGGGAGAAAGAGCTTCCATTACTCATAAGCAGAGGAAGTTGGAGTGACTGAGTCAATGTTGATAGGGCACTACATGAGCTATCTATTTTCATATATCTTAAACACACACGATAAGTGTAATCAACCACCAGACCTTGTGGCGCATCAGCATTTCCCTTTCTTTTCACACACACACACACACACACACACACACACACACACACACACACACACACACACACACACACACACACACACACACACACACACACACACACACACACACACACACACACACACACACACACACACACACACACACACACACACACACACACACACACACACACACACACACACACACACACACACACACACACACACACACACACACACACACACGGGTCTGATAGCCAGGGCCCGCTACAGCTAGTAGCACCCATTAGCCATGCAGAGTGAGTGTGTTTTGCCCAGGGAGAGAGCGCGAGAACACAAATCAAATGCTCAGTCATCATCCGCCTCTGAGAGGCAATCACTGCAGTTGTCACAAACATGCTGGGAGAGAGGGAGGCAGTTAAGAGGCAAGGGGGGGAGAGAAAGAGGGAGGGAGAGGGGGACAGATAAAAAGGCGAGGGGGGGAGAGAAAAAGAGAGGAAGAGAGGGAGGGGGCTAAAGTGTGCCCTTGATGCAGACAGATGTAAACTCCTGCTCACCAGACAGACACAGAGCCCTCTATTTTCCCCAAACACTGGAGAAACTCAGGTCCTTTTTTTTCCCTTTTCTTTCTTTCTCGAAAAAAAAGAGTTCTCTCACACACATGCAGACACAAGCACACACACACACACACACACACACACACACATCCAACCAAGCTCACTAGTTCAGGGTCTCTCTACCTCTTTCTTTCCAATTCTCTCCTTTCATCAAAGGCTTACCTTGCACACTGGAGGCAGACAACACCACCACGGTGAGGACCAGGAGAATCATGACGCCATGGAACATCGTGGACCTGGAGAGACACAAGCAGAGGAGAGAGCTCAGGACCACTGGCTTCATGCAAAGCTCCGCATTCGCAAAGACATCAAACAACTTGCTGCCATGCCAAAACAGATTGGGTGGGGGGGCATGGCTGCAACATTTAATGAGTTTACATAAAAGTAGAGTTCCTACATGTCATCTACACTGATCTTTTTTGGTCTGAAAGACAGACAAAGAAAACAGACCTGCGTGTCTGCATATTTAGACAGGCATATTGCAACCTACTGTGCGTGCCTTCACAGACCAGCCATGTTAACAGCTTCCAGACAGCACGAGAGATAGCGGAGATATACAGAGAGAGAGAAGAATGGCATGACAGAGAAAAAGCATGAGGCTATGAGAGAGGCATGAGGCTAAGAGTGAGTGAGAGAAAGAGTGTGAGAAAAGAGAGAGAGAGAGAGAGAGAGAGAGAGAGAGAGAGAATGTGAGAGAGAGAGGGAAGGAGGAAAGAGGGAGGCAGCTAAATTATAAAAGAAGTGCAGAAGATACAGGCAGAGATTTTAGTGGGCAAGAGACCTTTCCTTATTGTCAGTAGAATCAACACCAAGTTTAAAATGCTTGAGCAAAGCGGAGCTCATGCCTGCCTGTTGTCCTGGCAACAAGGCATTGAGTGGCAAGCAGTGGGAAGACTGGCAATCTCCTATTGGCTGCCAGTGTGACAGAGGGAGAGAGAGAGTGAGTGAGGGAGAGAGACAGAGAGAGGGAGCGATAGAGAGAGGGAGGGAGAGAGCGAGCTTGGCAGCAGAGGGAGCAGACAGACGCAGGAGAAGGAGGGAGGAAGAGAGAGAGAGGTGGAGGAGAGGAGAGAGAGCAGAGAGCACAGCAGGACGAATGAATGTGGAGCCCAGAGAGGAGTGAGTGTGCCTGTGTGTTGTGTTTAAAAAGGCAGACAGCCATGTTTTTGCATATTTAATCTTTTTTGTCTCTCTGTACTCATATTCATCGGGTTAACATCTCGTGATTGCTCTTGTTCTAAAAGAGCGTGGGAGCAAGGGGGGGGGGGGGGGTAAGAAACTAAATTCCTTGCCCTTCCTCGTAGCCCATCCCTCCTCAACTGCGCGGCGTAGCACTTTTTCTTTGGCCTCATGTTTATGACACACTGTGCTGACCGTTATCTCTGCACCGCATGTGTGTGTAGCTCCCCGACGATGAATGCCCCACTGTTTGTGTATGTCTGTCTGAGAGAGAGAGTGTGTGTGTGTGTGTGTGTGTGTGTGTGTGTGTGTGTGTGTCCGCGTCTTGGCATGTGTGTGTGTGTGTCAGTGCCCCCTCTTCTCTCTCTCTCTCTCTCTCTCTCTCGTTGGTTGGTTGGTCCACATCCTGGCCCCCCCCCCCCTGTCCTGTGTGTGTTCTCAGACATAAATGATTAAGCACGTACTGTCAGCGGCGGGCCCAGCGGCGTCCGTATGGGCCCGCTCACACGCCGACCACATGCTGCTCTTTTAATCAGGCCACAAAACAAGAGGCTGCCGCTCCCACATAATCAGCAGCCCAGAGTGGCGGGGGCACGCAGGGGCCAGCAGGCCATGGGGGGGTCACATTGGGCCGGGGGAGGGAGGAGGGAGGGGGCCTGGGGTACGTAGGGGGTAGGGGGTAGGGTGTAGGGGTGGTCTGAGGGTTTCAGAGGGGGTTCAGCCAGGTGCCACTGAGGGGCTAGTAGGGTACAGGCTGGGGGCAACGAGGAGAGAGACGGGGTGCAGCCAGGGGGTAGTGGGGCAAAGACAGAGGCCTGGGGGGAGGGAAGAAACAGAGGCAGAGAGAGAGAGAGAGAGAGAAAGAGAGAGAGGAGGAGGAAAGGAGGGGAAGTGGGTAGCAGTGGGGCAGAGAAAGGAGGGCTATTCAGAAGCTGGTGAGAGGGAGAGAGGGATGCAGAGAGGGATGGAGAGAGGAAGGGAGGGAGGGAGGGAGAGAGAAAGAAATAGCAGAAGAGGAGCGAAGAGTCAGGACTAAGTGCCGGAGTGGACAGAAAGGGATAGATAACCAGACAGGTGAAGAGAGAGAGAGAGAGAGTGTGTGTGTGTCAGGGACAGAGAGGAGATAGAGCGAGAGACAGATAGAGAGAGACGGAGTGGGATAAAAAAAGAGCTAGTGCAAGAGACAGGGGGAGAGACAGAGGGAAGGTGGGGGCACAGAGCCAGACATCGTGGTGGCAGGGGAGGCAACGCCACTGCAGCACTTGGCAGACTGGCAGACAGTTGGTGCAGAGGAGTGAAGGCTTCGTTTTAAACAGCAGTAAAGGCAGCCCCCTCCAGACACCCAGAGATTTCACTGCATACACTCAACAGCCACGGCTACCCTCCAGTAACTACCGTTCCCTCATGGGGTTGCCAGACGTGTGTGTGTGTGTGTGTGTATGTGTCAGTGTGTGTAAGTACATAGCAGGTCTAGTCTCTCAGGTGTGTGTTGCTTCAGGACATATTCTCATCTAGACATGAATCACGAGTGTCGTGTTCTTTGGCTCATAAATTCATTCTGGAAGAGAAAGAAAAAGAAAAAAAACTTCCTTCAAAGGCTTGCTTCTGGCTCCTGGCACCGGTCGTCTACCTGATATGCTAATTGATAGCCTGTTAGCAGACCGGAACGAGGAACACATCCTGCAGCAAAACTCAAGACTCTCTCCTTCTCCAGTTGTCTGTCCCCACCTGGTCATATATTTCCCCAGAACAACAACATCTTTAAGTCTGGTCTGAACGAGTAGTGTACTAGTGTAGAAGTACTGAATCTACACAGGCCAGCCATTCCTCTCATAGCTCGCGTGTACTCCGGATGAGAAATGATAGCCTAGGTTAAGCCTCGGTAATGAAAGCAGTAGGTCTTCCTCCTGCACCAAATGCTTAATTAAAAGGTAGCATTGGGACTCCATTAAAATTGACCCGGGCCCCTACAATGTCAAGTGAGAAACAAAGCAAACGTAATTGAATGCATAGCTCATCCACCCCCCCCCCCCCCAGCCTCCCCCAAACCCCGAAGCCTACCCCACCCACACACTCTGGAAGGACAACACGGCCGTGCAGGCTGTAAATCACTGGGAGAGAGAGAGGAAGAGAAAGAGAGAGAGAGAGGGAGAGAGAGAGAGAGAGAGAGGGAGAGAGAAAGAGAGAGGGAGAGACCAAGAGAAGGTTTGTCACTAGAAGAAAGTTTGACTATGTCGGAAGTACAAAAGCCAAAAAGGAAATATAAATAAGACTGGCTCTCCCCAAATGCCCAACACACAGACACACAGAAACACACACACTCTCTCTCTCTATCTATCTATCTATCTCTCCCTCTCTCTCAGCTGCAATGGTCTCAGCATGAGGATGTTTCTGGAAGCTGCAGTTAAGCTAAAACTAGCTGAGAGCCCACTACACAGTATGACTGTCTACATTAAGAAAACAGTATGTGTCGACTTGGTTGCCTCAAGTACTTGATAGACAGAGAGACAGACATAAAGAAAGAGAGAGAGGAAAAGAGAGAGTTGACCCCCTTCCTGGTTTGCCTCTTTCTTCCCCATCCTTCTGATGCACTCATCCCTCCCATCCCTCCCTTTCCTCTCCTCCCCTTAAGGAGGTCAGCCAGTGTCTCTCAGGGGCTATTTTCCTTCCTCGTCACTTGGCCTGGATGCAGCGTCGCACTGTCATGCACTTGGGCCAGCCCAAGGATAAAGCACACATAACCGAGAGGGGAGAGGAGGAGGGCGCACCGACTCCAGATCACTCCGCTGCTGAAGGTTCATAAGCACCACACCAAAGGGACCGTCAGGCTCTCGGAATTGGAACCATCTCTCTCTCTCTCTCTCTCTCTCTCTCTCTCTCTCTTCATGGGAGTGCCCGTGTCTAGGATCACAAAGAGCCTCAATGACAACAAGATGGCCGAGCATGTGGTCACAGTGCCACAGAGAGAGAACTGAGACAGAATGTGAGGGTTTGAGGGTTTTGAGAGCTTTGGCTCTGGCATAATCACTCAAGTGAGACTCGTCAGCACGGCACAGAGGTTTTCTCGTCCCTACCATCCCATTAGCAGCCCATTTTGAAAAGTTATTACTGGTGTCAGTTAAAATACACGCCCAATGTGGGCTAACTGTAATCAATCTGATATGGTTGCTTTACTCTCTGTGGATTGAAGATGTCTTGTGTGGTGTATATGTAAGAACAATAGTGGCGAGGGCATCACTAGCACTTAATTGCCTTGTGTTCACATTTCTGCTCAAGTTACTGCATGCCAGCAATTCAACTGACACCATTAAACAAAGACGTCTCCCTAGAGATTACCAGCTCCACCCAAGGATTAAGGCTTACTCCTCAAAATTCATGGCAATGGACAAGGCAAAGCAAACAAACAAAAGGCAAGAAACATCCCTTCTTTTCAGAGTTTGCTTTTAAACGTCTGTTTACTCTGCCGTGTTTGTTTTTTTTGCCTCTTTTGTGCGGGAGGCCAATGCTTGAGACTCGAGAGTGAGGGTTGTCCTAGCCCCAGGGCAACGCGTATGTATGTATATGTATGTGTGTGTGTGTGTGTGTGTGTGTGTGTGTGTGTGTGTGTTTATGTGTGTGTGTGTTTATGTGTGTGTGCGGGTGCGTGGGTGAGTGTGTGTGTGTGTGTGTGTGTGTGTGTGTGTAAGTCAGTGGAGTTGGCTGGGATCCTCTTTAGCCCCAAGCTGTGCGGGAGTTGCTGAGTCATCAGGCTGGCGAGTGGGGAGACGGTCGCTGTAATCTGCGTCTGAGCTGGAGGTCTGAGAGTTGCCATGGCGCAGAGAGGAGGAGAGAAGGAGCGAGAGAAAGAGAAGAAATGATAGAGGGACAGAGAACAATAGAGGAGAGAGAGATAAGGTGAGACAGAAAGGAATAAATAACAGAGAGAGAGAGAGAATGAAAGGAAGACATGACTGAGGGACAGAGGGAGAAAGAAAGCCAAAGAGGGAAAAAAAGAGGACAGGAAATGGATAGAGGGACAGTAGAAAAAGAGGAAAACGGAGGGAAATATAGAACACACACACACACACACACTCCTCCCAGGTGAGTATGGCGTCTGATGCAGCAAAAACAAACCTCACATTCACACACATGCACGCTCAACAGCAAATCTGGAAAAAATGTGCTCTTTCATACACACACACACACGCACACACAAACCCCCACTCTCTCTCACACACACACACACCTCAGTGGAGCCAGCTCGGCCTTAATTCAATAACTCAAGTCACAGGCTTGCAGTGTGTCTACTAGAGAATCGTTTTAAAGCAGTTAAGGAAAAGTCTAGATCAATAGTAAGCTCATTATTCAGTGTTCAGCTCCAGACAAGACGCTTTGCCATGTTGTGTCTCCCATCAGTCAAAGTGCTCCATTCTTACAAGTCGCTTCAAGGGTTTCCAGTGTTCTGTGTTTTGTTTGTGTTGTGTTCTGTCTGTCAGCATATAGGCCGATGGCAGTCAAGATAACTTGTAAACCGGTTCATAGAAGAAAAATGGAGCTTGGTTGTTTATGCCTAAAAAAAAAAAAGAGTTTGGGAGCTACAAAGGACAGCGGGACCAAATTATCATCAGCACGCTTGGTAATAATGTGGCGCAGATTTTATTTTTCCATCACCAAGTGTGTCAGCCTGGCACTGACATCAGTTATTGTTGTTTGTCTGGCGTTATGATTAATCCCCTGGCTGTTTATTTGTAGATTTGTCTTCCTGCCATTGGTCTTGTTCGCACCATGTGCACTGCCATTTCAGGACGATACACTGCAAGAATGTGTCATCAGATAATAAACAAACAAATGAGGACACACACACACACACACGCACACGCACACGCACACGCACACGCGCGCGCGCGCGCGCGTGTAGGCACGCTTGCACACAGTCACATACGCGCACACACACACACACACACACACTAGCGTGAACCAATATAGTGCAGTGCACCCCCTCTCTTGTATTCCTGGCCTTAAAAACGCTGCAGAGTAATTGCAAGACTCTAGATTAGCGAGTTAGCAACCGCTGCCCAGCTAAATGCGTCTCATTGGATGCAAACACCCATTAACCTCTGGAAATCCTCTTCCTCCTCCACCTCCCTGGCCAAGGGTCTTATTAGACAGGAGATTAGAGAGATAAAGAGGGACGCTCCAGAGCGACCGTGCCACAGGCAGGACCCAATGGAATTCACCGCTCTCTCATCTCCTCTCCTCTCGCCTCGGACTGGCCAGAGCCATCTCTCCCCCGAGGCCCCTTCTCCACTGGCTGCCCCCCTTGGACAATGCCAGGAATGCAGTCGGATGCAAATGCCCGTATCAAAGAGGGCAAAGCGCTCTGGCGCTCTCGCAGAAGTACACCAACCAGATTCCAAGGAGCGAGACGCGCGCTCACACACACACACACTACACACACACACACACACACACACACTACACACACACACACACACACACACACATCTACTGGATCGTCTGTAAATGTAAAGACAATGGCAGCCTTTTCTTCCTGATGCAGCGCACTCTGTCCAACCCCTGAGGTCTGGATTGCTTCCAAGAGCCCAGCGTAGATGTGTCGGCCAAAACAATGATTCAGCTTCATCTTTGATTACCAGGTTTCAACTTTCCTTCCCCTTTACACAAAGCGTCATAACCGCCTTTTCCTTGATTATTGGGTTTCGTCTCTCCTACCTCCCAAACAGTGTCATAAACTCCAGTTTCCGTTGGAGCCTGCCCAGCATCCAAAAGAGGAGGGAACCACTGTCCACTGAGGGAGAATAAAAAATAGAGTGGGGGTGTGGGGGGGGGGGGGGGGTAACAGCATTCCTCTCTTAAGGACAGAGGCGCCAATAATTCTGTAATACCATTGTGTCAGACAATGCTGATGTTATTCAGTTTATGGTAATTACTTTCAGAAAACTCCCTGAGGGAGGGAGGCATCCATTCATTCTGCACATAGCCTCAGCTCAAAGCATTCAGCACAGGGCAGACAGCTAGCAGGAGAGGGTGGGGGGGTGGGGGGTGGGAGCAATCCCCCAGTAACAGCGTCATGTTGACAAAAAAAAATGTCCCTCTCGTCATGCCCAACAGGCTCTGCAGGCGTTGGATTGGACCTAGCCAACTACAGCTACAGGAGCCTGGGGATGGTCAGTGAACCTTCTCAAACGCAGCCAGGTCAATAATAAAGGGGTTTCTAAAGAACTATCTTCCATATTGGCTTGGCTTGTACCGTTTCACGCCATTGTCCAGTTGCCAAAGGGGGGGGGGGGGGGGGGGGGGGGGGGGGGCAGGCGATAACAATGGCGATGAAATGGCCAGCTTAACGTGAGCCACATGCCGTGACCAGCGGTGGACCTCGCCGGAGCCTCCATGAAATTGCTAAAGTCCAAGTTCATTCACCCCCTCCCACCACCACTGCAGGCCTCGGCCTGTAATAACAACTGCCCCAATATGCTGTTATTGCACATTACTGTTGGTATTTGTATTGGATATTGCATTCCACAAGGCTGCTAAAAAGTAGCCATCTGAAGCAGAACCTCTCACAACACATGTAACTATAAGTAGTGTGTGGAAAAAATGGACGGTTCACTGGTCAGATGAAATATCAGCTCTTATAAAACATTCATCCAGCATGGCACGTGGACCCCCCTCATTCATATGAATCGATACACACTCTTAATTCCACAAGACCTCTGATCTCCCCTAGAGCCCATTGTAATAGAAAGCCAAAATAGTAGGCAGTAAGACAGAGAGAGAGAGAGAGAGAGAGAGAGACACTACCTCAACTGCCTACAGTTCAGGGGAATGGTTGGGAGAAAAACGAGAACATTATCATTATCGCCATCACCATCAGGGAACATCTCTATCCTCTTCGACATTGAAATTCTCCATATGCCGTCTCGCCGGCGACACAAATGGCTTTTTTTTGGCCCAAACTATTCCTGCTGTAACAGTCTGACCGTCACTCTCACTCAATTAGCAGACATCCCTGCGGGTTACACGTTTTTTTTTTTCCTTGTCGGGGGTCAGATCACTTAACTCCGGCACTCTCCACAATGGCCTGGCTTCATATTTCCAGAAGATTGCAGAAGGATGGACAAGGGACCTTGTTCCAAAATTAACAAGTGATTAGGGTTATACCCCAACCCTTTTTGGAATCAGGGCACGGCGCACATGAGGGCCAGGGAATGGGAAACAATGGGAGGAGTGGTTTTAACTACCATTTGTGAGAAGCACACATTGCATTGGTGGACATGGTGCGTTTCTGCCATGCGGTCGCCATGGATCTTGGACAATGGCGGCGTACCTTCCCCATGCCAACTCAAACAGAGTCCTCATGGCCTTCAACGCTGTTTGCCCAAAGAGGAATGCACAAACATTCCTCCACAAAAAAAAATGGACAAAAAAACCCACCAGTGGCTGTATGCCGACACTGAAGTTCTCACCGTGCTTGACAGAGAGAGGATCTTGACAGTGGCACAAGCCGCCCTGCTGCAGGCTGCCAACGTTAAGTTTCCCCCTCACATCAGCTTTGCCAGCCATTAGCGCCAAGCATCTTTCATTATGGATGATCAAATCTTCCTCGTTTTAATAGCCCGAGACCTCAGCTGACCGGAGCCGATCTGACCTCGGCTAATTCCACTTGCGGTGGCCTCAAGAGGAAATTCGTCTCACCGCACACGCGAGCCGGGCCGAGGGGGGAGATTCATATTGCCTCCATCGATCGCCTGTCCCATCGCAGTCTCAGTGGGTTTCAGGCGGCGAGAAGAAGAGAGCGGGGAGGGCATCGTTTCTGCCAGGGCACAGGCCTGCCAGCGCTCACTGCGCCATCTCCTACCTCCTCCCTGTCTCGTCATCTGCCACACGGTCCCACACTCTGCAGCGTTGGGCTCATCTACTGCTCAGCCGACGCAAAATCGAACCCCCCCCCCCCCACCCCCTACCCCCAAAACATCTCCTTTTCACAGCAGTCTGACACGACAACTCTCCAGTTTGATAACGTCGCTTTTACTTCCCTGCAGCACTCCTCTGGCAGCTCGGTAGATTAGGGGAGCGCCGCTGCTGATGGTGCACTCCCGTCGCCACGCCAGACTTTGGGCTGCGCCAGCACCACTGTTTATATTAGTTTGGCAACCTGCGGCAGTCTTTTCTGAAAGAGCTTCTTATCAATAGGTGCCGAGGTGGTGGGTAGGTAGGTAGGTAGGCATGGCAGGCAGTACCCACTGGTGTGCCTAGCTAATGAGCCTCATTCTATCTGTCTTGGCAAGCGCATGGGGGTGTGGGGGTGGATGTGGTGGTGGATGAGAGTTTGGGCTCTGGGCATGAGTAGGCTGACCAAATAACAGCAGCAGAAAATGCAAGTCACAAGGAGAGGAAGTCATATTACACTAGTTAGCTGAGAAGACAAGCACATATGTTTGATATTAGAAAGGAGACAGGCAGAGAGAGGGAGGGAGAGAGAGAGAGAGAGAGAGAGAGAGAGAGAGAGAGAGAGAGAGAGAGATTGTGTTTTTTTTTTTAATCTCCTGTAATACAACGCTTTACATGAAAAGCAGTAATCCGCATTTGCAGGCAGTATACTTCAATGTCAGTGGCCTCAGCCTGCTGCAGTGCCTCAGTCCCAGACACACCACACACACACACACACACACACACACACACACACACACACACACACACACACACACACACACACACACACACACACACACACACACACACACACACACACACACACACACACACACACACACACACACACACACACACACACACACACACATTCTGATGCCAACTGAAGACAACACATATACGGCACGTTTTAACATTACACACATTTTAGTACAGCTAACTCTGCTGACAACACTAACAAAAAGAGAGAATAAATCCAAAATGCAAAAATTCAATCAGCAAAATGGCAAACCTCGCAGAGCACCCAACGTTTTCTGCCTCACAAGACTAAAGCAAATCACAGCGACTGTCACTGCACAACACACCAAAATAAAGAAATGAAATGGAGGTAAAAAAAAAACATCAGTTCACAGACTCAAATCTGTTTAACATAAAAAGGCAAACAATGTAGAAATCAGCTCCCTTCAATCCACCCACCCCCAACATCTCCAAAAGGAGCTAATGAGTAGCAAGCAGCAGAAATAAACAGGGACTCTAACTTTCCTTTCCCCCCTCCCCTCCTCTCCCCTCCCAGGCAGCTGACTGATAAGAGAGGGGAGGTGGGGAGTGCAGGCGGGCGCTCATAAAATGTGTATGGCCGACTGTCTCCCGTGCAGTCTGGGGGTAATGGGCGCGAGTGGAGCCAGGAACACTGCAGATCTCTGTCTGCCCCGGCGTCAGTCAGCCAGCCAGCCAGCCAGCCAGCCAGGCAAACGAGCACACAGCAGTGGTGGTGGTGGCAGGGCAGACTAGAGAGCGAGTAAGGGAGCAGACACTCGACTCCAGGCTCCTTCTCCCTTTTGCCTTTCACCCACATTTACCCAAACACACACACACACACACACACACACACACAGAGGAGGAGGAGGAGGAGGGGGGTGGGGGACAGCAGAAATCAATAACACTGTGCAGAGTCACCAAAGAGGAAAGAGGAGACGCAGCAAGCAGACAGGCAGGGAGAAACAGATGTAGGATGGGGGGAAAGAGAGAAAGAAAGAGAGAGGGAGAGAGAGACAGAGAGAGAGAGGGGGGGGGGGGGGGAGTCTGCGCTTGGCTCGGCCGCACTGTCCCACTCGGAGGCTCACTTCCTGTCTGAATGCTCCGTGACTGTAGCAGGGGCAGCAGCAGCAGTGTGGCTGCAGAGCTGGAATTATGGTTATTAAAGGCTCAAGGACTTGGCCCTAAAAATAACACGGCCAAAAAAGGGGGGGGGGGGGGGACCTCACCGGAAAACATGGAAAAATGGAGACGGAAAAATTGAAAGAAAAGAGTGGGTTGGGGGAGGTGCGGGATTGGGGGGGCTCGTAGTGAGGCGCCCCACCAGCACTGCCTGCCTGACTGTGTCTTGAGGTTGAGTCGGTTGAGTTGGAGTGGGGTACTTAACCCACAGACAGAAAAGTAAAAGCGCAACTTACTGGCGGGTCGGTCAGTTAGCGGTGCACACGTTCAGGGGGGTGCCAGCGTCGCAGCTGGTAGCTCCTTAAAGAGACTGCTGCTGCTGCTCCTGCTCCGTCTGAGGGAGCCTCTGCCAAGTCCTGCCCCCACTCTCTCCCTCGCTTTTTCTCTGGCCCTCTCGCTTTCCCTCTTCGTCTCTCTAAACACCACGGCTCTCTCTCGCCCCGTCGCTCAGAAACACACACACACACACACACACACACACACACACACACACACACACTCCTTTCTTCACTCCAAAGCGCCAACACCATGAATTCAGAGAGCAAACGAGTGAGGGGGAGAGAGGGAGAGAGAGAAAGAAAGACAGACAGGAAGGCAGAGAACCAGCAAGCGCGTCAGAGTGAGAGAAAGAGAGAGAGAGAGAGAGAGTGAAAGCAAGCAAGAGAGAGAGCGAGCGAGGCAAGAGACCTACCCGCCTGAGTCCCAGACTCCTGTTCAGACTTGAAGCCCCTCCGTCTCGATCTCAGTGCGTGGCGCAGTCTGCTGTTAATGACAGAGTCTGTAACCTGATCTCCCTGCAGGGTGCTCTCAGCGAGCGCTTCCCTCTCCCCCTAGCTCGCGCATTGTTCTGGCCCCACACTGCCAGCTGTTTCTGACAGCCAAATTGCCGTGCGCGGGGAAGAAAGAAATGATTGCTGTCGGAGGACTATTTTCTCTTGCCTTTCTCTCTCTCTCTCCCTCTCCCCGTGCGCCACGCTTTCGCCGCTCGGCACTCTGGGAGACGCTCGCCTGGGCCCCTCTGCAGACAAATTATACACTTTACAGTCTTGTGAAAGAGCAGCTGCAAAATGGATGTGCTGCTGAAAAGGCGCCTCAGAAAAAAGCCAAGAGTGAGAGAAGTGGAAATAATGACTTTAATCAACACTTATGTGCTCAGATTAGCCTCAATTCAGAAAAAATCTGGCATTTTGAAGGCTACCCGATGAGAACCATCCATGAGTCATTTATAACATGTCTATATTGTTAAAGTTTGAAGGGTTTCACCCTCATTCACAACCCAGTGCACTGGGTTAAACGGAATGGCCAGAGGCTCTGGAATCGGTCTGCTGTGGCCAACACACTACACTGGCAGAGTTATTTGGCGCAGAGCCACATAGCTTATGAATCAATCGCCATAATAAGAGGTCTGTGTTATTTATAGTCCAGACAAATCATTTGTCTCATTTAAGCATTTTACTTTTTTTAATGAACCATTAGCAGACAAATATAACCCAGTAACCAGTTTCCCTCCCATGTCAAAAATAATATAAAACGTGTTTTAGTGTGGTCACTTTGTGAGATATAGGCCTATTAACCACTTTTGTCCTGCTTGATACAAAGTGAGTGTCAATTGGTATGCTGACTATGAGGATATAAAAGTGTTGGTCCACTAGGCAGTGAAAGTCCTCGCCGTGTGGTATAGACCACATACTGCATACATTTCTTTCATATATCAAACTCAATAACTCTCCAATGGCCTGAGCCAATCATATGCTAGAATGAACATGTGCTGAAACTATACAAAACCATCAACTTGTGAGTGCTGTATTACACTAGTTCACTTAACTTAAACTTGCATATCACTCACTCAAACACATCAGTAACACAGCCAAACATGTCTTTAATTAAAATAAGAAGGACACCAACATTTTGATGACTTCACTTGTGGTGAGCTAGTCTCTATTCATAGATTCATTCCAAAATCCACATCAAAAGAGTCTACCAGTCCACCATACAACCTACGCATACCACCTTTTCAGCTACATGAGCCTTGTTACAGTACAACAAAGCTGAACAAATGCTCAGCAAAGGAGCTCCATGCTTCAAGAGAACCATAACAAGACCGAGTCTGTACTCCCACCACAAAAAAAGGGCGCTGGCGTAAAAGCTGACATCTACTCCCAGCATGAAACAGTCCAACAGTCAGAAAATTATGTTGAGGGAGGAAAAATATCATCTCTCACTGATTAGCTATGGGAGGAGGATGACTCAAAATGAGGATTGTTACAAAACGACAGGCGTCCTTGTAATTTGGAGGAGTCAAATTGCAGCCCGAGTAGGCCAGCAGTCGCCCTCAGGACTCGGGAGTGTTAATACAACTGAAACATCTCAGCCGGGAACGCGTGGGATGGCTTAGGACGGTGGTGGTCCGCGTTTGGCAGGGAGGCCCTTTTTTGGGAAACGTTACCCAGGAGACAGACAGCTGGCGGTCAGCTACAGCCCGACCCGGCTCCACCTCTGGGTGCCTTCCAAGTCTGACCCATGACTCAGACGCAGACCGAGAGACGACCTGCTATCTGACCACTATCAGCAGACCTCAGGACGCGAGTCAGTGAGCACGCCAGGCAGCCGCAAACACAACAAACTCGGGGGGGGGAGGGGGGGGGGAGCAATCCTGTCCCTTCAAAGGGACGCTTTCCAGACCACCGGGGACAAACATGGCTCTTTGTTCAGTCCCATAAAGACCCAACAGAAACGATTCCCACCCCTTCCGGTTGTCCCTCTGCCATGGTTATTTGTGCTAAACAGGATCTGGTGTTTACTACATGTGCGTAATAAACTATCATCCGAGAGTGCCTTTGTCTCTTGTGTATTCGGAACTGTCTGCCTCCACGCACGAAATCCAGACACCCTATTCACACCACACAATGCCGTCAGCAGGACAGTTAATCATCCGCATCTTGAAGGCACAACCTGCTCCAACCTGTCTGGACAGATCAGTGGGAGCTCACAGTCCCCACTCAGCCCTGTATGTCACCACAGGCTTCCACTACGCAGCGTTTTAAGAGTCCCTGCAATACCACAAGAATGCAAGTGGCCTGACATTTTGACTCCTTCCAGGGGCACTTCATAACTGAACCTGTAATTATCATCATGACATGAACTTGCAACTGCTAGACCTAAATGCAACCAGATGCTACTTCAAGAAGTAATTTCCCCTCCAAATGCATGGATTTTAGCTTGAGTTTTTGAAATGGTTTATTATTGTGTATAGGTACCATTAAAACAACAATGTTGATAATCAGTGTAAATTAAGTATGGTCTACTGATTTTCTGTATGCCTGAACTGCATGAAACACAATAATTAGCTATTCCAGTAATAGGCTGTTTACTCCATTGAGATTTTCCCACCCAACACCTCAAGGGTAAACGAGCCCATCGTTACGAAGTGACTGGAGTCATTCAGTCTGTAGCCGACTGATACAATGTTCACCTATCGCCGCCAATCACACCCGTCATGTAAATTGAGTCAGTCCCACACATTTGTCGCCCATCTTGACATTAAACTGTTAACTAATGTTAAAGGGTGGGATTTTTTTCTCTTTCTAGTCCAACGCCTAGTATTGTAATGCTTAGTGCGCGGCATGGGGTTGATGGACGCGCATGATCAAGTGAGAACCTTGCCTTCAACAAAGTCTGGTTAACAAAGACGCACTAACAAAGTGTCAATTGGTCGTAATTTTGCGCCACCGGGGACAGTGTCACCATAAGCATCAAAAATAGCTGCAACGTAATCCACAATCTTGGACTGCAAGTTGAATACTATGGGCATGTACGGACGTGATTTGGAATAGGCTGAGAAAATATTCTTATATTTGAAAGTGCCATTTATACCTTGTGTCTGTGCATATGAAATAGGCTACCCTGCAGACAATCTAAAAAATAATAAATGAAAAACTCATGTACGATTGACATGGGCTACTCGTTCAGATTAACAATACGATTTTTGCTAAAGGAATTATATTATGTCACACCAAGTTATCCAGTGCTGTCGAGTCCAATAGGCTCCAACATCGCATTTTAAGAATCATAATGTTGCAGGTAGGCTAATTCCCCCGTGTTTATCAAGATAGCATAGGCTACACAAAGCGTCGCAGAATAGCCCTGGCTGGCTGGCTGGCTGGCTGAGTAGCCTACGACACGGACAAACCTTGAGACCGACGGGCTTTCATTTATTTTTTTTAATTTTTTTAAAGAGCCATGCGCAACTGAATTAGAGACAGATATGCTACGTTATGCCTTGATATACGGACGTTATGTCTATGCACAGTTGTGAAAATCAACTCACCTATGTTGATAATAATGCAGGAAGTGCTCGGTAGACGGCGGCCAAACAATGTTGCCAACTCTTTTCGGCTGAATCCTTGCTATTCTGCCATCTGGCTGAAATTCGAAGATAACGTCTTGCTTCGCTTTCGTAAAACGTCTCTGTCTTCAATCGACATTGCCCTCCGTCGACGTCCATAAAGTTGATCAACTTTGATCAAACCTTTCTGAAGCCATAGCGAAAAGAAATTCCATGCATTTACTTCAGCAACGATTCCTGGGTTTGGGACATCCCTCGATGTCAGAGTAGGCTGCGTTCGTTCCTGTAGGAGGAAGTGCCCTCCGCGACTCGCTGTAATTAGACGACCATTACCACATCATTTCCTCTGCGCATATTCCCACACCTACCACTTTAGAAAGCGGCCACCTCAGGTATTTGAAAATTTCGCACACGTATACGAAATCGCTCCTGTTAGCCTACACCAAGGTCGGGTCGTTGAAGATGTAGCCTAGTTTTGGGACAAACAGCAAACACAACAGTTATCAAATGAGGCTAAGATTCTTTTCTTTCCCGTGATTTACAGACCAAAAACATTTAAGCAGCCCTAAATTAGGCTATACTAATTTTTTTATAGATTAAGTCATTATAGGTCTACATGAATCATTGTTTTAAATCAATTAAGTCCCCAGATTTTAATCACCAGTGGAACTTGTTTGACAGTTTAAAATAGTTTTCACAATGCTGAGTTTCCAGTCTATTTAATAGGCCCATGCATGTTTTCATAAATCAACATTAAATTGTCAGTGCTAGCCTAATGATTCAGCCGATTTCCTTATCCACCCATCCTGTAGACCAGGGGTCCCCAAATAGTTTGGCCCAAGGGCCACATTATGTCAAGCATGCCAAACCAAGGGCCAAAGCATTCAGGATTAAGCAGGCATACACCTGCAAACATTTAAAAATGGAAAAATAATCATCCGCTGAAAGCATTGCAGCAATATGATACTTGCCCAAATTATCTTGATACTGATATTAAAAGGATCCTAGTTTAGGACAAAAACCAAAACATCAGAAAAAGTACAGAAATGACCAACATGGAACTTAACATTTAAAAAATATTTTGCCAATGTCAATGTGAGATATATGGATGTGAAAAATGACTGTGTCATATTGTGTTGTGATAATGAGATTAAGAAAAGATTTTAGAATGGATAGTGTTGAATAGTTAGGTTACAAAAGATTTAATTGTTGCTATAGGCCTACCCAAATCCTTTAGATTTGGGTATTCCATCAGATTCTGCGCTTGTTACCTTGCTAGTATTATCACAAGTTATTTAACCATGGAATGTATCACGATTACACGTGTTGGCAAAATGAGATATTTATTTTATAATTTTTTTTAGCTTGCTTGACTTTTATACATGCACATATCTGCTATCAAAGGGCATCATTACAATCATCTGGAATAAACTGGTTGTTCAAATAAAAGCTTGATGCCATGAAAAGAGAAGGATCAATTCTGGCGTTGTTAATCTGAATACGTTTTTTACAGCTTGCATGTTACAGTAGCCTAATGTTAATATTACCAGTGTGCTGCATTTGCGTAAAGGTGTTTGCCACATTGCTAAAGCCAGATTAAATAGGCTAAGCCTAGTTATCATTTACACTAACGGTCAAAAGTTTGGGGTCAAATTTCCATTCCACTCCATTATAGACAGTATACCAACTGAGATCAGTTGCATTGTTTTTTTTTTTTTATCAGGGCAGCAGTTTTCAGATTACATTATGTGCTTACATAATGTCAAAAGGGTTCTCCAATGTTTTGTCAGTTAGTAAAGTCAGATTAGTAAACAGAATGTGCCTTTGGAAGAATGAATGGTTGCTGATAATGGGCAATGTATATTGCATTAGCCATACAGCAATACAACAGTCGAGAACCCTTTTGCAATTATGTAATAATGTAATCTGAAAACTGCTGCCTTGATTAAGAAAACAATGCAACTGCAACAATGACGTTTAGAGCAGACCTTTTTTGGGGGGGGCTTTTTATGCTAGGACAGGGGCTTTTTATGATAGGACAGTGGAGAATGACAGGAAGCGAGTGGGAGAGAGAGTCGGGGTGGGATCCGGAAAGGACCACGGGGCGGGAATCGAACCCGGGTCGCCGGCGTATGGTGCAGGTGCCCCAGCCAGTTGCGCCACGGCTGGGGCCTAGAGCAGACCTTTTGTCGGATGCAGGCATGGATTACTGAACAGGCCTACTGGGCCCAGGCCCAGGGGCCCAAGAGCTCAGGGGGCCTTGAACCTCAAGTCTCTGCGTGAAGTCACTACTATGCTCTCCACCCCTGATATCTGAATAGGGCCCCTCAGTCAAATAACACGGGTTATGTTATGAGAAATGTCTTAATCGGGCCCCTCAATCATATATGGGTTGTTATTCACCCCTGATATTTAAATGGGGCCCTCAGTCAAATAACACAGATCACACACTATATATGTGTGATAATCGTGCAATTGCCATCTTTTTTTCACAGCAAGATGCCTTAAATCTGTTGATGGTTATGTCATATTTGTAAGTCTCAAGCTCAAGCATTTCTTTCTTTCCACAAAACTACTCGCTAGAAGTCATCATTTAAGGGGTTATTTTCTATTTATTCTTCTGGGGGAGAATTTCCCTGGACCCCCCTACCATTGCTGTCTTAAATAACTTTCTCAGGTGGGCAGGGGGGCCCTTTTCATGTCTGTGCCCAGGGGTCCAGTGATCCGTTCATGATCAGATGCCCCGTTTCTATTTTCTTTCTGTCACTTACTGTGTTACTCTGCTATTTTGAATGAGAAATGACACATACATGAATCAATGTGGACAGACGGCATTCAATGCTCCATACAGTCGGCTGCGGTGATGATTCTCTCCATAACACTGTCATTCTTGTCTGCACGTGCCAGACACATAGGTTAGGCATTTGGGGAATTTTCAGGCCCTACTTGACCCCATCAACCAGGCAAAATGGAATTTTGTATTTATTAATTTTGCATTTTGGTTCCAAGTTACATTTCCCGTCTCGGTCCGCTGGATCAGTTGTTATTTTAATTCATGTTGGTCTGTTTATGACACCATTTGAATATATGATCTTCCTTGTTAAAAACATAGGCCTAGGCATTATTAAAAGATAGGCACAATTTAAAAAATATATTATTTCCTCCTGTTCCTCGCGTCTTACATGTCATATCTCTATTCCCCACTAGTGGGCAGTGCCTCACACTTTGAGAACCGCTTGTCTAATGGATTTAGCACATTTCATCGTCTGAAAATAGGCTAGCCCTGGTCAACCTACTGTGGTCTCAATAAATGCACAAACTAGCATTTAGGCTATAGGCCTAGTCTACTACAGCAGGCCTTCTAGGCCTAGACGTCCATCACGTTCAGTTACATGACATTCAATGCGTTCAACAACAACGACTACAACACATTACATTATAGCGCTTTTCTCAACACTCAAAGCGCTTTCACGTGGAAAGGGGGGCCTCCACCAATGTGTAGCACCCACCTGCACGGCATTATGCGCCAGAACGCTCACCACACACCGTCTTGAGGTGGAGTGAGGGAGTGAATGAGCCAATTACAGTGGGTGATGATTAGGGGGGCAGATTGAATGAGCCAGGTTGGAAATGTAGCCAGGACACCGGGGAATCCCCTTTGCGATAAGTGCAAAGCTGCATAGGTGTATTGTTTTCAATTACAGTTGATCTAGCCTAGCCTGGAAAATCCAGAACCTGATAATCTAGAAATCTAGCCCACCACCGGTATTCAAATGAGGCTAGGATGAACCGGGCCCCAGTTAACTGACATTTCCCTAGGCATCTTTCCTGGTCAGCTCACATCACTATTCCAGCTGATATTACAGACGCACCTGCACTTGCTCATGCTTTTGAGGGATGAGAACCGTGAACACAAGTTTCAAAATAGAAGCGTTTGTTTATTTTCTGAAGAGACGCGTATATTTTCCCTTTGGGATCTAGCAATATATTTTATGTTACGGTATACCCCAGGCTTATCCATGAATTATAGGCTACCAAAGGGAAAAATAAGACCTTGTGAAGGAAATTCAAGACCTTGTAAACGAAATTCAATACTTTTAAGGCCTTAATTTGACAATATTAAATATAAGACTTGTATTCAACCGTGGTAAAGTTGGTTTTATATTGGACGTTGGATATTCGACACATTCGAAAAATCTATTTAGCACTGACTATGAGGGTCGAGTTTGTGTCAAACCAACTTTAATGTGTTTGAACAAGGCCTGCCTATATTACACAAAGCTTTTTTTGTCCAAAAACCCATGTTTTGATTTTATGAATTTTTTATGCTGATAAAAGATTTCAATCTATTATGCGGCTTCACCTTTTGACTTACCCATACTAAAACACATCTCCTGAACTCGGCTTACTGCCCTTTCTAGTACACAAAGCTCATTTTCCCCTAAAACCTACTCTTTGATTTTATACAATTTTTAATGTTAAATGTTTCAAATCTATTATGCGGCTTGCCCTTTTGACCTACCCATGTCAAAACTCATCTTGTGAACTCGGATTACTGCTCTATATAGTACACAAAGCTTCTTTTTCCCATCTGTTGCACTCAGCTAACTGCCCTTCATTTCACAAAGCTTCTTTTTTCTAAAAACTCACTCTTTGATTTTATATTAATATTTTACTATTTAAAAATGCTATAAATCTATTATGCGGCTTGACCTTTTGACCTACCCAAGTCAAAACACATCTATTGCACTCAGGTACCTGCCCTACATAGTACACAAAGCTTATTTTTTCCAAAACTCATTCTTTGATTTTATATAAATTTTTTACTATTCAAAAATGCTATAAATCTATTATGCGACTTCCACTTTCGACCTACCCATGTTAAAACGCATCTGTTACACTCAGCTAACTGCCCTTCATAGTACACAAAGCTTCTTTTTTCCAAAAACTCATTCTTTATATACTATATAGAGCAGTAATCCAAGTTCACCAGATGTGTTTTGACATGGGTAGGTCAAAAAGGCAAGCCGCATAATAGATTTGAAACATTTAACATTAAAAATTGTATAAAATCAAAGAGCAGGTTTTAGGGAAAAAGAAGCTTTGTGTCCTAGAAAGGGCAGTAAGCCGAGTTCAGGAGATGTGTTTTAGTATGGGTAAGTCAAAAGGTGAAGCCGCACAATAGAATGAAATCTTTCATCAGCATAAAAAAATCATAAAATCAAAACATGGGTTTTTGGACAAAAGAAGCTTTGTGTAATATAGGCAGACCTTGTTTAAACACATTAAAGTTGGTTTGACACAAACTGGACCATCGTAGATTTTTCGAATGTGTCGAATATCCAACGTCCAATATAAAACCAACTTTACCACGGTTTTAATTCAATACTTTTAAGACCCCCGGGTGCACTGTAGGATATTTTTCTGTAGCCTAAAGAGGCCCCTGGCGAGGACGATTTCATTTGTCCATTCTGTCGCAGGTCGCAAGTGAGGAAATGCGACACGCGAAGCAGAACGTAGGCTACGGTCTACAGCTGTTCCCAGCGGTAATTTCATTTCCATGGTTACGCGTAAACACAACAGCAACTGAAGCGGGATAGCTCTGAAGTAGAAAATTTTTTATGTTATCGTTACACGAAGACACATCGCTTAAACAAGAAACGTCGAGAGGTAGGCTAAGGCTGAGCTGCGTGATTCAGAGTTGCGCTTCTTTTCCCCCCTCTGAAACTAGTTTTACTTAATAGAGAAAGTGATACTTAATGATGTGTATTTGGTCGTGTGAAAGTAAGAACGTTAACGTTAGCTGATAGCTCGATAGGACTAGCGTTAACGTTAATTTATCGCTATAACGTTAAGTTAAAATAATTAAGTGAAGCATAACGTTATAGTTTCACAGCATTATAGGTAAAGTTGTCTTTTGTGGGCCTCACACCGCCTAACATAGCCTAATAAAAGTTAAACTATTGTTCCTCATACTTCCTCGTACTTCTTTTCCAGAGACAGAAATGGGCAACGAACATAAAGGTGATGCCACTCCCCAAGGCCCTAAAGTCACCTCGCAGATTCCTGGACTGTCTCTCGACATTCAGGACCCCGTTGATGACAGTGTCAGTTGCCGCCGTTTAGGCGTTTTCGAGACAGATTCAAATTATGTCAAACTTGCAAAACAAGGTGGACACAAAGGTATTTACTATTACCGTATGTAAAATGTAGGCCTACAAGTTGCACTTGCACCTGATAAGTTGGGTTATTTTTTGTCTTTGGATAGACTTTTGCTACTCACTGTTTATATTGCCTTGATTAGCCTACATGACTGACAGTGTGTTTGATCGTTTGGCAGGATTATTGTGGCATGAAGAAACAGATATGACCGTCAAAACAAATGCACCATACAAACCTCCCGATTGGTTCTGTGTTGACTCAGATGACCATGAGTCATCCAGGTAAATCTGAGCAAAACACTAAAACTGTTATCGCCTACATGGGCGGATTATGAACTTTCGGGCCCCTGGGCCCAGATGTATTAAGGGCCCCCCACTAATAGTTGTATATGTAGGAAAGGGGGTTTGGGGGTCCTCCCCCCAATTTTTTTTTATTTGTTTGATGTGATTTCCTGTATTCTGGTGCATTTTGGGGATGGCCAATACTAAATTCAATCAGATTCATAGCCTACATCCTGATTTGTTGATATTGAGGCAATGATTCCATGCAAAGGCTTGGGCTTCAGGGCCCCCTGACCCCTTGGGCCCCTGGGCCTGGGCCCAGTAGGCCCGTGCAGTAATCCATCCCTGATCGCCTATTACTAACATGGAACAAACACCATGGCATCAGCAGTCTTTAATGAGTCAAAGGCAAGACGAATCTGAAGTGTAGGCTACCTTTTACCTATTACATTGTTGTATTCTAGTGTTTGACCACAAGAATGTTTAGATCTGATCAGTATTGATTGTTATTTCTTGTTTTGAGGGCATGCGAAAGGGTCTGAAAGGGCAACTGCACTGACAGTTACGCCATCATTCTGGGCCAAAGGGACTTTTGTCACAGTTTCTCTACTTACAGCCCAACTAAAGGAACCAATCCAAGGTTCTTGGTACATCAGGAGTTCCAGAAAAGTGCAAAGAAGTCCATTCAACCGCTAGATATTCCCTTTGGGAGTGATAATAAGTCCGCTTGGGAGCGAGAGGCTGATAGTATTACTACTGAAGAGGTGACTTGTGTGAAAAGAAAAGTGTGACTTAAATTACTCTATATATTTCAAATCAGTGTCTTTTTTTAATGACCATGAGCCATGAGGTGTAGGCTATAAAATAAATAAAACTTTTCAATTTGTTTACTTCAGCAATGATTCAGACTAGGGCTGCACGATTTTAATGTCAATGAATGTCAATGTCAAATGATTCAGCTCAATATTCCAAATATCTCTTTAATTTGTGCCACCCCTGATTGGTGAGCACGCCCAGTGCAGAAAAAGCACAGGACCCCCGACCAACTGTGAAGCTCACCAATCAGAGTTTCTGTGCCCCTCATGTACTACGCACACCCACCAACCAGAAGTGGCACAGTCAAGGAGGATGACATGAACAAAAAAGGCATAAATGTGACAAAATTCACTGTACGATTATTTGTAGCTTTTGCGAATATGTAATTGTGTTGGTTTATATTGCGATTGCGATAATTGTGCAGCCCTAATTCAGACCTATATACATCCTGCTGTTGAACACCTCTTGTGTAAAGCAATGCTAAACATTTACTGATGGATAGATGGGTAAACATGCAGTCAAAATATTCATAGCATAGCATATCCTACACTCCATAACTCCTCTTGTGTATGTCACATCTGGTCCTGTGGAAATCCCTGATATAATGGCCCTTTCAAAGTGTATACACTGCTCCTGAAAAGTGAAACTTGTTTTTTTACCCTTCTCAGACACTTGACATTGATGATTCAGCAAGCAAACTGAAGAAGTTGACCATATCACCAAAATACCAAGAGGCCAATAAGTTCAGAAAACAGTGAGTTATTTTATTTTGCCATTGACACCATATCTCCACAAGATGGCAGTCTTGAATTTCACATTTGGGCTTTGTTTTCTGAATGGTTTGGTAAAAAGGTCAAAAAAATCACCGCTCATCTGTTGAGGTGCTGGATTAACAAGTAACTCAATAAAAAGTAAAGAAAAATCTGCACACTCAAGTCTTTGCAAACAAGTAGAGTAGAGTAAAGGACTTGAGTGTGCGGATTTTTCTTTACTTTTTTTCTGAATGGTTTAAAATGGACACTTTGTGGGGGGGGGGGGGGGGGGGCATAGGAAATATCATAATTCATTTTAAGGTTTCATAAGGAATATTTACATAAATCCCAGAATTATTGTTCGTTTATGGTTTATACGGTAAATGCGAGCTGGGTCAGAGTCATAACACATACAGCAGGGGCACCATACTGGTTAAAGTGTCAACCACATAGTGTTTTCCCAAGAGATTTTTCTCTTTTTTTGCCCTCGCAGAAATGAGTAATTTCATGTCCGATCACCCAGGGGCTCACAGGTCACCTACTCACAAAACCTAGAGAGAAATCCACAACTTATAGTTTTGAAACTAACGTCCTTTGAAGTTTTGAGTCATTTTAAGCATTTTGGCAAACAAGCCTATTTGTCCAAATCCCAACATTCATGGATCCTTTGGGCTAACCTTTTCTGTAGAATTCAAAAATGTAATTAATTAATGTTGATTAATGTGATTTTATTACACGGCTCTTCAGAGTGCTGCAGAAAGTTCCATTCACATGAATGGGCCTTCCCAACGTTCGGGCCTATGTTAAATCTATATAATCACCGGCAAAGTATATAATCACCGCTGTCAATGGTAACGGGTTGATTAACGTCTTTCATATCCCTCCACAAGACGTCCGTTCGCTTATTGCAATATTGCTTATTTCTTGGGCTAACCTTTTCTGTAGATTTCAAAAATGTAATTAATTAATGTTGATTAATGTGATTATAATGACTTAAAATTTCAAAGCGCTGCAGTGTCTATTACTACTATTCATGATATTAAAATTGCCTTTATTCAGACATAACAATATTTGAAGAGTTTGGTCCCAAAACGCTATATCCTCCATTTTAACGAATTTTCATAAATCATTTTTTTACATTTGGCTTTCCAAGTAATTTCAGTAGAACAGTAATTGGGTATTGTTTGATTTAACTTTACTCAATCAAACAACACAATTGCAATTGTATTAATATTGAAATACACTATACCTGAAATACCTGAAATACACAATCAAACTACATGACTTTTTAATGTTTTTTAAAAATGGAGATATAGCAATTTGGGAACCAAACTCTTCATTTTCTTCTTTATCACATTGCAGTCAAAGAGGTCAGGTCAGTAGTGATTTTTTACTAGTTGTAATGTGTTAAATCATTTTGGGGGAAATTGATACTTCACTTATCAGGTTGGGATGCTTCAAAACGTCTTGGCTTATCCCAAAATAATTTGTCTTGTATGTCATAAATTGTGTTTCTATGCCAACTTTTAAATTAATTGTTTATGTAAGCTTGTTCATAAAGCATGCATTATGTAAAATTCTAAAAAAACAAAGACTGTATTAGACTGATTAGCAGCCAATGCAACATGTCTGGTAGGCAAGTTCTCATGTGGCTTGCTGATGGTGTTATTATATTTTAAAATAGGTCTTTCATTATGCAGAATGGCGACCCAGGGATTAAACAGCCAAGATAAAGTGCTGACCTAAAATAACAATGAAACAGGTCTCAAAAGTGTAATAGTTGCTCTTGCATGAATTTAAAGAAAGAAGGCTTATCTTTATTAATGAAACATAATCAAACAGTATGTTGTTATTCAATTGGACAGTGTTAATTATTATGTCAGTTGATCTGATTAAGACCAAATGGTACTTATGGTACTCAAGTGTACTTATACTTATATACAGTACTTACAGCATATATAGATTTTTTCCTTAGGGAAAAATAGTCAGATAAGGTACAGCTAAATGGCAATCACAAACAAGAAATATTTGCTGTAAAATAGAACTCTATGAATACAAAAATTGATAATAGTCACAACACAGCACTCAATGCAATTTTTCATCAAAATACACATTTCAGTGTCAACAGCATATGACAATATAGCAGTATTCAACAATGCTCAAAATGCCACCCACCAATATCGAGACATTGTTAAGGTACAATAGTGTCAGTCACTGTTGTCCAAAACAATCGCTTGTAACCACAAACTTCCTTTTTTGAGCCATGGATTACGGTATTGAGGCTCACTGTATTGATCAAGAAAGCATGAAATACGAACTGAAACAAAAAAAAAGTAGAAGTACCCTGACTGGTAAGAAAAATGTGGGTGATTGAACAGCACCATATCCACATCCACATCCCTGGCACCTAACTCCCAACTTCTCGGACGCAGTATTAAGGACTGCTCTCTGTTCTGGCTGTGTTTGTGTGCTCTTAATATGTGTGTGCTCCTGGTGAGCTCAATGCTCCTAGTGTGTGTGTGTGTGTGTGTGTGTGTGTGTGTGTAGGTGTACACTACAAGTCAAGCCAATGCTTTATTGCCAGTATGATGGAACATCGCCTGGAATTTGGTTTAGTGCTTAGGCTCATGGTATTGTTGTGTACAACCCAAATTAGAAAAAGTTGGGACGTTGTGTAAAATGTGAACAGAATGTAATAATCTGCAAATCTCTTAAACTCATTTAGTTGCAAAAAGAACACTGACAACATATCAAATATTGAAAATGACAAATTTCACTATGTCATGGAAAATATATGTTAATTTTGAATTTGATACCAGCAACATGTTAAAAAAAAAAGTTGGGATGGGGGGTAACAAAATGCTGGAAAAGTTGTTTAATGATAAAGAAAACAAAAGGAGGAATGTTTCATAACTAATTAGGGTAACTGGCAACACAATTGGGTATGAGAAAGCAGACATGTGGACTCGAGTCACATGACTTGGACTCGAGTCAGACTTGAGTCATGATTTTAATGACTTCAGACTCGACTTGATAAAATTCAGCATGACTTGCGACTCGACTTGGACTTGAATACTATTCACTCAAGACTTGACTCGGACTTTGCCTCTTTGACTTGTAATAACTTGACATGTCTCGATAAAAACATTTATTTCCTGATCGTGGACCAGT
Organism: Alosa pseudoharengus; assembly: GCF_046254945.1. Taxonomy (NCBI): domain Eukaryota; kingdom Metazoa; phylum Chordata; class Actinopteri; order Clupeiformes; family Clupeidae; genus Alosa; species Alosa pseudoharengus. The sequence goes on along the minus strand of NW_027468718.1, from coordinate 21,181,187 downwards.
CACCCCAGAAATGCTTTCACTTCCGGACGAAAAAAGAAAAAAAAAACAAATAGCGGAGACAAGCGGGCAGAGTACAGTGATCTCCTTTTAATTATAACGAACGTATAAAAGGAAATCATGAATGCAACTAAGATGAGGTTAGAGGATATTTCGGATTTATCCGTTTCTCACTACTGTTATAAACTGTGAGAGCCAGGGACGTCATTCTATTTTTGGGGGGCTGAAGCCACCCTAAGATGATCAAAAGCCCCCCTAAAAATATGTAAAAAAAATGCACATCCATTTTCCCCTGTTGAATTGCTCACAGAGTAGCCTATATCTTATCTCACATAAATCAGATGTCACATGAAAGCGCAATCGGAGCTTTCCAATGATATTAGCGGCTAGGTGCTGTGATAAACGGTTCGCGAGAAAATTAACGTTGGACATACATGGAATTTAGTCATATTTCCATTCTGCACAATGCGCTTCGTCCATCTCCACTCATTACTTGATGACATATCTCACGAACGCTTCACAACACAGGGCAAACCATCCAAATAAACAGCAGACTTTACCGGACACGACGATATGAAGCATTCTTCTCCAGGCCTACTTAGGCCGTTCCTGAGTTGAAATTGCAGCACATTTCTGCATGGTATCCAACTTTGACCTGAAATTCTAATGTTATAGCCCAAAATAATTAACTTGGTTCATATCAAAGAATCAAAAGTTGATCATGGCATCCACAAGCATCAACTGTGCTTTTGAATAGATAGCTATGTCTACCATCATGTTTCAGCTGACATGAATGTAACAATCATGAGACACAAAGTATTTTTCCTTGACATATAGGCTGACATAACATATGCAAGTATGATCACATCATACTTTCACAGATATGGGAAGCCACTGTCTTGAAAACGATATCCTAGCATAATAGCTGGCCCTTACAATGACCAGAGAGCTAATTGTAAAATTGCACTGAATATAGCCTATCCTCAAAGGACTAATGTAGCCTATGACTTATCTGGTTAAAAAGGTTCATAGCTTAGGGTGCAATTGTTTAGGTTTGAATATTGTTTAATGATTGTTTGATTGTTGAATGATGAATTATTATGACCGCCGCTAGCGAAGCGGTCATATAGGGATTGTCAAAGTTTTTTATTTTTTATTTTCTGTCATCTACTTCCTGAATTTTTGGTCAACGATACCCGGGACACCGAACCACCGGGGCACATGAAATTTGGTGGGTATGTAGCCCCACTAGACTTTTACGGAAAAATTTCGTTTCGTCCCTGGGGGCCACTCACCCCCCGTGCTGGGCCCCCCGAAATAACTAAATAACTACCTGAACCGTGGCACTGAGGATGAAGAATCTTTTATGGTATGTTGGCCCTTAAGGGCCCACATCAACCTGGCCCATAATCACTCATTTGTGATTTGCACCCCCCCGGTAAAAAATGAAAATGCAATATTATTCTGCTTTAATCGCCCCTATCTTCAGTTAAGATGTTCAGAACTGCACCAAATGTTATGTGTATGATTGACCTGGCATTCTCTGGGGGTATGCCAAGTTTCGTAGAATTTCATCCATGGGGGGTCCTAAAAAAATTAGGTTATGTGTACATTTAGTGACTGTACACTCATTGGCCTGTAGATGGCGGTGCACACATATACACACACACAGGCACCCACATACTATCGGTATTAGAACGGCCGATACATAATTATAAATTCAGTAGGATTAAAAGAAAGCCAAAATAAATATTCATCATCATCATCATGGCTGCATTTCCAGTATTGGCGATAAGTAATCGTTTGTCCACTAGATGGCGCATCGTTGCAGTGAGACGTAATTTTGTTGGAAGTTAAAAGTGGGTTGGAAAAACAATGGACGCTTCCTACAAGGACTGTTTACCGCAGAGAACGTCTAATAAGGATAGGACAATGTTCACATGAAATGTAATTCCCATTTCTTCTTGAAGCCGAAATAAATCTGAGGATGTTTATCGGACATGCTTGGTTTTTACTGCAGGTACGTTAATCTTATAATATCAATAAGGACCTAGGTAGGTAGGTAGGTTTATTGACAATAAAGTATTACATGAACTAAAGATGACTAAAATCTTATGTAGAAGAAGAAACATTCACAAAAAATCCATCCATCCAAAAATGACCTTTGTTTTTGATAGCTGTTGAAAACGGCATGGAACTGACAGAGATGTTTTTGTTTATTTATAAATAAAATTATGCTGATACCTTTTGCTTTTCCCAAATACAATGTAGCCTACAGGTGTAAGTGACCTTTCATCAATCCAGTTGCAATGGATGAACTGTGATGAACTGCCCTACTTGTGATTGTTTAGAGATTTTAAAGGTTTTATAACAATGCTACATCTTCTTTGGCTATTCTACAATCTATTCACCAGGCTACTTTCTGTGCAGCCGCACACACACACTCAGGCATGCCAAACAAGCATGCACAAAAGTTTCAAGAGTGGGGGATGGAGTAAAATATGGAGACAAATTGAAGTGTGATTTATTTTCGCGGAACGGATGTACAGGACTGAGCGGCGGTCATATTTTGTACCGCTATGCAGTACATCTAGTTAAATAAGTTAACAGTACTTTGTAGTAGCTAGTTAAGCACTACCTTTTCAACTTAAAAAAAAACACTGATCAAATGTCATTCCACTATTCACAAATTACTGTTCCTTCAAAAGCGTTTTGTTAGAATTGCAACCTGTTCTGAATGGAGTGCTGCATCTACTCCTTTATTTAAAGAACTGAAAATCCTTACTGTTAATGATATTAATGTACTTCAAACCTGTGTTTTTATTTATGAAATATATCATTTTAATGGAAAGATTCCTGAGCACTTTAAGTGCTAACTAATTCACAGGTTCACTCATATGTAACGAGGCAAGCTAATGATTTTCACCCTCCTCAACTTAAAACATGTCAAGCTCAATTTTCCATACGTTATAGGGGCGCTAAAATATGGAAAAAATGTTCACATCTGGCCTTGAATTGTTTTACTACTAATCATTTTAAAAGATGCCTAAAGGCTAATTAAATCGCTGGTCTATAGCTGGTTCTGCTGAAGACTTCTGTCATAGTAGTGTGTTCTACTGTAGTGCTTACACTGTTTGTTCATACTTTTTCTTTCTTCTTTTCCTTTTTCTTTTATATTTTTTTAAATTTATATTGTTTTGATACTTTTGTTGTGGCTCTTGTTGTTATGTTACTTTTTTAGGTGGAGGCCTCATATATAAGCCAGTCTGGGCTTACTGCCTCTTCCTGCACTGATTTATTTTCTTTGTTTCTTTTTTGACTCTGTCTTTTTACAAGTGCTAAATAAAAAATAAAAATAGAGAGGAAGGGCGGAGAGAGAAGGCATAATTTCTGCTTTTAGAATTTGATGGTATTGTGCAACATTCACATCCAGACAGTGATGGCTCAAAAGAGTATTTTAGTACAAGTCTAGTCAGTGTTCTCTTTTAGTCAGGTTTCACTTCTCTTAACTGAGAACATCTCACCTTTGCACTCCCTTTCTCTGTCAGTTATGTAACCATTTAGCATACCATTTTCCACTCTGTAACAAGTAGGGGGGGGGGGGTATTATATATTATTATTACACATCATACTTTCCCATATATGGGTAACCTATACTGTGTTGGCCCAATGAGCATAATAGTAAAATTGCACTGACAATAGCCTAGGCCTCAAAGGGTAGCTACCAATTCACGGAATCCCTTTTAAGGTGTGATGATTTTTTTTTTGGCGCGCTCCATGCCCGCGCATTATAATCCTGGGGGCTAAAGCCTATGGTACGCTCCCGCGTCTGCGTCCCGCGCACGCGGCACTGGTGAGCGCGTGACGAGAATTGCGTCATTTTTACAGCATGCGTCGCGTCTTTGAGTTGACCGAATTTTAAGACCGCGCGTCAAAGTGACGCGTAGACTGCGCATGTGTGAAACGGAACTGCTGTAAACACTCCCCTCCAGTAGATGGACCACATAGAAGAACAAAACTTAAACCTACAAACAAACCTAGACAGAAGAAGACTTGTTTGGTTACCATAACGACGATGGAGCAGAGAGAGCGCCTGTCCTCAGCTTGCCTGGCTTTGAGTTACGTGAGACACCACGACACGGAGTCAACTTCGACCGATTAAAGCCACAATTATCCACAGATACATTCTTTAACATTATATTTAACGGTCACTTTATGTAAAGTATTTCAAGACACCAGATTTTAGATGAGTTGGGGACGTAATTGTCTGCTGGCCGTTCTGTGCGTCACCTGATTGTCGAAACAGGGTGGCTGCATATGGCTCATTGTGGCTACTGGCTATTATATTGGCTTGCTTTGGTCATGAGCCCTGGATCATGTAGCACTGAATGAGATGGCAAACAATAAAATAAAACTAATCATAGACTGTAGAAATGCGCTACACAGCACTAAAAACCGAATAGTTTATTTATAGTTTGACTACGGATATTTCACGTCATGTTCAAATAAAAAGTGACAGCCCTACTCCCTGCATAGAGAGCTGACATGACTTCGGATTAAATGCATCTTTTAAAAATGAGCGTAGCCTAGCACCTATTACTGAACAATGCTGAAATCAAATCGCGAAACCCAGAGCCATATAAAGGTATCTATCTACAACGCTCAGGCGAAACCCAGTAACACTTGCTGATCGAGATGCATTCTCGCCTGTTCCGTATATAATGCGTTATCAATAGTGATTATAATAATAAAGGGAATGTAGCCTACCTCTCCCAGGTGCAATCATTATCACCTAGCTCCTGAACAATGCTGAACTCAAATCTCGAAACTCGCCTGTCAACACCGGATATGCATTATCATAATAATAATTGAAGGAATAACCTAGGCTACCTCTCGCTCTAAATACACCCATTATCACAGTGAGACATTATACATTATGAACACAAATAGTTTTTTTGTGACTTTTATTGACACGTCATATTTACAGGTTTTTGGTTCATACTTTTTGGTATGAGGCAGGTGTGAAGACTCAATACAAATTTAACTGAGGACATATGTACGCACAACTCGTTCTTACCATGCTGTGTTTAGAAAAATGTCCCAATTATTGCTGCCCTCGCAGCACCGAGTCACTTAGCTATAGGCTTGTAGCCTAAGTAGCCTAATAAGCAAGTAGGCTAAGCTAGTCTCTCAGCTATACCAACAGGTGTGCTGTGTGTGTTCTGGTGGATAATAAATGGAGCGATGCGATGGGCCAGCTTATCAAACTTCCCAGCAGACAGGCGAACGTACTCGTGGTGCTTTTTCCTTCATCAGCTTCCTTCGTTCAGTGCTCGCACATCCCACGTTATTCTTTTCTTCAGGCGTTTCAGGCTTCTTTGGTGGTTGTGTCCTACTTTCAGGCTCGACGTACCGCCCCCAGTTGGTGGGGCAGAGTATCACAGTTAAGCCGTAGTGCGCAGGCGCTAACCTTAACGATTTACGTGCATTCAGGACAGCAGAATTTGGAGTATGCTTCACGTTCACGGCAAAAATGACGCACGTCTTGGACACGCGCAAATGTGACGCACGACCATGCCAGAGCCTTAAGTCCCCCCTGTCTTTCAACCCTAGTGACGTCCCTGTTGAGAGCCAGGGCACTTTGATATATGGGCTGCACTCACTGTGATTTGGAAAATGGACAAGAATATGAAGAGTTGTCTTTGCCTTTGTGTAATGGAACTGGTGAGTCTTGAAGACAGAAAATGTCTAGCAAGCATCATGTCATTACATGCTTCTATTTCCAAAGGAATGAAAGCTGTTTGTGCCAACTTAATATAATGCTTATCATTGTTAATATTGTGCTATACATGTGGCACAAACAATGTTAGAGTTTGTGGACTAGCCACAGGCTATATTTGAATGGAGCTGGTCAAAAATATCATTAGGAGAACGTGTGGACAGTGGCACACAATGGGCTTAAAGTGACAGTGCACCATTTACAAATGAGTTAAACAGCATCAAATGTGTAGTATTTCTTAAGAAATTAATACTTTAAAAAAAAAAAATGCTGTGTCATTATTATCATTTAAGTAATATAAAAGTGTTGACCTTGGCTTCCCTTATGAGTCATCACTGGCAGACAGCCTAATAAATTGTTTGCAGGCAAATCTGTGGCCTAGCGCAGTGAAATGCCATCAGTCAAATTATTACTCATCCTTGCAGTGAACGCCGCAATTTGGGAAAACTATATATATTTTTGCAGCTGTGCTGAGTGTCATGTAGCTATCCGTTTGATGCCAAATGATGAAACAATGTCATTTGAATGCTTCTTAACATGAAATTGTGAAGTATTTGGGGAGTTCATCATCTACAGTACATAATATAATTAAAATATTCAGAGAATCCAGAGAAATGTTTGCAAACATGGGATAGAGCTGAAAAACAATATTGGATGGCCATGGTCTTTTGGACCTCAGATGGCACTGCATCAAAACCAGACCTGTTTCTGTAAAGAAAATCATTGTATGGGCTCAGGAAAGCCGCTGATAATAATAATAATAATAATAAAATGTATTTATATAGCACTTTTTTTAAGCACAAAGCACAAAGTGCTCTACAGACAAACAAACAAACAAAACAAAGCAAAAAACAAAACAATAGTAATGATAACAACAATAATAATGGTAATAATAATAATAATAAAAATGATAAAATAGTAAACTACCAAACTACAAACACAAACTTAACTAAATATATATAAAAAAGAAAATAGAAAAGGTATACAGTATAGTACCCAAGACAAAATAAACAAACAGAAATGATAATAATGATAATAAATTAGCAGAGACATGAGTGGAATCATTCACTATTTAAAGAAAGCAATTTTATATAAGTGGGTCTTTAGACTAGATTTGAAAACAGCCACAGATGGTGCAGATTTGATGTTATAAGGGAGGCTGTTCCAAAGCTTGGGTGCTCTAACTGCAAATGATCGGTCACCCCTAGTTGACAGTTTACTTTCTGGAACAACTAAAAGTCCCAGGCTGGATGATCTGAGGGGCCGAGCTGGACAGTAGGGGGTTAATAAATCTTTTAAATAGTCAGGTGCCAAACCATGTAATGCTTTATAGGTAATAAGGAGGATTTTAAAATCAATCCTAAAACTCACTGGCAACCATTGAAGATTGGCCAGAACTGGGGTGATGTGTACCCTAAATTTAGACTTTGTCAAAAGTCTGGCTGCTGAATTCTGAACAGTTTGTAAACGAGAGATGGAATGACGATTTAAACAGGTGAATAAGGCGTTGCAGTAATCAAGTCTAGATGAGACAAATGCATGTATAATTCTGTCTTTGTCCTTTAAAGAAAGCATTGATCTGATTTTGGAAATGTTTCTCAGTTGATAATAACAGGACTGCACAAGGAGTTTTACATGTTGGTCAAATTTTAAATCAGTATCAAATAAAACCCCTAAGTTTCTAGAAGTAGTCTTCTGAGACATCCAGTCTTTCACATCAGCTATGCAATCCTGCAGTACAGTTAGCTTGTTAAGCATGTTTGGTTTGACTGAGAGGTACAGCTGTGTGTCATCAGCATAGCAGTGAAATGATATGTTATGGCGGCGAATTATGTGGCCTAGAGGTAACATATACAGGGGAAACAATATTGGTCCTAAAATTGAACCTTGGGGAACACCGCAAGTAATAGCTGAGGTAGAGGAAGTACAATTACCTATTGAAACAAAAAATGTCCTGTTGGACAAATAGGATATGAACCAGTCCAAAGCAGGACCCGTTATGCCAACCCATTCTCTTAGTCTTCTAATTAAAATAGCATGATCAATGGTATCAAAAGCAGCGGTGAGATCCAGCAACACCAAAACAGAGTGCTCACCAGAATCAGCTGCCATTAGTAGATCATTGGTTACCCTGATAAGAGCAGTTTCAGTGCTATGCATAGGACGAAAACCTGACTGAAATTTCTCCAGGATGCTATTGCCCTTTAACACTTCAGAAAGTTGCATCAAGACCACCTTTTCCAGAATTTTGGAGATAAAGGGCAATTTAGAGATTGGACGAAAGTTTTTTAGAATGGAAGGATCAAGGCCAGGTTTTTTTAGGAGGGGCTGAACACTGGCTGTCTTGAAAAGGTCAGGGACACACCCTGAGGAAAGAGAATTATTTAAGATTGATAGCAGACTAGGGCCTATAGCACTAAACACTTTTTTGAGAAGAGTGGCTGGTAAAATGTCTAAAGGACTAGATGAAGGATTCATTGTTGCAACAATGTCAGTGAGAGTCTGTATAGAGATAGGTCTAAAACAGCTCAGGTTATTAGGGCAAGAAGGGGGGCATGGAACATTAGCAAGAGACATCGGAGATGGGATATTTGACCTAATATTAGCAATCTTATCAATACAAAATGATAAAAACTTTTCACACTCATCAGCAGAGGATGCCAATACAGTCCACAGTCCAGGAAAAACAAAATAAATAATTGAAATAAACTGTAACTGTACAGCTAAACTAAACGAATGTACAAAAATTAAGAAAAATAATCGTAAATAAAATTGTAAATATTAAAAAATCTGAATAAAAACAAGTCAGACAAGACAAGCTTGAGCAGCTAGCGTCCCCGTTGCTAGGCGACTACATAGATAACCATTGTCTATGTGCACAGTTTGATACTCAATTCAGAAATACTAGTGCAAACTTTACCATGCAACAGCCAAAATTATATTTAGATATGATACAGAAAATACCACTGTCTTATGTCGGCCTGAGCTTGTTTAAAATGGACTCATCTGGGCTAAAGAGGAGAGGGCCTATCCAAGTATCCAACCTATCCAACTAGTTTTAGTGCTCAGTTTGAAACCCAACATCTATGACGGTGTGGAGGTGCATTAGTGCCTACAGCATGGGCATCTTGCACATCTGGCAAGGCACAATCAATTCTGAATGATGTATACAGGTTTTGAGCAACATATACTGCCATCCAGGCAATGTCTTTTCCAGGGAAGACCTTAAATATTTCAGGAAAACAATGCCAAAATGAATTCTGCACATATTTAAACAGTATTTCTCCATAGAGGAAGAGTCCAGGTGCTAAAATGGCCTGTCTGCAGTTCAGACCTGTCAAATTAGGTGCATCATGGAATGAAAAACATGATTAAGAATACCCCATACTGTTGAGCAACTGCAATCCTATATCGAGCAGGAATGGGACAACATTTGATTCTCAAAACTATAGCAACTGGTCTCCTCAGTTCCTAAACATTTACAGAATGTTGTTAAATGAAGGGGTGAAGCAGCACAGTGGTAAACTTTTCCCAACATATTGACATCAAATTCAAAATAAACATATATTTTCCATGAAATTGTCCAAATTTTCAACATTTGATATGTTGTCTGTCTTTTTTGCTGCTAAATATGGGTTTATGAGACTGAGATTATCACATTCTGTTTTTATTTGCATTTTACACAACGTCCCAAATTTTCTAATTTGTATTCATTATAACTGGACCAAGTAGCCAGTGTTAAATAGTAGTGTCTTATGAAGTGTCTGTTAGTAAAGCGATGAAAATGTGACAGATTGAGGTGGGAAGACATTCCGCTTTTTTTGAGTGTCAGGTGATTGCAACCAGTCATGTTGAATGTGTGCTATGTGCTAAAATAGCTCACTGTCATATGTAACCCGTCCCTGACAACGAAGGAAACCGAAAGCCAAAGTTACCAAAAAGGGTGGTTGCTCAATTTTGAACTGTAGTTGGGTTCAAAGAACCTCTGAACTACAAACACAGAGCACAGGGGCTGAACATGTGGTATTTAGTCTCTGTGTATAGTCCCAGTGTTGTGGGCACAGTGCCACAGTCACAACAGGGCCTGATGGAGCTATGAGAACGTAATGTTCAATGTGTACTGTATACTGATGGAAAGAAGACTATTGCCATATTGTCTACCATAAATCATATCACAGGAGCATGTAATATCTTATCCTAGAATGATCCAGTTTCCGAGATCCTGGTCCTCTCTGTGTATGTTCCCCTGTCCTCATCACGTGTGTTAATTATCAAAGGAACCATGAACCTCAACCACACATGTATTTAGGCTCTGTGAAAATTAGCGGGGGAAAAACTCACAGAAATGGGGTGTGTCTTTATTGCAGCACATAGCTCTCTCTTGCTTCATACCTTTGTTGTTGTGTGGATATATTCATTCAAGGTCTGCGTCCTGGAATATTATGGCCCTAAACTGCCAGCAGACAGTGATCAAAGAGCAACCAGTTCTGCATAAACAAGCTGTGCATACGCAAGCGCCCGGTAGGACAGTACATCAGTAACCAGAGCACACTAACGGCAAAGTAGGGGGAAGGGGACAGGACTGCTCCGATGTTTAATTTGGCTCTTTTAGTGAAGAATGGAATGAGCAGATACCACGGTTGAACTTGCGGATACATGGTGACCTCTGAAATATGTACATATAGGAGCAAACAGGATCTGTTCCGGGCATGAGGTGTCTGGCACATGCCGAGCCCCCTGTTCTAATCGCTTACTGGATGACATGCTCTGTCAAACAAGAGTAATAATTCCCCGAAAAAACGTTTTTTTTCCTTTCTTTCTTTCTTTCTTTCTTTCTTTTTTTTCTGTGGAGGGGGGTGGGGGATGGAAATGACTAGACAGTCCATCCATCTTTCAGTTTACACATTTACGGCACTGTTTCAGCTGAGTGTCGGGTGACATTGCAAATGTGCCACTGACTACAGTGCTTTTTGAAGGGTGACCTTCTCAGCGGAAACCTTGATGAAAATCAAATAAGGATGTGAGCAGGTGCAAAGTTTAATGTCCTTTTGTCTTTTTTTGGTCCCATATCTCCTGCTGTTGAGAATCAAACCTTTTGTGTCTGCAGGGCTTCAAACAAGAACCCAGCCCCTGTGAGCATGTCCAAACTCTTGAGCTTTGGTTACCTAGAGGAGGACAGGAGTCCTGCAAGAGTCCCTGCACACAGTAAGTGTTTCATCCCTGCCACACCAATCCAGTTTATGTGCCTGTCCACTCCACAACATACAAATTACTATACTTGCCTTTAGATGCCCACTCAAAAAAACACAAATCACTATACTTGCCTTTAGATGCCCACTCAAAAAAACACAAATCACTATACTTGCCTTTAGATGTCCACTCAAAAAAACACAAATCACCATACTTGCCTCTTAGATGTCCACTCAAAAAAACACAAATCACCATACTTGCCTCTTAGATGTCCACTCAAAAAAATACAAATCACCATACCAGAACATCTCAAGGTGATGTCAGCCTATGTATTCTAGAGATACAGTAGAGGTTGTAAGTTGACCTCTCCCATTGGAGGAAATTGTAAACTCTGACTGGTACTACCAATCTGACAGGTAAGCAGTACAATCACATTGCATCTAGTGAGATCTGACCTATTTACAGATCTCACTCCGCCACCAGACACCACTGGGCTGATGGACAGGGCCTAATGAAGGGCGTGTTCTTGTGCTGCAGGTGCGGCATCTGCTCGGAGAAGCCGCGCAGCTCCGTGGAAGACCCAAGAGTAGCAGTCCTGTGGACACAGACGAGCTCACTCTTCACTATGGCAGACTTCTCCCTCTGACCGCTGAGGATAGGTTCAGCACATTTGAGGGACATGATGTCAACTCTAAAGGAATGTGTGATTCTTGTGTGTGTGTGTGTGTGTGTTTATAATGTTTGTGTGGTATTTTTTGAAGTTATGTTATGTTGTGCTATTAAAATCACATTGAAAATCCGAAAGTACTGATCTAGTGACTTGACTTTGTTGACTTATACTTATATGGATTTTTTCCTTAGTGAAAAAGACTCAGATAAGGTGCAGCTAAAGGATACGGCAATCACAAATAAAAAAGATTTGCTGTAATATAGAACTCTATGAATACAAAAAGTATTTTTACAAATAGTCAGCACTCAATGCAATTTTTTCATAAAAATACACATTTCAGTGTCAACAGCATATGACAATATAGCAATATTCAACAATGCTCAAAATGCCACCCACCAATATCGAGACATTGTTAAGGTACACAATAGTGTCACTCACTGTTGTCCAAAACAGTCGCTTGTAACCACAAACTAGAAAATGGTATGACAAAAGGTTAAATTACAGACAGAGAAAGGGAGTCAGATGATGAGTGAAGTGAAGAAATTTGATTAGAGAGCAATACTGGGAAAACACTATCATGCCATGCACAATCATCCTTTTTTGAGCCATGGCTTACAGGTATTGAGGCTGTGTTGATCAAAGAACCCTGACTGGTAAGAAAAATGTGGGGAAAAAACAGCACCACATTCACATCCATGGCACCTAACTCCCAACTTCCCAGACGCAGGATTAAGGGCTGCCCTATGTGCTCTTAATATGTGTGTGCTCCTGGTGAGCTCAATGCTCCTAGTGTGTGTGTGTGTGTGTGTATAGGTGTACACTACAAGTCAAGAGGTGTTGTTATGTTATGCTATTAAAATCACATTGAAAACCCCGAAAGTACTGATCTAGCAACTTTAATGTATTGACTTGGTGTGGTATTTTGTTTTGTCAGAATATGACAATGTTAAATTGTAGACCTGTTTTCCCTATGTAATGACATTATGTACTCGGCCCTTAACTTAAAGCTGCATCTCTTCGATTTTATGGTGGTGTACATTTAAACTTGGAGAGATTTTCTCATATTTTACTTTACTACTCTGTTCCGTGTAACCAAAAGTTCTCTTGTAAATGAGGACGACACACTTGTCCATAAATGGTGCAGATGTAAATTTGGAGACTTTTTACTCTGAAGTCACACTTAAAAGTACATAAATACTACACACTCATACACACTTACAAACTTACATAATCATGCCGTTGTTATTGCCATCTGGGCATAGTCTATGTATGTCACATGGCCTGAAAGGTGAAGACAATCTGAACTAATACCCCCACCCACCCCATGTAAACAAAAACGATGAAACAACTGATACTCCGCATTTCCCAAACATGCAATATGTTAATAGCAATCTTGAATTGCATGCCAACATTTTTATGTAGGCCTACTAGTGGTCTTTAAAGTCCTGGCAAACATGTGCTACGTGATATGACCAACTATTCACAATAAAAGTAATATCATGTCACATTGCATGTTTGCTTGTGATGATGACACATAATCTGAGTAATCGGGGAGTTATCACACCACAAAGTTACATAATACTCATGAACAATAACGTCACACTTTGAGATTTCAGTACTGTATCTTTTTCTTTTTTTACATGTAGACAGCATTTAGCACGTGCCTCACTGTACTGTTTTGAAAGATTAAGAAGAGCAGTTTGTTTGCTGTGACATTCTGTCAGCCTGGAGAGCTGATGTGTCTAAGGGGAGTTGACCGTGGGGGCAGGGGAAGTGAGTCACAGGATACGACACCAGAACACCTCCCCATGTAACCAATCACTCCAACGAGGGGGGTCACCGGTTCAAGTGTATATCAACCCCCCAGTCAGGGACAGATCTTTTTATTTCCCTGAGCTACAGAGGTGGCAAGAACTCTTAAGAAACTTGGAGAGCGATAATTTGGAGAAATAACTCACTTTAACTACCTGTCTACGCCATCAAGAAAATTTATCCTCCCATTTCCAAGGTAGGTTCAATGTTAAGTTGAAGTTCTAAAATGTCAGATTTCACATTTTTTACTTTAGAGTGTGTGTGTGAACTTATGTTTTTGTTTCACAGCACAGAAAACTGTAACCATGGCGCCCATTTTAATAAATTGCATGGGAACGGAGCAGGAGGATTATATCAAGTGAGTTATTTTTTGTATAATGAGGAATCAAGTCTTTAATTTACCAGCTAGAAAGTTCATGTACATCTGTAGGAAGAGCGCTTTAATAACATTACTTGCTATGTAATGGAAAAAGGCATATTAAAATATACATTCACTCAAACCTCATCTAAGTGACTAAACTCTTGTGATTCTTGTTATTGCTCCCACAGACCACAGATACATGTGAAGAATCCCCACTTGGACTTAATGGAGGAAGACATCCTGTACCATTTCAACCTGGGGACCAAGACCCACAACCTGCCTGAGATGTTTGGGGATGTCAAGGTTTGTGAGAATGTTTGGCTCATGAGACCAAGCCCATCACAGCCTTTATCTAGCTGGACCAAACCTGGAGACTTATCTGATTTGTATTCTCTCTTTTGCACTTTTTAGTTTGTGTGTGTTGGAGGAAGTGCCAATCGCATGAGGGCTTTTGCTAAGTTCATGCACCAGGAGCTGGGCTTGCCTGGGGACACGGATGAGATTACTGATATCTGTGAGGGGACAGACCGCTATTCCATGTACAAAGTTGGGCCTGTGTTGTCTATCAGCGTAAGTTGCACAACACAGCCGTTTCCCCCATATAGACAAAGGTTTGCACAAGCTCAGTTAGGTCAGAGAATCATTGCTGTTTCAGTGTTTACATATTGCATAACAAACTATATAACGTTACATGTTCTGCCATAAAACCAGTGAGGAGCTATAACTACACCCTTTCCCTTACTTCTCTGAAGCATCCCATAGTTTACATTGAATGCCACTGGATGCTAATTGTTTTCCCTTCTCTCTGTTTAGCATGGCATGGGAGTACCCTCTATCTCCATCATGCTCCATGAGCTCATCAAGCTGCTCCATCACGCAAGCTGCCGTGACGTCAACATCTTCCGTATTGGCACCTCAGGAGGAATTGGTAGGTTCTGACACACATCCTCATCCGCTTCCTGATCTTTAAGTGGCCTTGCAAGAGCCAGACCTGGTTCTTAAGCAGACCTTATCTTAGGCATCTCAGGAAGACACACACTTTTGGGAAAATAGATGTTGTCAATACTAAAATGTAGTTGGTAAAATGCAGTAGTGGAAATCTACTTGAAGCTTCCAAATAGTTGGTGTATTACGGTATGTGTGATTATATTGTATATGCAGTCTCTAAGTTTAATAGCCACCAACACTATGTATTTTTCTCTCCTGAAAGGTCTGGCCCCAGGAACAGTGGTGGTCACAGACAAAGCCGTGGACAGCTTCTTCAGGCCCCAGTTTGACCAGGTGGTCCTGGGGAAGGTGATTGTCAGGAGCACAGAGCTGGACGCGGATCTGGCAGATGAGCTGCTGCAGTACTCCAGGGAGATGCCTGATCTGCCCACTGTCATCGGGAACACCATGTGCACCTACGATTTTTATGAAGGTATTGATTTCTAATGACCGCCTGCTTATGGCACTTGAAATGAAGACAGCAGAGGGGTGGTGACTGACCGGTGTCGTGTGTCCTCTCCCCCGCTCAGGTCAGGGCCGGCTGGACGGAGCTCTGTGCTCCTTCTCCACCGAGGAGAAGCTGGAGTACCTGAGGAAAGCCTACGATGCTGGCGTCAGGAATATTGAGATGGAGTCCACTGTGTTCGCTGCCATGTGTCGTGTATGCAACCTCAAAGGTACTACACTCACTCACCCTCATACATTATATGAGACATCTAGCAGGGCGACCAAAGTCACTTACGAGCAAGCTCATATAGCTGACTTGCCAATTGAATCTGAATCTGTAGATGAACCGTGTTACCAGTAGCAACCTTTACCAGTTCACCCCCCCTTGATGATGCCTTGTTGTTTTTCTGCAGCTGCTGTGGTGTGCGTGACTCTGCTGAACCGCTTCGACGGAGACCAGATCTCCACACCCCACGAGGTGCTGGTGGAGTACCAGCAGAGGCCCCAGTGCCTAGTCGCCCAGTTCATCAAGAAGACTCTGGGCCTGATCTAAATGCTGCCCACCCAGGCCACAAGTCTGATCTGTGTATATGTACAAAAGTGTTAATAGTTATTTAAAAGGGATGCTGATTAAATATACTGTTGGAAGGAAGTGAGTGATGCCATCTAGAAATTAATGTGGGGGACTCATTCTTTACCTGACTATTCCGTGGCACCTTTGCACTTGGAAAAGTGACTTTCAAAGTGGTACTTTAGACACTGAATAACAAACAATATATCTGTTAAATCTAATAATTAGTTCTCCATCGTTCCTTTTTTGCTCTTTGGTGTAGAGTATGGTTGCAATGTTTGTTGTGGAGGGTTTAAGACTCTCGTGCTATAGGTCATAAGGTGACATTTTGTCTGTAGTTGTATTGGAATCTCCTACATTTTGTTTAGGACCGCATTAATTCCTCCATTTTATAGTGTAGAGCAATTTCATTGGTTAGTCACACAAACCAACAAATGTATCAGTTATCCAAAATGTGTATGTTATGTGTATATTAGGAGTACCATTCATGTTTTGTTACCTAGTTGTAAATGTTGCAAATATGTTTCCATGATTTGATGTATCATTTCAATGTGTACATATATATGTTGTTTTTACTTGCTGCTTTTTAAATACACCCTTGACAAAACTATATCATTGTATTGTGTAGTATGTTTGTGTGTGTGTGTGTGTGTAAATGTAAATTTGGTTATTAAATTTAGATTAAAATTGAGGGTTACACTTTACTTGATAGTATCGACATAAGAGTGACATGACACTGACATGAATGTGTCATAAACAAGTCATAAACTTTTATGACATAACATTTCTGTCATTAAGTGTCATTCGGTTTTTGTCAAAACAAATTAGGTTTAGGGTTAGAGTTAGGATTAGGATTAAGGACCCTGTGTCAAGTAAAGTGTTACCAAATTAAGATTAAAAAGTGATAACTTGTGAAGGCCTTCCATGCAATGCTCAGACTGGAAGACAACAGACAGGAGGCAAATTCGATGTCTTTTGAGATGGTGAAATTTGAGGGCCTGGATATATGTGTGTGTGTGTGTGTGTATTAAAGTAAATTATTTATTTTTGTGCAGCAAGCTTACAGTTTTTCTCGATTGATTTGACCTGCTTAAGGAAACTGGGATCCACTTGGTCTTCATGAACACTTTCTTTGCACAGCAGAAGTCATCTCTTGCGAATGTGGGTTCATTGGGTTCACACATTTCTCACACCCTTTTGCAAAACAGTTAACATAGATGTCATTTAAAAACCCCAAACTCTATTGGTTTTCCCATGCTAAACAAAAGGAAAACATCTTTTCACAGGTGGTATAGATTCCTTGCATAAGTCTGAATCTCTGATACACCTGTGTGAAACTCCTTTGCACAATTCTTCAATTAGCAATCATTCATAATCCATAAGAGATGTATGTTCTGTGTTGCTATTTGCAATAGGCTATCGGATCTAATGCACATTTAGACTATTGTATTGCCTATTTAGTGAAGAAAACAGTACAAAAGGTGTTTACTGTAGGTCTATTTCGATGAAAAATTGTAGTTCAATGAAAAAGTTGTAGTTCAATGAAATTTGTCTTGCCTAGGTGTTTAGGTCTTATATGTAAATGACAGTTACATCTTGGGAGGAATGAATTTTTTTTTTTTTAATTCAGTACATTTTGTCTTTCCACAATTTTTCCTGATACCAGAAAAATTAGAAAGAAATAGACATAGCAAAAATGCTCATTTTGAGAACTAGATTTTGCATTTTGTTGTCCAGTGTGTAATGATTGATTGAAAACACACAGTGATTTGACGACAGGATGTGTTGTTTGAAGGCAAGATTTGCTTTTGGTGCATGTTTTAAAGGAACACGCCACCCAATGTCAGTAGTAATATATGTTCTTACCTTAACTTTCACGAGTTGAGTCATACCTCTCCCGTGTCCTTACGTGCACTCAAACGCTCTGGTGCGCGGCTGGACTGTGTTAGCATGTTGCTATGCTAGCGGGCTTTGACGGCAACTAAGCATAGAAGTAATCAAAAACATCCACGTTTTACCGACTTAAATACAGTTGCACGAGTAGTTGATAGAAATGCTACGGCCACGCAACGTGAAACGTGGCGATTTTCCAAGCGAATAAACCGGAGAACTACAATGTGTGGCGCAATAGCACTTGGGAGTACTTCGACCTAGCGTAGGCTAGTAGTATTGTTAACACCTAATTGTAGATCCTATCCACCACAGAGTTTAGAATCCATGCTGGATCGACCCTCAGCCTCTCCCTCCCCTCTGAGCGAGAGAGAGGCACACACACTAGAGATGCGCTGATGGGCTATTATTTCAACCATAACTGCATAGCAAAACTTATCATCCATCAGCCATCCATCAACACCAAAGTTTTTTGACCAATTTTCGAAACGGCACCCGCCCACCATCCGCTGGTTGTTTTAATGTAGGCTATATGGGTGATGCAGCGCTGCTGACGTGAGGCTAGAAAGCCCTTGCCTGTTCTAGGAAGACTGATCCAAGGCAGCAAATATATTAAAAGGCTAAAGTCGTACATTGGCTATGTTGTAGCCTATCCCCAGAATATCAGCAGCAAACTCAGTCTCTGTCTCGCAAAACAGTCTCCAAATAAAACGCACATCGGCCTGTTGCCTTTTCTGCCAGCTTGTGACAATATATCGTCCAAAATGCTTGATTGCATTGCATTCTCCACATTTTTAGCTACATTTTCATGTACCACATCAGCATTTTTGTTCAGTGAATCTTTTGTAAATTGCTTTACAATTACCGTCGGGCCTATAGGCCTATTGCCTGGCTTGCCTCAGCTTCGGTCACGTCCTTTTACAATTTTATCATTGTAATAAAAAACGCAATTTGCCACATCATTTCAACATGCTCCTGGCCTACTAATTAATGCCTATTGTACTTTATTTTTTGCAAAAAGAAAGAAATCCTTGATAAAATAACAAGTCATTCACATTATAGGCTACTTTACACACTGTTATGTCAGGGTGACTGAAAGCCTGTTCTGAAGACTCCCATTCATTTTGACTGCACGAGCGCGTCTTTTTCAGACAGACAGCGCAATTCATTTTAAAGCAATTTACAAAAGATTCACTGAACAAAAATGCTGATGTGGTACATGAAAATGTAGCTAAAAATGTGGAGAATGCAATGCAATCAAGCATTTTGGACGATATATTGTCACAAGCTGGCAGTATAGGCAACAGGCCGTTTTATTTGGAGACTGTTTTGCGAGACAGAGACTGAGTTTGCTGCTGATATTCTGGGGATAGGCTACAACATAGCCAATGTACGACTTTAGCCTTTTAATATATTTGCTGCATTGGATCAGTCTTCCTAGAACAGGCAAGGGCTTTCTAGCCTCACGTCAGCAGCGCTGCATCACCCATATAGCCTAGGCTACATTAAAACAACCAGCGGATGGTGGGCGGGTGCCGTTTCGAAGATTGGTCAAAAAACTTTGGTGTTGATGGATGGCTGATGGATGATAAGTTTTGCTATGCAGTTATGGTTGAAATAATAGCCCATCAGCGCATCTCTAGTGTGTGTGCCTCTCTCGCTCAGAGGGGAGGGAGAGGCTGAGGCTCGATCCAGCATGGATTCTAAACTCTGTGGTGGATAGGATCTACAATTAGGTGTTAACAATACTACTACGCTAGGTCGAAGTACTCCCAAGTGCTATTGCGCCACACATTGTAGTTCTCCGGTTTATTCGCTTGGAAAATCGCCACGTTTCATGTTGCGTGGCCGTAGCATTTCTATCAACTACTCGTGCAACTGTATTTAAGTCGGTAAAACGTGGATGTCGTTGATTACTTCTACGCTTAGTTGCCGTCAAAGCCCGCTAGCATAGCAACATGCTAACACAGTCCAGCCGCGCACCAGAGCGTTTGAGTGCACGTACGGACACGGGAGAGGTATGACTCAACTCGTGAAAGTTAAGGTAAGAAAATATATTACTACTGACATTGGGTGGCGTGTTCCTTTAAGTATTTTGAGAGAGTGACAGCCTTTTGCAAGCAAAATGTGTCCTTTTGGCCAGAGTGCTTTTGTTCAGACATGGGTGTTAACTGTTTTGAAAACGTGATGTCAGAGTTGACACAGGTATCAAAACGACCGAGAAAAACTGTAAAAGGGGATGCATTTCTAGTAACTTTTGCATAAGGCCTTCCATGTAATGTTATAGGGCTGGGAGATATCAAACTGGAGACAAACAAATTCAAGGTCTCTTGAGATGGTAACATTTGAGTTACTGGAAAGTACAAGAATGTTCTGTTAACTATTGCCTGAAATCACTGATAATTGCACTGATAAGAATGTGTCTTTTACAGCCAAGTCATTAAGCTATATCTGTCTTCACATGTAAACACCAGGAGGCTGTGACTGCTTTTTAAACGTTTTAAATAAATATAAGAGTATGACCTTGACCAAAAAGCTTGTTTAAGGATAATCTATTGTGCTTAAATAATAATGCAGGAACCACGTCTCAGACTTAGCAGATAAAAGCAGATGTGATTACATAAAGCCATAATGAAGAAAATGAAATCAATATATTAAAGCCAATTAATTTCACAAGCAATATTCGGGAGTGTCAAGCAGAGAAGTAGACCTGTGTGGGAGCTGACTGGGAGCTCTGCCAGCTCTTGTTGGCCCAGGGGTGCTCTACGTACCCCACTGTGGCACGTGCGTGGCACAGTGGGAAATGCATTAGGCGTGTGCGTGTTGTTTGCCAGATCATGCAGGAACCAGTGGCATTTATTGCCTGCTGAAGTCCCCCGTTTCTGCTCTTTTGCTCTGCAGTTTGAGCGATCATTTCCATGGATACGGTGTTTGTAGCCATGGAAATGCTTAACCCCCACCAAGACTAGATTTTGTCATCTATCCTCAAGAACAAATATTTATTCTCAACATATACACAGGATTTCAGATTATTATGGTTACAGTTACAAAGATACATTTACAATTTTGGATTACATTTCATAGTGTTAATGTAATAGGTAAGTATTCATTAAAAGTGCCATGACAATGCAGAATTAAAGAATGAAACCATCCTCATTAGGTCCTGCACTTGCAGCTAGGAGGTTTATTTCAGGAGCACTAAACTCAAATCTGGAAGAGATGAGTCTGAAAATAGCTCACAGCATTAAGTAGTGTCTATATGTAGTAGGCCTATTTGCTCTTGCTATTCCAGCTGCACAGTGCTCATCTCCTGACCCTCCATTACCCTGGAATCATCACTGGCTTCATCAGGGGACTCATTACTGTACATCTCCCATTGCATCATTTAGCAGATGCTTCAAACCCAAGCTTGGCTGAACAGTCAATGACATCACCAAGCTTTTATTGCCCAATTTTCTTTTCGAGGCTACATTTCATGTTTAATATGTCCCCCAAAATTATCTCTATAGCCAGCAAGAGGCAAAGAAGATGGAGCCGACACGCACGCACAGACGAGATGAAAATCTGTTACATGACTAAATGACCTTGTGTCCCGTTGTAGGCCTAGTGACAGCACTTTGGATTTCACATGGTTGGGAAATCGGAGCAAAGAGCTGAGTTGTGAGCAGCTCCCTGATTATTAATCTGAGGATGCGCTCGTGGCTTTGAGTCAGCGCTGTCAAGTGCTCTCTTCTGCCGAGAGAGAAAAACCACTAGCACGCACCACTAGCAGGTTAATGGATTTTACTGGAGCTGCAAGCACTTCAGTAAATAAGAGACCCCCACACAACACACACCTGCGTGGGCTGGTCTTCCTCTCTGCCCCCTCTCCCCTCCCTCCCTGGCTCCTTACCAGTGTTCTGGAGATCAGACTTAATAGGAGCTGAGTGCATTCCTGCTTTCTCACAAGTACCCAGAAGTCGCATGTCTACTCTGTTTTTTTATGGCCTGGCTGCAGTGTCCTTTGCCAAGCCAAACAGTAAAGAGCCCTATGAGTTACTGTTAAAGAGCATTGTGACCGTGTAACTTTCCCCAACAGTAAAAGTCCCCAAGAGATATGAGGGCACACTCATTTCAGAAGATCACTTTAAACTCTTTCATACAGAATCAATATTTTATTTGTTCTGATAACAACTTTGAAATACTGCCGCAGAATAATTTCTGGAGGGCTCTACCCATGGGAATACTCGTTGTAGGCTGAAAATTGCCTGCAATCTTATTTTATCTTTTATCTACTGATTCAATAACAATTCTGAGGCCATCTTTTGTTCAATTATTTCTAGACAGTTCCACCCTAGGACTGTGGGTTGAAAAATGCTCATAGTCATGTTGTTAGTTTTGTTCCTGCGCCCATGTGAATCATTAACAAGTCAGCTGTCTAGATGTTTCAGAACTGAGGTCATCACAGGGGTTGCGGCAGAGAACATTCAGATTATGATCTGTGTGTTTATGTGTACATGTGTGCACGTGTGTGTGTGCGTGTGTGTGCGTGTGTGTGTGTTTATGAGCGCGTCTGTGTGTGCAGGCGCATTTGGTGGTCTGTGTACGTCTGTGCGTATATGTGTGGGTGGATACTAATGTCAGGATTTGAAGGCTGTGGACTGCGTGTCCCGTCTTGGTGGTCTCAGGGGCTGGACTGTGGATAAGAGCTCCTTGGCGTAGGGCGTGCTGTGCAGGCCTGCTTGGCGGAGGGCCTGTTCGATCCTCACTCTGGGATCAGACACAATCTGCATGGGTGAAGCAGACACAGTCAATCTACCCGCTCACTGTTCCCTCCACTCCTCTCCTCGCCCCCCCCCACCCACCCACCCACCCTCACCCCACTTACAGTGATCGATACGTTTGTCTGAGTAAGCAGCACACAGTTCATACAGTATCTCATGTCAGGCGCTGGCTACAGCCCACGCAGCCTATTACTTTAGATTAGAACTTGTAGTCCAGTATAGCTATCATTGAACGGACCTCATGTGGTATCAGTGAAAAGTTTCCACACTATAAACAAAATTCATATCATATTATATTGTGGTATTATTTTTCTATAGGTTTCTCATTTAATGAAATGTTTAGTTTAACTATGCATATGTACTATGAGAATATGGTGCCCTTCATTCTTCTGTGTCCCTGAAGCCTCCCTCTGTGGAAAGTTCCAGAGTGTGAGAAGACTGTTTGTTGTAGGGTGTCTGATTGTCTTCACCCCCAATGACACAAACATAGCCTAGGCCAGGGGTCATCATATGGAGGGCTACTCATTT
The DNA here is from genome assembly GCF_046254945.1 of Alosa pseudoharengus. Taxonomy (NCBI): domain Eukaryota; kingdom Metazoa; phylum Chordata; class Actinopteri; order Clupeiformes; family Clupeidae; genus Alosa; species Alosa pseudoharengus. Next base: position 21,158,192 of record NW_027468718.1, on the reverse strand, counting down.
GAAACAAACAGACCCTCACCCCTCTTTGCGAGGGTAATCCTCCTACATAATATGTGATTTTTTACATTTAAATGATCATTATTAGGTAGGCCTACAAGCCTTTATATATTAAGCAAGTGTATTTTCATCTGATTCTTCAACAATTTAATATCATTATGCAACACTACCAACATTTTTGTTCAGTTTGCTCATTTCAAAGTTTGCATGGGAAATCTATCTCATTTTTTTAAACAATAAAGATACAACCTTTTTGTGCAATGAATAATTTAGGTTACAAGTTTAAGCATTACCCATCATTAAGAATTCAGAAGCTGTTATGATTTCAATTCGGTCAATTCCGTTTTAACATTTCAATAGCAATCACCAACACCACCCTAACTAATGCAGAGGCCTTTTACAGTTATTTCACATCAGAAATCTCTCCATGATCTGACAAAAAAGGCTGTTTTTCATCAGGTAATGCACAGCCCTATTTCGTATTTCCTAAGATTTTTAGCGCTATAGCTACACCAGGCAGTACAGAGGAGAAAAGGCCTGTGAGCAGAAGCAATTGTTTTCAGTCCTTGAAGGAATATATGCTTCCATTGGCTACATGCGTGCGAACAGCATGTATGCGCTCCGCTTCCGTTCTTGTTTAAAGAATGAATGGGAAAGGGATTTGGATCCAAAGGCTAAACTTTAACGCAGCTACAATTTGTAAGGTATGACCAATATCAAGTTAATGTTACAAATGTGTGGCTTTGTATATTCTTAAAATGGTTCTGGTCTACAATTTAGGACTTGGCTATTTTTAGAAGGTGCGCTGCGGGTGCCTCATAGTCGTCCAGCGGGCTACCTGGTGCCCACGGGCACCGTGTTGGAGACCCCTGGCCTAGGCCATTAGAAGGCCATTAGGCCTGATCTCTGTTATCATTGGTGGGGGAGGTATCTTGTGATTTTCCATGTGTGTGTGTTAAGTGTATAAGAATTGACTTGGGCTTGTTACTTTGACATTTCATGTGGGTAACATGCTCCCGGTATCGAGAATAAAGCTGCAGTCTCACACCAGTTGTCTTGGATTAATATTGAACACAATATCATATCATATCATATCATATCATCAGCAGCATTCATTCAGGGTGTATTTTAGAGGGCCAATTCACTCCATCTGCACAATTAGACAGGACTTAAGATTAAAGACAATGACAGTAATATAAGGCAAATTTCCCAAACAACAAAAGGGGAAGAGCTCTTTATGCCATTCTAAGAAGTTTATGTTTGGGACAATCAGGTGAATGACTATGTAGAAGTTTCATAGAGGCTAACATAAATGACGTAATGCAGGCATGTTTGTACACATCGACTTGCTACATTTCCCTCGTTCGCACATAGAGCAAAGACATGCGCCCCTCTTATGAAACATCCTGCTGATTAGGTATAGTTAATGTGTACCAACTCATTGTTTGGCCTTGAGAGTAGATGAGTAAAGGATTCCTGTATGATGCTCATCCTTCCCTTCCCTTCTCAAACATTGTTGTGGGGCCTTTGTCAAATTGTGGAGGTCTCTCAAAACTGTTTACTTAAAAACGTCCACAGAGATGACTGTTTATACAGAGATTTTTTATCAAACAGATGTCAAGAATGAGTATCAGATGTGCAAGCTCCTGAACTTGTGTATGTCTATGAACTTGTGTGCATCAATGTGTGTGTGTGTGTGAGTGTGTGTGAGTGTGTGTGTGTGTGTGTGAGTGTACATGTGTGCATCACCTGTGTATCCGTGTAAGTGTTCAGGTGGTAGAGGGGTCTTTGGAGCACAAACTCTTCATCTGCTAGTTGCTGTCGCCCCTTTGAAGCCTTTGTATCTCCCATCATCCTCTCTGGGTCAGGATCAGCCACTACAGCCACCTACAGAGAGTGAGAGAGAGAGAGAAAAAGAGAGAGACAGAGAGAGAAAATGAGAGATTTTCTAAAGAGGCTTAAGCATGGTGCTAATTAAAAAGTTTTGCTTCAGGGAAATGAGAACGGAAATATGCCAGCTACACCATCACATACGCCCAGCAGGGGGCGGTAGTGCTATGAAATGAACGCAGCACCTGAGTCGACATTGGTGGAATGCGACCATTCTAGTGCAGTGCTTTAAATGACAGAGGCAATCTGATGATGGGACAGATAAAACGACTGACTTCTAATGGAGGAACAGACAGTGCAGTCAAGGTGAGGAGAGAGACTGACGTAAACTGCCCACATGACTGAAGGAAATAGGGAAGGGGAGACGCGTAGATAATGAGAATGAAAGGCAGTGTGTGTGTGTGTCTGTGTGTGTGTGTGTGTGTGTGTGTGTGTGTGTGTGTGTGTGTGTGTGTGTGCGTGCGTGTGTGTGCGTGCGTGTGTATTTTTTGTATGTATGTACAGTATGTGAATGAGCATGATCATGATTGAGACACTGAGTGAATGAGTGCAACAATCGAGTAAGTGAGAGAGATTGTGAGTGAGTGATTGTGAGTGAGTGATTGTGAGTGAGTGAGAAAGTGAATGATTTTGAGTGAGTGGGTAAAGGTGAGTAAGTGGGTGATTGAGAGTAAGTTAGTGATGGTGAGTGAGTGCTTTTGAGTGAGTGAGTGTGAGTGATTGATAGTGAGTGAGTGAGTGAGTGAGTGAGTGAGTGAGTGAGTGAGTTGGTGATTGTGAGTGAGTGATTTTGAGTGGGTTAGTGACTGTGAGTGAGTGAGTGAGTGAGTGAGTGAGTTAGTTGGTTAGTGATTGTGAGTGAGTGATTTTGAGTGGGTTAGTGATTGTATGTGAGTGAGTGAGTGAGTGAGTGAGTGAGTGGGTTAGTGATTGTGAGTGAGTGGGTTAGTAATTGTGAGTGAGTGGGTTAGTGATTGTGAGTGAGTGAGTGAGTGAGTGAGTGAGTGAGTGAGTGAGTGAGTGAGTGAGTGAGTGAGTGAGTGTGTGAGTGAGTGAGTGAGTGAGTGAGTGAGTGAGTGAGTGAGTGAGTGAGTGTGTGAGTGAGTGAGTGAGTGAGTGAGTGAGTGAGTGAGTAGCAGAAAAAGAGACCTGGTTGCGCAGGGCTTGTAGCCGCTCCTCCCTCTCCTCCTCTTCCTTGAGTTTCTGCAGAGCCTGCGCCTCCTTGTCCTCTCTGCGCTGCTCCAGCAGCTCCCCGCGAAACTGCACTCTGTGAGAGAGCCAGTCAGAGACCAAAGCAAACAGAGAGAGCGAGAGACATATCAGCAGTGCATGCACACATACCAGCACGTACAGTATCTCACCCATAGCACCGCACTGTAGTTTATCATGCACACACATACCAGCACAGTACAGTATCTTATCCACAGCACCGCACTGTAGTTTATCATGCCGCGACTTGACATACAGAAAACCACACACGAGCCCCACAAGCTCATCTATTCCTGACAAAAAAATACACTCATGACCCTCGACACATAGATATACAAACACACACACAATCACACACACACACACACACACACACACACACACACACACACACACACACACACAATCACACACACACACACACACACACACACACACACACACACACACAAAGGTTATCCTTCTTCTCCCCTACACCCTCTGACTCTCTCTCCTCTCCACTGACTCTCCCTCTGTCCCTCCCTCCCTCACTCCCTCCCTCCGTTGCTCTCTCTCTCCCTCACTCTCTCTCTCTCCCAAAACTTTGCGTGCTGCACTCTCAGCAGTGGTGGCTGCAGGTCCTGCACCTGGCCCGTGACTGATAACAATGCACCCCCCCCACCCCCACTGACTGAGCCCTGAGCGCTGAGCCGCGGCCAGGCCCCATTCGGACGCGCGTCACGCTCGGCACCGGCCATCATTAGACCCGCCTCAGAGTCACACGATCCCTCGGCTGCAGAGAGAGACGCGCGTACGGGGGCTCGAAGTGGACTAATTCATTTGACATGTGGGTTGGGAGATAAGGGCTCGCCTCGGGCTCCGGCTCTGCTGACATGGCGGCAGGGGCGTGCACGCGTGGTGATTATGGGATGTCAGCGCTGCAAAGTCATCCGTGTAACGTCAGAGCGTGTGAAATGTGCATGGACGCACATGGAAGCACGTGTGCAACTGCTCGGCTGGCAGTATTTGCTCCCCACTGGTGGCTGGGGAGATTGGGATTTGGGGAAACTCGGGACTTTTCCAAAGCGGATCTTTCCCTGCCTTATGCTCTCTATCCCTATCCCGCAAATGTGCAAACACACCAAATGCACACACCGCCCGTATGACTTGCCGAATCTGCACAAGCACTAGGGTTGAGTCTGAGAGGGGTGCGTTAGAGCTGGTGTGTTGTTTGCTGCCAGGCTCACTGCAGCAGAGGGCGTGTTGGTGTGACAGGGAAGCTACACCAGGCGCGTAACTGAAGCGTTCCGTTCGCGACGCGTAAAAATCCATTTTAGAAGAATGGTCTATTTTTTTTCAAACGTACGCGCTGCTATCACGTCTGGTGTAGCTACTTCCATTGATTACAGCGGAAGCTAATTGTTGCAGCAGACGCAAAGCTTCAGTTACGTGCCTGGTGTAGCTCAGCCCTGAGGAGGTGACTCCTTGCAAGGGAGGTGAGGAGGCTCACCTCTCCCGGTCTCTCCTGGCCTGCTCCTCCATAGCGCTCCTGAGCGCGCGCAGCCTCTCCTCGTCCCTCCGCTGCACCACCTCCCTCCTCCGGCTCAGCTCCGCGTAGAACTGCTTCACCTGAAAGAGGCAGCGAGACAAGGGGACCAGTGTATACTATGTTTGATTTGTTCAAAGCATATGTGTGTGCCTGTGTGTGTGGGGTACCGTTTGTGTGTGTGTGTGTGTGTACTGTATGTGTGTGTGTATGGTACTGGTAGTGTGTGTGTGTGGTAGTGTGTGTGTGTTAGTGTGTGTGTGAGTGTGTGTGTGTGTTAGTGTGTGTGTGTGTTTGTGCGTGTGCATGTGTGTGTGTGTGTGTGTGTGTGTGTGTGTGTGTGTGTGTGTGGTAGTGTGTGTGTTAGTGTGTGTGTGCGTGTGTGTGTGTGTGTTAGTATGTGTTAGTGTGGAGTCATTCTTTGAAGTGAGCACGCTTCATGTTCCTTTGTTGTATCCTATAGATTCTATAGAAGACAGATGAGAAGCAGAGAAAATGGCTGATGACGTAAGTACTTCCAGAGAATGTTTAATTCTCACACTGTCTCAAAGCAAAAGTTACCCCTAACAGCCAGGCTACACACAGCTGATACCGCAACAATATAAAGCCTCCACTATAATCAATGGAACTGTACCAGACACCAGCCGTGAGAGCGGTGCGCGCATCTGAAAAAAAAAAAAATGAGACCAATCTATTTTCTATACTAGCATATTTTCACTCTCTGTGAACAGAACGTTTCAGTTACCCACCCAGTGCAGCCTGTGTGTGACAACAGACGCACTTGAGCTGGCCTTTTAGTTCTTGGGAGAGTTTGAGTTTTTGCAAACACTGCGTACAACAATCTGGACATGTCTTGTCGAGTCATCACATCAAGTACATCCACTCATAACTATGGCATTGCCAGTGGCATCATTGAGACAGGAGTTCAGTGGATTTAGACATAATGGATGAAAAAATAAGAGATGGCATTAAGAATAAGACGGCAGACGTTCATGGCAAGGGGTGTGATGAGAGGGAGGGACAGATCGTGACTAGCGGCGCCTCTCACACGCCCATCATGTCCTATTGTCCTATTGATGCTCTGTGTGGCAGGAAAACAAACTGTTTGGGGAGAAAAATTAGATAATGCTTCATTATGTCGGCACGATGACCAGGCATAAGTGTGTGTAATCCATTTGCACCTAAACGGCATCGTTAATCAGTGATTCCCCAGACTCAGTTTGGGGGCGCCGCCCACTGGAAAGCTCTCCGAGGGGGACTTCATTACCGAAATCAGCAAAGAGGAACTGAGGGGGTCAGGGCTATCAACCTCACCTCGGCACACACAAACACACACACACACACACACACACACACACACACACACACACACACACACACACACACACATACACACACACCTCACGCGCTCTCACATGCTCACACACCCAACACAAACACAGGTGGTTGAGGAAGCAGCGACGCTCCCACCTCTCACAGCCCAGTGAACCATTCATCACGCTAATGATGGAGAGCACACGGGGAACTTCTGCTTCTGCGCTCATCCTCCACTGCTGCTCTTCTGCATCCCTCCATCCTGTCCTCCACACACAGCTTATTCTACACTCTTATGGCCATTAACCAGGCAGAGAAGAGTAGAAGAGAGAGAGAGAGAGAGAGAGAGAGAGAGCGCTTATTCTAAACTGTTATGAACAGAGAGAGAGAAAGGGAGACAGGAGGAGGCATACAGAGAAGAGTAGGATAGAGAGAGAGAGATGAAAGTGCAGAGAGAGAGAGAGGGAGAAGAGATAGATAGATAGATTTATTGATCCCCAGGGGAAATTCAAGAAAGTGCAGAGTGAGAGAGAGAGAAAGTGCAGAGAAGAGTAGGAATGATGAAATGAGAGAGAGAGGGCATAGGAGAGGTACCTGCTCCTTCTGCCATGTCCTCTTGGCCGACTCCTGCTCCTGCTGCCTCCTCAGCCTCTCCTCCTCCTCCTCGCGCCTCCGCTCTGCTATGGCTGCCTCCAGCTGAGCCACCTCCTCCTGATGGGCACGCCACTGCTGCAACTAAACACACACACACACACACACACACACATGCACAAACACACCCACACACACACCCCACACACACACACACACATACACACACAAAGACACGTTTAGGGGCAGCCGTGGCCCACTGGTTAGCACTCTGGACTTGTAACCGGAGGGTTGCCGGTTCGAGCCCCGACCAGTGGGCCGCGGCTAAAGTGCCCTTGAGCAAGGCACTTAACCCCTCACTGCTCCCCGAGCGCCGCCGTTGTAGCAGGCAGCTCACTGCGCCGGGATTAGTGTGTGCTTCACCTCACTGTGTGCTGTTTGTGTTTCACTAATTCACCGATTGGGTTAAATGCAGAGACCAAATTTCCCTCACGGGATCAAAAATGTTTATATACTTATACTTATACTTACTTGTTTCTGTGAGTCTGCTGTAACACTGTATCTTGGTGCATGGGTGTGGACACACCAGTGCCTAACGAGGGCCCGCACACTCACGCTTACACTTACACCCCCACCTACACACACACACACCTACACACAGGCAAACACACACACACCCACTTGCTCCACACAATCAGCGGTGCAGCCTTTCCTCCTCGTTCCACTGGCGCTGACTGACAGGCCTGTTCAGCTGGAGGCTCCCAGGCGCCCGATGAGCGCTCAAGTGTTGCATTCCAAACAGGCGGACAGATTTACAGATCCATCAGCCCAGCCCAGAGCAGCCCAGCCTGCCATAGGCCCAGACAACCCCCCCCCCCCCCCCTTCTTCCCCCCCTACCCAAACCCAAATCCCTCCCCCACAGCACGGGTAAGGCATTAACTCCGTCCATCCATCGTACATTAGTGCCCACTGCCGCCCCGTCAATCCAATCAGCCCAGGCAGGGGAATAAAGGCCCCGCTCCGCTTGTTTGCAAAGAGCTTATGAACACCTTAACGTGTGAAGGGGGAGGCCAGCAGCACTGGAGCTGTCGCTGGTGGTTTGCACGTTGCTTCCTGTTCGTGACGCCAATAGGGCTGCTCTTGGCTTGGTTTCTTTTATATTACTTCACAGATGGAGAACCCAGGTTCGGGAAACCGAAAAGGTGATGGTCTGGATTGGTTTATTAGCCACGCAACTCCAGAGGTGAGAGCTAATGAGCCGAAGCTGTGGATGGGGGCGAGAACAACATGCCAGACACTCTCGATTCCATAACCTCAACTTTCTTCTCCACTTTTCTAGTCTTTCTATTTCCTTCTTTTGATATGAGCCTGCTTCATTAGCTCATGATAGTGCGTGTGATCACATTTCTCACTGCATATTAAAAATACCACAGTGCCCGTACTTAATAAACCGGAAGATCACTCTGCTTTAAGGATGTGAGATTGCGAGTGCAACACGAATTAGCTTTAGCCGTTAGTTTGTGTTCTGACAGCAACGCCTTCCCTCGTAATTAGCGATAGACTCCCTAGCAACTGTGAGAGTTCCGCTGAGTGGGGGCGGCATGCCCTCTTCCGCGGATCGACGCCACCCACTTTTAACTGCTACATAAAAATAAGCTTGATGCAGGAGAGCTCGGCAGAGGAGTGGCAATCCAGTTTTGATACACCAAGGGAACTTTTCCGGAATAAAACATTAACGCCGCCACTGCCTCAACGCCGCTTGAAACGGCAGGATCAGACAAATGAGCTTTTGCCTTTTACAGGCAAATAAAATGGCTCCCCCATGGGTCTCCCTCTTTGATGGCGAGAGCCTTTGGAAGCGGCTGAGGGCAAACAATCTGTAGGAGTGTGCCTGCGCTCTCCCCTTGATGGAGGTGCGTGCGAGGGAGCAGACGGCACAGTCTCTTCCACGTCCTCTGATGCAGGATTTCACTTCCCGCACACCGGCGTCTCACAGAGCAGGAAAGGGAATGGCAATGAACTCACACAGTGAACATAAAGCATAAAAGTGTTAAAGCTGCACAATGTGATTTAAAAAAACACTCAGAATACCTCCATGATTCCATGGCAAATGCACATATAATGCCAATATGTGATCTGCATGTGTGTTTGCCATTGTGAGAGTGTGCTAGACTAGAAGAGTCTTTAAGGGAGCTGAGTTGTTTTGACTGTGGGAAAACACTTCAATTCTTTGAAAGAAAGCCAACTTTGAAAATAAAAAGTCACTTTTGATCAATGTTTGTTTAGTGGACATTACGGCTCAAACTCCAGGTCCATTTTCACAGATGGTCTCTCTGTTACATAATTGTCCAAGTTGAGAGTGCACAAAACACACACTCCTGAAAGTGTATAGAAATCACAAACACACCATGACTTTGCAGCACTCTCTCTCTCTCACACACACACACACGCACACTCACTCACACTCACACACATACACTCACACATGCACACACACGCACACACACACGCACACACACACACACACACTCACACACGCACACACACACACACACACTCACACACAAACATGCTCACACACACGCACACACACACACACACACACTCACACACATACACTCACACATGCACACACACACGCACACACACACTCACACACACTCAGTTTTAAACAACCCCCAATAACTATCTCCCATAATTGCACCATCAATCAAAGGCCAGAGTGGCCCAGATAAGATAACTCAGAGCAAAATGGTGGGAATCAGGAGAGAGAAGAAGAGAGAGAGAGAGAGAGAAAGAGAGAGAGAGAAACAAATACTCTCTTTCTGCCAGCACCACCCTTTTTCTGCCTGCATGTGAGTTTCTGCAAACAGCCACCAGCAGAGCTGAGAAAAGGAGTGATTTTCAGTCCTTCACACAGTAATGTCTATCTCCCAGGCCAATGTGTGGCCATGCAATTCACTCCTCATAACCATTTGTATCTGGGTTGTGCAAACGAAAAAGTCCAGTGTCCCATTAGAAATCAGGGGTTTCAGCCAGACTCTGTCTGTGACTTGTCTGAACTCCAAACTTGTTTACTAAATCCCACACACTTCCAGTATCACAGATCTCAATACATTTAACCCTGGTTTGTCTGAAAGATTCCCAAGTCTACTTTGAGGGGAATAAAATTTAGCTCTTTTTGCCAACATCAGCCATTCCAATGCAGGGTTAATGAGACGTTTATCTGTAAATGCCAGTGCACAAAAGAGCAGCTGCCATTTCATAATCGCTTGCTAAAGCTCTCAGACGCCGTGCACTAATGTGCTGGTACATTGTTCTTCTGGCTGCCACTGTACTGAGCTGGCTGGGGGGTCCATAAAGGCTTTTAATGGGTTCTTTTTGCATGCATACACACACACAAGCACACACACAAGCACACACACAAGCACACACACACACACGCACACACACACACACACACACACACACACACACACACAGGAATGATTAGGCATGCTCAGGAAACAAATGGTAAAGGGAGAGAAAGAAGCCTTTAGTTTCTCAGCAAATGCCCTTCCTCCTTCTCTCCTGCTCCGGGACAATGCCTTTCAATGGCCTTGTAGTGGGATATGCACCTCCATTGACCACTGGCCTTTAGGCAAAGGACGCTGTAGTCCAACATCCCCGTTGTAAGGTGGGGGAACCCTTTTCTTCTGCAACAGGGGAGCGGAACCCCAGGTGTCCTTTGATGGGGCCGGCTGTGGGAAAGGGAAGGGCTCGCGCTCTCTCTGTGGCGGAGAGAACACCTTATTTGTTGGAGGGGCTCCATTCTCCAACACCTTTGTTGTGACGGCGGCGAGACCGCTGCACACACAAGATCAATGGCGTCCAGATGAGCAGTTAATCCAACGGAGCTGGCAGTGCCTGGCACTCTGTGTGGCCCACACATTAGCCTTTAAGCCCCGGCCCTGTCCATCAGACTTTGGTGTGTGTGTGTGTGTGTGTGTGTGTGTTTTGTATGTACCATTCATAGGATTTCTCCCACTTTGAATAAACCACGTTAGCCAAAAGCTGCCAACTGGCTTTGCCAGAACCTGTTCCATAGGAGCGCTGTGGTCTCTGCAGATGCAGGGATGAGCGTTTCGTAATAGTACTGTGAGGGTAATTCAGTGTGCCAGGTGCTATCAGTGGTTCAAAGACAGGGAACCAGCACCTCAGAGAAGAAACATATCAGCCCTCCCTCCCTCTCCTGCTCCCTCTCCCTTTCTCCCTCTCTCTCTCTCTCCCTCCCTTTCTCTCATCCTCTCTTTTAGCATCTGCTCTCAGTGATTGATCCTCAGTCCCACACATAACCTAAATGGCTCATTTGCTGATTTTTCCAAAGCACAATCGCTCGTCAAACGCCTGGCAGAGAAGAAAAAAGAAGGAGAGAAAGAAGGAGAGGAGGAAGAGAAAAAAACACACATACAGCTGCATTGCGAGGACTGAAATGAATGAGGGAGGGAGGGAGAGAACCTAGCGAATGCATTGTAACCATGGTAATGCCGTATCTCTGTCTCTGGGGGTTAGGGAGTCGATGGCGTACGGTGAAATGACAACATCGACCAAATGAGGTGACAAGCTGGTTGTTCACGCTTAGCAAAACACGCCGACTGGGTGGTGTCTGTAAGGGAAGCTGAGGCAGTCCTGGGAGCCCCCCACACCCACACACACACACACACACACACACACACACACACACACATACATATATACAGCCAGCCAGTCAGACACCCAGACTGGCTCTCTCTCTCTCTCTCTCTCTTTCTCTCTCTCTCTCTATCTCTCTCGCTCTCTCTCTCAGGGATGAGGGACAGGAAGCCCCAGGATGAGAGTGAAGAGAGTGTGTGTGTGTGTGTGTGTGTGTGTGTGTGTGTGAGAGAGAGAGAGAGAGAGAGAGAGAGAGAGTGGGATGGGGTGTAAGGGTTTTAAGAGTTTATGCACAGGTGAAAACCCGGGGGGTGTATCACAAAGGCTTTCTGTGCACGCGCGTGTGTGTGTGTGTCTGCTTATACGAGCATACTTGTGTGTGTGTGTGTGTGGCTGTGTACCTGTACATGTGTGTCTGGGTGTCTGCAAGCATAAGCATCTGTGTGTGTGTGTGTGTGTGTGTGTGTGTGTGTGTGTGTGTGTGTATGTGTGTGTGGAAGAGGGCTCAATATATACTCTATATGTGTGTATGTGTTTGTGTGTGTGTGTGTGTGTGTGTGTGTGTGGAGGCGGGGGGGTGTTTCTGGGAAAGCAAGGCTTTGGAAGTTCAGCTGGCAGCAGATGTTTCCCTCGCACCCTCTTTGCCTACGCTGCCTGCGAGATAAAAGAGAACCTCCTGTCTTTTCCCCCCTCTCCCTTTCTCTCTTTCTCTCTCTCGCTCTCTGATACCATAACCGCTGATTGTGGCCTTCTTCAAGAGCAGCGGCCTACCCAGTGCGTAACTCACGGCGCAGTGTGGCGTGGTGCGGCGCGCCCGTATGCAGGTCACAGGGTGACAAGGTCCATCCCACACACTGTGCCACGGCAATTATAAGTCTGGATGGATGAGCGTCCATTTCCCCAGCAGTAAATCGAACAGCGCCTAACGAGTTTGCAGTGCTCCAAGCCATCAGCGCTCTCCTCTCAGAAATGAGCATAAATGCTCTCTCCTCCCCCTGTTCAGGTTCACTGCAGAGGCCTGAGGGTGGAAAGATAAGTAGTTTGTGTGTGTGTGTGTGTGTGTGTGTTTGTACATGTGTGAATTATTGTATATGTATAAGTGGAGGTGAATCTTTGCATACAAATTAGTATTGCATACAAATAGATATGCGATACATGTGTGTATACATATATAGGCAGGCACACAAGCATGCATGTGTCTGATAGTATGTGTGTGTGTGATGTGTATGTTGGTGTGTGTGCATGTGTGTGTGTGATGTGTGTGTTGGTGTGTGTGCATGTGTGTGTGTGATGTGTATGTTGGTGTGTGTGCATGTGTGTGTGTGTGTAATGTGTATGTTGGTGTGTGTGTGTGTGTGTGTAATGTGTATGTTGGTGTGTGTGCATGTGTGTGTGTGTGTGTAATGTGTATGTTGGTGTGTGTGTGTGTGTGTGTGTGTGTGTGTGTGTGTGTGTGTGTGTGTGTGTGTGTGTGTGTGTGTATGTTGGTGTGTGTGCATGTGTTTGTGTGTGTGTAATGTGTATGTTGGTGTGTGTGCATGTGTTTGTGTGTGTGTAATGTGTATGTTGGTGTGTGTGTGTGTGTGATGTGTGTGTGTGTGTAATGTGTATGTTGGTGTGTGTGCATGTGTGTGTGTGTGTAATGTGTATGTTGGTGTGTGTGTGTGTGTGTGTGTGTGTGTGTGTGTGTGTGTGTGTGTGTGTGATGTGTATGTTGGTGTGTGTGCATGTGTGTGTGTGTGTAATGTGTATGTTGGTGTGTGTGTGTGTGTGTGTGTGTGTGCGTGCGTGTTTACTCTGCCCTTCAGAGTGAAGAAGGTAAATTCGACCCAGGAGGACAGGCGTGCGGCCAGCTGCTCCACCTTCTGCACTCTGTGATGGCGTAGCGGGGCCGCGGGGGGCAACGGAACACAGAGCAGACGCGGCGGGCCGCCCCGCGCCCCTAATGAGCCCATCGCTCTTCCGCTCCTCCGCAGACGCGGCCCCCAACTGGAGCGGACCACTCCGGTCGGCAGGGGCCACAGCCGCGGGCTCAGGGGACAGCTCGGCCTCACATCGCTCCCTCTACCTTCACTTCCATCTCTCTCTCCCTCTACCTCTCCCTCCATTCTCTATCTCTCTCTCCCTCCATCACTCTCTCCCTCCATCTCCACTCTCATGTTAGATCACCGTCTCCTCTGAGACTCGTTTTTGCCTCCTTCTGAAGTCTCTCCACCTCTGTCGCCATCTGTCGCCCCTTTCCACCGCGGTGAATTCTCTCTATTTCTCTGCTTTCTGTCATGGTCTTCTGTGTAGAATTCCTTCTCCTTTTTCACCCCTTCACCTCTTTTTCCACTTTGATTTTTTTCTTTTCTTCTCTTTCTACTCCACCACTCCTATGGGGTTTTATCTGTCCAACTCCCCTCTCTCTCTCTCTCTCTCTCTCTCTCTCTCTCTCTCTCTCTCTCTCTCTCTCTCTCTCTCTCTCTCTCTCTCTCTCTCTCTCTCTCTCTCTCTCTCTCTCCTGGGCGCTGTAGTACGTCGCTTGCTGTGAGATGCCTGTTATCCTAAACACCAACTGCCTGCAATGGCCACGTGTAAGCAGAGAATAGCCTGACATCTTATCAGGGGCAGAAAAAAGATAAAAAGATGATCCTGATGAAAGCACATCAGTTTATAAAAATTGCCCCTCATTTTTTAGTAAATTTGAGACAGAAATCCTGTCTGAAAATTCTACCACAGAGTCAAGTGTTTCCTAGACCCGGCTGCTGATTCAGTAATGAACTGATTCAGTTAAAGAAATGATTGTTCATTAAGCATGGCTATTGAAGAAAGAAAGAGAGGGAGAGAATGAGATGTGCAGTGAGAGAGAAAGAGATAAATAAAGAAAGAGAGAGAGAGATGGGCAGAGAGAGAGAGAGAGAGAGAGAGAGAGAGAGAACGAGAGACAGAACGAGAGATGGCATGGCAGCTGGAGGAGACAATGCCTTTCTCGCGGGCAGACAGGATGGCAGCGAAATCCATCTTCTCCTCGGGAACGGGCCGCTGCGCTGGAGCGATAAAACGAGCCTGGAACGCTGCGGCGTATTCCGTCTGGAACGGACGGATAGACACACGTGCTCCCCTGCAAGCGAATGCCCCAGCCTTGCCCCCCCCCCCCCACACACACACACACACACACATACCTCTCCCCGGGTGCTATAGGGATGTTCAGAGCATCAATAACTCACTCAAGACCGCTAATTTAATTGTGTGTGGTCTGGGAAGCAATAAACAATGGGTACTCTCTGACAGGGCCTTGGAGGAGAGAGGGGGTATCCACGGCCGATGTTGCTCAAAAGCTTCTGGAGGACGTTAGATAAGCTATTGCAAGCAATTGTGCTCAATCTGGAACTCTGACACTCATCTGTTTCAAATGCCATCTGCTGACAAACTATGGCGTCAGAGTTGATCCAATTGCACACACAGTATGTTTCGCCGTCTGAGTCGCGGCTTGAAGGAAGTGTGGGAGGAGAGCTAATGTGAGCTAAATGATTGCACATTAAGTGAGACTGGCATGATCAAATAAGCATACTCAATGCAATCTGCTCTAGGGTTAATGATGTAGGTATTCAATGACTCATTGCTTGAGAGATTGATTTCTTTGTTTCTTTTTCACACCCCAAACACCTTCAATGTTTGCCAGTTAGCAAGTTCTAGATAGTGGTAACTGAAGTCAGAAACCAGTTGTACAAACACACCCAATTCCAAATTGTCATGTCAGCTAAATCAAACATCTGTGGCTCGTTACAAACATACGGTCACCTACTGACTCAGTGCTTCTTTTCAACACTATAATTTGACTTCGCTAGCTATGATCCCAAACCACACAAACAGAACAAAATAACAACAGACATCTTCATGCAAGTCCATACCTGGCTTCATTGAAATTGGCCTTAGGGTCTGACTGAGCAGTTGATTAAGTTGTTTACAGTGAGAAGTACAAGGTAAAGTATCTTCTCCATGGTTGGGATTATGATGGGGTCTACCTTCTCTTCACCCTAAACCTAACTCTACGACTGACCATGTCTAGTTCTGCAGTAGCTGATCTTGGGCTGGTTTTGACTGCATATTATAAGACACTTCTTCTCAAGGATCAAGACACAGACTTTTTATCCAAGATCAAGTTCAAGCTGGGTGTAAAGTACCTTGAGATAAACTGTTTTGTTATATGGTGCTATATCTGAATAAATCTGGCAGTAATTTTAAATAAAACTAAATTGAAATAACCTTCATCTGATAGAACCGTCATGCCACCCACGCCCCCTGACCTTTGGGGTACAGAGTTTTCCCAGACTGGCTGGGCTGGATGTTTTGGGGGGGTGTCTGTACCGGTCAGTACCTCGGCTCTGAGCTGGCTGCAGACGTGCTGCTGGAGTCTGCGGTCGTCCTGCAGGGCGCGCTGCTGCCGGTGCTGCAGCCGGGCCTCCTCCAGCGTCTGCAGTGCCCGCAGGAGCAGCTCGGCCCGATCCCGCCGCCAGCCCTCCACCACGGCTCTCCTCTGGGCCAGCGCGAAGCGGTACCAGTCCCAGTGCCGCTGGTGCTCGTTCTGCAAACACACGGGAACAACAAACGCACGAGAGCACAACACATCAGCGCAACAAACACAATAACACGCACCCATGACCTACCTAGGGGCCAAGAAACACCTACACATCCCTTGAGATTAATTCCCAGGCAAGAGCCCTGGGGTTTATTGGCAGCATACATGTGCATATAGATTACACACCAAACACTGACTGCATCCCAAATGGTTCTTTGGACCTGGAGACTGTCATAAAGCTCTTAAGATTCTCCTGGAGAGTGTGTGTGTGTGTGTGGGTGTGTTGTGTGAGTGGAGGAAATGCTCCTTTCATCATGTCATTATTTTTCTATGATGGCAAGCCAACAAGCCTCTATATTTTTTATTTTTTTCCGGTAATGTACTGTTGCTTGCCGCAGGCTCTAGCCGTTCACCTGCAGGAGCGCACAGCCACCGTGGGGGAGTGATGTGGAGTTGATGTTCACGGGACCGTTTCCCCCCTCGCCGACTCTCGCCTCACGGCATCTCTTGGCACACGGGCAAGCGGCGGCCATTCATCATCGTGGCAGGCGGGGGGGGGGGATGGGGGGGGAGTCTCCGCCACAGCTACGCCCGGCGCAGAAGCCGAGTTGAGGCGCGTTCGCCACGAGGGCTAATGGCGGGCTAACGGAAATGCGCGTCGGGGGCGTGAGACGCCCCGTCGCTTTCACCAGAGAGCTGACAGAGCTCGGCGTGCTGCCGTTAAAAGATGGGCTTCAGTCAGTTGAGCGCACCAAGCTTATTAATGCACAGCTTCAAGAGCTCCACAATGATTTATCAATACAGACTCCCAGCAGTCTGACTCTCTTTCTTTCTCTTTGTCTCTCTCCATCTTTTGTTCTCACTCTATCTAGATAGATAGATAGATAGATAGATAGATACTTTATTGATCCCCAGGGGAAATTCAAGGTCTCAGTAGCATACAGGCAAAACAGCAGAAAAAGTAATTAAAAGTATATAATATAAAAACACAACTAAGCAATAAGGACAGTAGAAGATAAAGAATATATTAAATATACTAAAATACAAATTATACTAACTAACACTTTATCTAAATCAATTCTAAAAACAGTATCCACATAGTGGTGATTAATCAATCAAGAGGCGCTTGCAATGACTGAGGCTGGGACTGAGCCTGTGATTCTCTGTGCATAGTAAGGTAAGGTAAGGTGCTCTCTGTGAGTGAGTGTCATGGTGATAGTGCAATGGTGATAGTGGTCATGGTGATAGTGCAAATGAGTAAGTCCAACAGTGCAACAGTGCAAGAATAAAGTCTATATATCTATATATATAACTATCTTAAGAAAAGGTATAAGTGTGGCCACAGTTCGGTGGCACAGGTATAAGTGTGGCACAGTTCTATCTCTCCATCTTCAGCATTGTGTGTGTGTGTGTGTCTCTGTCTTGCTGTGATGTGAAACTTTTAGTATGGGCATGCTTTGATATTGTGGAGGGGATTGTGGAAGCCTTTGAGGGGGATGATGTGATTGTTTGTGTGGTTGTTGTGAGTACATTTGCACATGTGACTGCTGAAAATAACAAAACTGTGAAAGAAAGAAACTATATGTGCATACATACTGTATATGTGTGTGTGTGTGTGTTTGTATTTTGGGAGTGTTGTGTGACACACAAGTACAGCTCTAAATGCTGCAGCTCTAAATGTTGGTGAGTGGGCCGGCGGAGCCCATCAGAGTAGTGGTGGATCCGGAGGAGGAGGTGGGCACTGGGCACTAACGGGAGAATCCAGCCACCCCCCGCCCCCACCCCACCCCATGCACTGCAGTGGCTCAGGGAGATTAAGCGCCATCACACTATTCAGGACAAGCACACACATCAGGGGGCTATTCAGCTGCAGCTTTACGGACAACAACAGACTCCGCGTCCTTACTTTATAGACAAGCCCTTTGTTGGCAGCTAACTGGGATGCTACTGTCACTGTCTCCTCACTTGTCATAGGAGAGCAGCTGCACCCTGACAACCCTAGGGGGCGCTAAACACCCCCACACAACAGCTACTTTTGTGGGCCGAAATGATGACCCTGCAGCTCAGTACCAGGGATTAATGAATCAAGAGGCTAATCACTCATTGGCTGAGGTTTGACCATGTTGCCCGCAGCATTTAGCACAAAAAAAGATAAATGTGACGGCAGAGCAGAGGTCACTGCACTCAGACTTAAACGTGCTTCAATGCTTTGTTTGCGTGCACAGATAACGATCTTGACGCATCATCTTGTCTAACGCGCACTCACACACACACAATGCCAATAGTTTCCTCAGCGCTGTCTCACCAAACATTGGGTGAATTAGAGTGACAAAGGCAATTCACTTCACAAAAAAGGCTGAGTGACTCATTAAAGGGTAAAGCAAGTCTTTCACATCCATTTGCTTTTCTCTTGTCACTGTTTGTGTTTAAATTTAAACTTCTCTTAGGAAGTTATTATATTAGCAGTAATTCTCTGCTAGCACAGGAGGAAGAATAAATATTTAAGTGAAAATATTCAGCCATCACCCAGAAATTGTTGAGAAAATCCTATCCAATGATGTAGCAAATCCTATTGTTAAGAAAGCTTTGAAAATAGTAGGACTTAAAGCTTTATGGTGGGGGGTTGAATAAAACCATCTGAGTGTCAAACACTAAAATCAGTGCAGGCTTTCTCAGTAATGGCCTACTTTTGCTGACTGACAAACTGGTTATGCATTGATTATGCAAGTATGCATGTGTGATAAAATCTCTTCTTGTGCCTTCAAAGAAAATCTACTGACATGTGCTTTATCAGCAGCAACACAGAGTTTTTTACACTCGCGTCACATCTTTTTTCCAGGTGTTATCTTCAGAAGTGAACAATACACTAACCACGGTCTCCTCAGATTGTGGTCAGACAAGGTCTACATTCCCCCACAGCAAAAACACCAGTCATATATTTTGAATCATGCCAACTCAGTGCGCCCTATTAAGCTGTCTTGATAATAACAGTAATAGGAAGCTCACAACTGCTGCTGGAGAGCCCTGGGGCATCTGTGTCAGAGGAAGAACCCTGCCTCAGGCCAGCCTTAGCTACAGTTACAGCACACACACACACACACACACACACACACACACACGCACACACACATTTTATATACATGATTTGATTCCCCATTACATTGTACAGAATGATTCTTCCAAATACTGGAGGAAAGGCAAAAGCTATGTCCTTGAACACGCTGTTTACTGGAGCACAGACGATCCTGCAGATCAAATTTGAATCTGCTTTGCAGGTCCGTCTGGAGAGGATCCCATTGACGCCCATTGGTGTATTACCAAATCGCAGAGGTTCAGCGGACACATATTTCTTGCAAACAAATGTTGTTTACTCAATTCCAAAGGAAAATAATGTTCTTGGGTTTCTGGTGGACAACGGTCGTCAATGGGATCATTTCCAGACGGACCTGTAGAGCAAATTCAAATTCACTAATAGGTTCTTCTGAGTTCACCCAGGCTATATTTATTGAGGTTTTTCCTCAACAGCTGAAAACTTTCATTTGTCCATTGGATTTGGGACTTGTTGATCCAGCAGTGTTTCTCTGGCCCGTTCAAAGACTCTCTCTATGGTGGCTACCAAACATATCATAAACAGTGATCTTCCAAAAAACACAACAGACAACTGTCTACGACGGTGAGTTTTGACAGGTGTGCTGTGTTGGGCCTAGTGAGGCATCCTGTCAGTCAGGGAGCAGCCTGGCATGAAAATTGGAAATGCCTAAGCACATACACCGCTAGACACACACACGTGACTTCTAAGATCCACATGTCGGTGATCAGCCTCTGTGACGGCCACATATGCTATGGGGATGTGTGTATGTGTGTCTGTGTGTGTGTGTGTGTGTGTGTGTGTGTGTGTGTGTGTGTGTGTGTGCGTGTGGGGGAATTCAGGCATTTCCCAGTCACATGAACACACCTCCCATCATCCTGGCCTGGCCTCGGAACATCTGTGCATGGCGAGACTCCGACGGAGACTCACTCAGCTCGAACTCCGCTCCGTGTGTCTACAAAAGCAGACGGAGGACGCCGCGCTCGTCAACGCTCGCGAGTGCTGCGTTTTCGCCGTGCACATACGTTAATGGCGGCTGACGGATGGCTGTGAATGCTAATTGTGTTTTCTGCGGTGGGAGCGCGGCGGCACCGGGGCTGCTCCGCCAACCCCCTCTCAATCCTCACATACACACGCTGGCACGCTGTGGGCGCCTGCATTTCGGCTAACGCGGATGTATTAGCGCAACCTAATTAAATGATAACTTAAAGGTCTACTCCATCTCTTCTCAAGCTGTCTTCTCTTCCCTCTGTCTCTCTCTCTCCTTCTCTGCTGCCCTCTCTCTGCCTCCTCTCTTTAATCTCTCTCTTCTTTTTCTCCAGCCTCACTCTGTTCTGCGTGTGTCTCTCTCCCTCCTTTTCCTGCGTGTCTCTCTCCCCTCCTTTTCCTGCATACCCCCCCCCCCCCCCCCCCGCACCACACCCCCCCAGGTCTTCCACATAGTCAATTTCCCTTGCTCTCTTTCCACCTTTCACTCCTCCTCCTGCACTTTCCGCTCCCTCGCTCTCCCTCCCTCTCTCTCCCCCTCTCTCTTTCTCCCTCTCTCTCCCTCCCTCTCTCTCCCTCTCTCTCGGGGCGTGTGATAGATTAGGAAATGGCAGTGGTGGAGAGCGAGGTGGACGCTTGCCCCTGGCTCTCCGTGTGCCCCGAGTGCAGCACCCAGCTGGAACTGACAGGGACCACAGGTCGCTGAGCGAGAGGCGGTTGCCATGGACACCGTGGGTGAAGGGGAGTGGGAGTGGATGTGGTGACAAGGCGGTGGGAGAATTGTTGAAGGGGTGGGGGGGTACAGCGGGTGTAGAAGTGGAGATTGAGAGAGACAGAGAGAGAGAGAGAGAGAGAGAGAGAGAGAGAGAGAGAGCAATGTCCACTGAGGGTTACACTGCACATCCCACAGCCTGCTGAGCACATCATTCAGCCATCATCCTTCAGGAGAGCAGCTGTGTGTGTGTGTGTGTGTGTGTGTGTGTGTGTGTGTGTGTGTGTGTATGAGTGAGTGAGACAGATTGGGAGAGAGTATCTGAACGCTTTAAACAAAAACAAAGTGAGACCACATACAGAAGACAAAGACTGAGTGTAGGTTTAGGGCTGACCGTCAACACCGCCGTCGACAGAAAAGATCTGCCAATGGAGTGCCCACATCCCACCCACACCAACAGTCATGATTGTTGCTGATGAACAACTGTCAGTAGTTCCATTGTCCAGATTTCTGGGGAGCATTCTCTCTGAAGACAGCTGCATTGACAATGAGGTCCAAAACCAGCAAGCATCAGACATCTTTGGAAGACTCTGGCACTGGGTTTTTACAAAACAAGAATAAGAATTTGCACACAGGTTTTGTGTACACTATGCCATCTGCATGGCCACCACCATCCACGACAGCTGCCTTCAGCATGTCCTGGGGTGCTCCATTCAGTCTGGGACATTTTGGGGCTTTATTCTAAAAATATTCAGGAGAAACAAGTAGCAGCAGCATTATGGCTGCAATGCCCCAAGTACCCACTAGCACGGCTGGGGTATGTAGCAGGAATGGCACAGCATGGGCTGCATGGTAGAGTGCGACAGGGCCAGCTACGCCGTAGGGGACGGCAGCCGGGGGATGTGGCTGCTGAGCGTAACGCCTGGCTGGCTGGCTGCTGCTGCTGTGTCTGGATGGGACCCATGTGCTGGAGGAGTAAAGGAGACTCTGAAGGAAAACACTCACGGCTGTCGCTAGCGCTACCACTATTGGCATCACCAACCTTTATTAGAATCTGTAGGTCAAGGATACGTCTATTCAGTCAACAAGAACTCACTGATAAAAGACAGAAGTGGATGTCAATATTGGATTTGATTTGACAACCAAGCAAGTGTGTGTGTGTGTGTATGTGTGTGAGTGTGTCCATTTCAAAGTGAATGACCGAGCAGCTCAAAGCTGAGGAGGAGTTCTTAAGTATGAAAGGACATGTGATACAAAAGGACTTCAAGGGTAAGTGATACTGACAAAGACACAAAGATACAAAAGACTGCGTGTGTGTGTGTGTGTGTGTATGTGTGTGTGTGTGTGTGTGTGTGTGTGTGTGTGTGTGTGTGTGTGTGTGCGCGAGTGTGTGTGTGTGAGTAAGTGTGCGCGCGTGCGTGTGTGTGTGTGTGCTTGTGTGTCTGTGTGTCTACAATCTGACAGGAGGAAAGGCGTGGAGTTGCACTGACCAGCTCTTGCCTGCACATGTGGGGGTAGAGCCTTTGCAGCATGTCCATGTAGAGGTGCCGGTGGTTCCTCAGCTCCGGGGAGTACTGGCCCACGGTCAGCTGGAAACGCAGGTGATCCTCTGGTGGCCAGCCACAGTGCCTGGCAGAGAGAGAGAGAAGAGGAGGGAGGGGGGGGTGAGAGAGAGAGATAGAACGAGGGAGGGATGGAGAGAAGGCCGCATTCACACCACGCCAGCACATAGCTACAGCATACCAGCACACAGCTTTATACAACACCACGGGGAGCGATCAACTCAGAAACGCCTCACCTCCAGCACTGAAAGACTTAAGACTGTGGTGTGTGTGTGTGTGTGTGTGTGTGCCTCAAACTGACATTCCTTAATATTCAGACGGCGCAGACATATTTCACTCCTTTCGCAGCATTTATGGTACTAATTGCCCTGCCTTATCCGGTGAGGGCTGGGCTGAATATTAATGGTTCGCCTGTATCGATGCAATCAGCCCCCTGATGGGCCTCACTCTACCTGGCTTGAGAGCACCCGGAGCCTGGGCTACAGGAACCCTGCTGAGACTGCCATTTCCCCTCGTGTTCACACACATCTCTCTCTATGTGTGTGTGTGTGTGTGTGTTTGTGTTTGGGTATGTGTGTGTGTGCGTGTGAGCGTGTGGGTGTGTGTGTGTGTGTGTGTGTGTGTGTGTGTGTGTGTGTGTGTATGTGTGTGTGTGTTTGAGTTTGGGTATGTGTGTGTGTGTGTGTGTGTGTGTGTGTGTGTGTGTGTGTTTGTGTTTGGGTATGTGTGTGTGTGTGTGTGTGTGTGTGTGTGTGTGTGTGTTTTTGGGTGTGTGTATGAGACAGAGATAGTCAGTGTGCATGTGTGTGTGTTTGGGTGTGTGTGTGTGAGAAAGACAGAGTCAATGTGTGTGTGTGTACACACATCTCATAATCTTTTCCAATAGCACTATCTGGGACCGTGTTTTCAAAAGCTAAGCCCATTTTAATTGGCATTTTTAAAGAAGGGGGGGGGGGGGGGTTGCCAGTGATAGAAAAACGGTGTCACCTACGGTGACTTATCACACCATCAAACGTGCAAAACACAGAAGTGTGCACGCGGCTGGCACGCGCGCCTGTCCATGTTCCCAGACCGCCCTCATTCTTCCAGCGGCGTTCCCAACAATCTTACTCGTACCTGTCCAACCCCTCCAGCCTCTGATCCACGCTCTGCAGTCTCTCCCGGTACTTCTGCGACAGCACGCGGAAAGCGCGGATCAGCGAGGCGCTGAGCTCCGGGTCGGGACACTCGGAAGTCAGGATCTCCTCTGGGACCTCCTGGAGATCGGCCGCGGCGTCGGGCCCCTTGCTGAGCACCTCCTGAGCGGAGAGGGGGGGGGGGGGGGGGAGGAGGAAGGAGGGTGGGGGGAGCATGTGAGAAACGCGTGACGGTGGGTGTCGGTATGTATTAGAAACCCCCTCCACCGAACACCACATGTCATCATCACTCCCTCCCCAGCCACCAGTGCAGGAAATGAGAGAGAGAGGGAGGGGGGGAGGGAGAGAGAGAGAGAGAGAGAGAGAGAGAGAGAGAGAGAGAGAGAGAGCTCTGCTTTGATCTGCATGCCCACCTCAGTGCCAAGAGAAGCCAGGTCCTGCTCCAGTGCAAGGAATTCAGCATGGAGCTTATCCTCCACAGCCTCCTGCTGCTCCCTCACAAAGCGCACCTGAGCAAGAGAGAGGGAGAGAGAGAGAGAGGAAGGGGGTTGATAGTGGATATGGGGCTAGGGGGTGACATGGTGACTCATCACCTCGCTTGTTCAGGCCTTAAGGGTTGGCCCACAGCTGAGATCCCCTTTCAGGGTCAGACATGAAACGCTTCAAGAACCCACTGCCATGTTTCTATTACAGCTGTTCTTCAGTGAGCAACCTCTTCATCCACCCA
Source organism: Alosa pseudoharengus (assembly GCF_046254945.1). NCBI lineage: Eukaryota > Metazoa > Chordata > Actinopteri > Clupeiformes > Clupeidae > Alosa > Alosa pseudoharengus. Next base: position 21,134,221 of record NW_027468718.1, on the reverse strand, counting down.
CCCATCCACCCTCACTCCCTTCCTCTCCCTCTTTACTTCCCTCCCTCTTTCATTCTCACTCTTTCTCTCTCTCTCTCCCTCTTTCATTCTCTCCCTCTCTCTGCTCCCCTTCAGAATTTTTATTTTTTTTCCAACGGTATCAGATCATGTTTTTTTTTTTTTAAGCAAAGAAAAATGAAACTAGAAGTCATGTCGCAAACGTACACGAAGATAACAAATTCCTCAGCCACGTAATCTTAAACCTCTCTTTCGCCCCTCAAGCTTATTTTCCAATTAATGTCATCTTTTGATAAAGCACTTCAAAATGTCCCCTCATGTTATATGGATCAGTCCGTCCTCTGGCTTTCATCAAAGTGTGCTTTTTTTTCTGGGCGAGTGCATTTGAAAGGATGATATATTTATTTATTAGCGAGTTCCTTTTTAAAAAAAAAACATTCCGAGGCATGGAAAGCCGGTGCCCTTCCTCATGTTTTCTCTTCTATTCTCATCACACGCTTGGTGGGTACCGAAAAAGATCTATAATCAGTGCATTTCACTGATGGCAGGTTATCTGCAGTCTCTCTTTTTCTCTCTCTCCCTCTCTCTCCCTCTCTCTCCCTCTCTCTCTCTCCCCCTCATACATATAAAAAGGTGTTGGCTTGTTCGTTTTATTCATGCCACTCTGAAGAAAACAGGCATTTATTTTAAAAAGGCGGACATATGCAACTCTGTGACGGTTGCGCACTCCTCCCAAGGACACTGGCTTTTAGAAAATATCACACAGGAGACGGCCGCGTGACAGATGCAGCACGCTCACGCTAATCTTTCTGCTTAGGAGGGATGCAGAAACCCACTGAGCCACAGCGTCCGACCTTGACGGCAAACGGTTAAGATATCAGTAGTTAAAAGAGAGCGATTGGTCCTCTACAGCCGGGGAGTTCCTGGAGAAGCCATTTTCACCGACATGTGGCCTGAAACGCTGACGAATCTGACGATTGTACAGAACAGTCATTAGACTGACTGTCGGTAATAACTGTTGGAGAACGGTGTGGTGGTCTGAGAGTACCATCCAGAGAGCCATGACCACATTTGTTCCGAAGGTAAAAATACAGAGCTATTTTAAAGTGTTTTTCAGAGCCTCTAAGAAAGAATTCATACATTTCCTTCAACAGAAAATGACAGGGCTGTAAAAGGAGAGGGTGTAGAGAGAGAGAGAGAAGAAGAGAGAGGGAGGGAGAGAAAGAGAGAGAGAGGGAGGGAAAGTCAGAGATGAGATGGATTTGGTTATTATCTTGTCTCTCTTTATCTAAGCTCTCACTGACTTTGAATCTGTAATGCGCTGCCAACTGCTAACAGATCCAACCCCTTACAACTGCTTCTAAATAGCAGCGCAGAGCAACACGGCACGGTAAAAAGAAAAGGACAGGTCAAATAAACTCCTCACTGGGCGAGCGTCCTTAAGTCCCTGACTGGAGCCACTGGTCACATGGGGATGGAGACCGGACGACTGATGGCCCCTGGAGGAGTGCCTCCGACGGGCTGAGGAAACGGCGGGGTCCTGATGAAAGAGCGTCTGGGGGGGGGGGGTGGCTTGGCGGTGGAGGCCGGCCAGAGGCTGACTCATGGCAGGAGAGGAACCGAGCGCCTGCCAGCCGAGACACTCAGCCCCCAGCGTGGCCCACTTTCCCACCGCATCCGGCCTCCCGCTTCCCACCTAATCTTAGCCATTTTCTCCTCCGCTCTCCTCCGCACGGAAAAAGCCTCGGGGAGCCAGGGGAGAGGAGTGGTCCATTTTTATGAGCCTCCTCTGCTGAAGAGGATGGCAGCACACACCGCACACCAACAACAAAGCAGCCAACCCTCTGAACACAGCTGCTCAGTGGGGGGACTGAGGTAGAAGCCTTTGAATCATGTCACAATAGACAGCATTGTGTTGGACGTCTATCAGCCTTTGACTGTGGGCCCGCAGATCAAACCCGCGTTTGCCGAGAGCATCATTGAGCAACCACCATGGTAACCATGCAGAGAGAGTGTTAAAAATGGTCTCGCTAGCGTTTAACTATGATATCTTCAGTGGTGCTTTTCAGGAAAATTCACGCAAGATTTGCTCGCCTAAAGAAACATTCAAACTGCAATAACACCTTCAGGTAGATGGTAATTGGCCTGGTTGGTGGCTCTACTCTGTGGCAGACCTGACTGAAACTGTAATGGAGGAGAGAGAGAGAGAGAGAGAGAGGTCTCTGTGATGAGGAAAGTGGGTGTTTCTGATCCAGGGGTCTATTACCTGCTGGAGGATTTGCTCCCACTCACTGTGGTGGGGGGCGGTCACGTGTATTCTGTCCAGGCGGTACTGCAGGTCCTCTCTCAGCTGCCACACTGGCTCCACAGTGGCCAACCGGAACGAGTCTCTCTCTGCCTGTAAGAGCAGGTCTGGGCACAGAAAAGCATTTCCATGATGAACTCTCTCATGCAAATATGTAATAATGTATTTTGAAGAAGCAACCAATTTGAAGCATCAGGGCTATATATACAGCAATCAATGCTAGCAGGCCTAGCGGATTTTGAAAGCTTATTCTATTTTTTATTTTATCCTCCATCCTTGTTTTAAGTCGCAAAAAGGATGCAAAAAAAGACAGAAGAACAATCGTAAAAATCGTTTGGGGTAGCCATGGCCTACTGGTTAGCGTTTCGGACTTGTTACCGGAGGGTTGCCGGTTTAAACCCCGACCAGTAGGCACGGCTGAAGTGCCCTTGAGCAAGGCACCCAACCCCTCAATGCTCCCCGAGCGCCGCTGTTGTTGCAGGCAGCTCACTGCGCCGGGATTAGTGTGTGCTTCACCTCACTGTGTGTTCACTGTGTGCTGAGTGTGTTTCACTAATTCCTGGATTGGGATAAATGCAGAGACCAAATTTCCCTCACGGGATCAAAGAGTATATATACATATACTTATACTTCTTTGTCTACTCCGTTAGCTGCTTAAGCCCAGGCAACGGTCAATGCCATGGGACCTAAAGCAGGACACTGCATTTGTCTCAGTTGAGATCCTCTCACCTGGTCAAGCGGTTGCCTAGTTTTGATCACAGACAGTACAATTTGATTGGCTAGTTCCTCCCCCTGGACCACACTACAAACAACATAAGTCAACTATTAGTCTGCGTCTACACTTTCAAACCAAATGAATGAAATTTGAAATTCTTACCACATTATCTTAATACAATTTCAAACCAAAAGACTGGTATTATTCAAACAAAAATACAGCAATACAATATGCTCTATACAGCCAGATCCTCCTCTATTTAATTTCCTTATGGTCCTCACCTCATTCTCAGATGGGCGTTTTGGTTTAAAAAAATGCAGGAAGAGTAAGTCAATACTGATGAATCATACAGCATACCATATCAGAGAGCCTACCAAACAAATGCAGGCATACAGTGAATGCACAAGTCCACTAGTCTTTGTGGTCACCCAAGCCTCCTTTACAATACAAGCTGGTCTAACATTCCTAAGCAACAGTCCACTACCCAGGGAACCCGCTACGCTTGCAACCTGTTACATTTTCATTTTAATGAGCAACACAGCATCATTGTATCTCCTCGGCGCACTGTCCACTCTGTGACAGGATTGGCTCATTTGTAGGCCCACACCATGCATATACAATGCTCCTCCGAACTAGGATTTGTGTATCCGTGCATGTGGTGCTAATCAGCGTGAAGAGTTCTGCCAAATCTCATTTACCGGTTCTCATGTGTGGGCAGCGAGGACGCTCTCACAGGCCACTCAGCAGCCGCGGGAGTGCTGCGGACTGATTAACCGAGACAGAGCCTGAGACGTACCTTCACCCAACATCTCGGCAATCACGCCTCCGTCAGGTTCGTCGTCTCCGTCGTCCTGTCTTCCCCGATGTTCAAGAAATCTCTGAAGATCTAATTCTGCCTTCTCTCTGAAAGCAAGAACAACAAAAACACAAGCGGCCCATAAAGTAACTCTGAGGGGCACCATGACTTTGTTCAATTTACTGGGGAGAGACGAAGAAACCCTTGTGTGGGATGCAATACAAACTTCTTTTTTTCTTCTTTTGGGGGAAAATGTGTTATTTTTATAGTGGTTATATCATCGTCGTAATAAAGGTGCTAGTTGACTTTGGCTGCATCCACCAGCGCTGCAGTCTGCGCTGCCTTCTCATTACTGGATCCCACGCATGTGTACACCATTAACCTTGGCTGCCTCAGACATAGTCATTACCCCAAAGCTAGCTCTGCCCTTCTCACTTCACAACACAAAACACCAGCGGGGCCTCCAGTCTGATGGCTCAGCTTCACCACGATGGGAGAGCACCGCACACCAGAACACTGCAGAAACGTTCAGCACAGCAGCATGGTCCTTCTCTCTCTCTTTCTCTCTCTCTCTCTCTCTCTGGAGTTTTCTCTAAACTTTATGCCACTTTCTCTCCAATCTTCCCTCTCAACCACTCGCCCCGTCTCTCTCCTCTTACGCCCACATACTCATTATCTCTCTCTCTCTTTCTCTTTATCGCTCCTCAGCTCTGAGAACATGCCTCCTTGACTCGTCTCCCTGAGCCGGCGATGCAATAAGGAGTTACACCCCATCGATCATTCTCAGTGGGTTGGCTTGTTTGTCTTCCGATATCCCCGGGCATTTATTTCTAGGGGCCAAAGGATGGAGAGAGAGGGGGGCTTTAACAGGTGAATGATGGTGGTGGTGGTCTCTCACTCTGCTCTGGCCAGTCGCTGGTGCTCTCTGGCCCACACCGGTCTGTGCTGGCAGAGTAGGCAGCTCTCTCTGCTCTCCTTGGCCGCCTGCTGAGTCTTCCTCACCTGCAAGACAAAACAACCTCCATCAGCTTCGCCCTCACCACAGTAGAGGATCCTTTCAGTGAACGCAAGGCAACTCAGTTGTATTCATCTTGTTATTCCAAAGTCAGATTTACTCCAAAATAAATCTTTTCTTAATGCTTCTAGTGCACAGAAGAGCGCTGCGGATCGTCTACATGTGACCTGAAATAATACAAAGTAAGCTCTGTTGCTCTTAGTAGCCTAGCTCAGCTTAATCGTAATTGAATAGATCACATGACCATGTAACAAAGTTCAGGAACAATGTCAACATTAAAAACACTGAATCTATTTCTTAGAAGACTACCTCCAAAATCATTTTGCTAAAGAAAAGTGATATGGAAGACTGCAGCCACTTCTAGCTAAGTGCTAACAATAGTGGAAGTCTTTTGGGGATTGTCTGAAAAATATGAATGTATTCCCAACTATTTCAGTTGCAGAAAGCTTTTAGAATTGTTCAATATTCCTTTCTGTCTGACAGTGCAAATTTGAGAGAAATTTATTCTTCTCAGCTACTGATGCATACACATCATTTCAGAGACAGGGGGGTGTTACAAAGAGTGAGAGAGAGAAAGAGAGAGAGACAGAGAGAGAAAAACAGCACTGAGCAGTGATGTCATGTTCACAAATGTTTTGGTGCCTGATAAAGATCTGTTTGTGTTCCACAGCATCACGTCTCAGATGTCGCCACAGAGCCCTCCCCATGCACAAATGCTAGTAGTGTGCACTCATTTGTGTTTCTGGGGTGAAAAGAGGTACTCCAAGGACGTCCATTTCCATAAATCATGTCAGCGTGAAGCACCGCAGCGAGAAATTCAGAACTTTCAGAGTCGGACCTAAATAGGGCCACTGGTGCGAGAACTTCATCTTTGTATTGTTTTTCATTACCTGAGGACAAGAAAGTGAGTCTGGTTTCGCCAGGCAAAAGCAAAAACACTAGCAAAAAAAACAGTGGATTGTAGTGTGTGAGAACTGAACCTTTTTTGCCTAGCTACCCTCAACCACATAAGAAGAAAACACTTGTTAAATTAGAATAGCAAATAGGAAAGACAATCATGGGAAAGACATACTGGGCGGCCGAACAAAATCGACACCCCCCTCCCCCTGTAAAACTGGATGTATCTTGGAAAGTATTGATCTTACATAAAAGTAATTTTGCAGTGAGTCTCCTGGGTAACATAGGTACACCTGGTAATTTTTTCAGAATTTTTTGAGACCTAAGTGCATGGGCCCTGGTTGAATTGACCTGGAATGACCCTACTTGTTCACAAGCAGGAAAAAAACAAAACGATTATGGTCTTTATGGCTAAGACTTTTAGATCATCTTGCAGAGTCAGAATGGCTTAGCACTTTACACAGCTCTCTAGATACAGCCACTCCTTGCCTTTTAATCAGATTGTGTCTGCACAGGTCACTGGCTCAGATAATTGTACACATCTCTCTTTGAAACAGTGCCCCAATTATACGATGAGGAATCCGCCAGAAGCAAAGAAAAAAACTCTCATGTCCTCCCTCTACTCGCACCAGCATTGTACACACAAACATTTCAGGAGAAATATACAATGATTTTTTATTATAATGGCACTGACATAATAATGGGGCAACGACTGTAGCTGTTTAAAAAGCATAACCCATAATTTCAGCCTACCAATATCAGTCTATTAATGTGGCTATAAAACTGGTGCATGACAAAGCAGCCACACAAGGGATTTACAAAAGGTGGGCATAGAGCTGCTATAACAAAAATATAGGTTTATACAAAAAGTATATACATCTGTGTAATTTGCTATGTAATTTCATTTAAGTATTTTAGTTCATTTCAGAATACCCTCCTCTTTTCTGACACAAAGCACACTAAAATACATTACCGGTATGTTAGAAATGGCCCATGGAGTAATACTCTCCACTCTCCAAAAGTGAATGCCATAGCTGGTCAATGGCGTTATTACCTTTTATTTGCTTTGGAGAAAGCTGAGAGATATACACTGGAGATATGAACCTTTTCTTTCTGTGCCTCCTCCTTACTATCCTTAGCCCCATACTAAGAGCACACAAACAGGGAGTTTACACACACACACACACACACACACACACTCACACCACACACTCACACCACACACTCACACCACACACACACACCACACACACACACACACACTCACACTCACACACACACACACACACACACACACACACACACACACACACACACAGTGCCCAGGCTGTTTTCAGAGGATGGTGAATTTCTCATTTCCAGCGTGCTGACCTCTCGGATCTTATCAGGATTCCTCTCCTGCGGGAGATTTAAAGGATTGTGTATCGAGGACCCTCCCACTCTTACTCGAGAGCGGATCTGATCACCTCCCCGAGGCTACTCGCGGCCATTTATTCTCTCTTCCCCTCTGCTTTCCACCGCAGGGAGAAAAAAAAGAAGCGCCTGCCTTTCAGCAGGGCAGGCATATGCAAACACAGGCTGGCTTATCTGGGCCATGCAGGGAGCTGAATTGGAGCGGGCCATGGGCGAGCCATAATGAGAGAGCAAAGCACCGCCGTCACCGTTTACCAATTAAAACACTGCAGGTCGACAAGCATAATCCTCACTGCCCTCAGGGTTAACTTTTCAAAGAGGCAGGATGCTGGGGGGATGGGAATGTATGAACTTCAAACAGCTTTTTTATGGCTGGTGTGCTGCGCACGACTTATGAATATGGAGAGTGTCAGTGTACTGCCTTCTTATTGAGCTCAGTCCAAAATATGAATGTTTTTTAGAGGAACCTCATGTGTTGCATAAGAGTTCTTGTTCTTGTTATATAATAGGGCGGGTCCCCTCAAAACCCCTCAGGAGTGTTAGGAGTGTGTGTGTTTGTTTTGTGTGTGACTGCACGTGTGTGTGTGTGTGCGTGTGTGTGTGTGTGTGTGTGTGTGTGTGTCTGCATCTGCAATGATGTTTCATTGTCTGCATGTGTTACAGATCTGTCAGGTTGATTTTGTTTCACTGGCTTTCGCCTCCTCAAGCCGGATGTTGCCCCATCACGCTAATGGATTCAACATCAGAAATGGAATGCAGACAGAACTGAAAGAACTGCTAGCACAGACACCTGGCAGGCTTTGGTAAACAATTCTAGATTGGCTGTGTCATTTTCTCTCCTGATTAGCCAAGTAAATAATAGTAATAATATCCACAAGCCTTCCCACTTTAGTGTTTTTTGACAAAAATATTCACTATTTTTTTTTTAGGTTTCATTGGCCAAGCTACTTGGAAAACAGGGCAGTTCTACTTTTATAATAGAAAGATATCAGATTCTAATTCAAAATGACCAAATTCTATTGCAACTAGCTTACCTTATCCTCAATGTTCTGTGATGCAATTCGTTTGGCCTCCAGCATAGCCTGCAGCTGTTCGTATTGAACAGGTTTATACTTTGAGCTTCCCAGTCCATCCTTCAAGCGCAGGGTCAGCTTAGCTGTGCCAATGACAGTGGACAGCAAACAAAATGGCGTCAATAATAAATGACAAAAGCTGGCAGAATTACAGAGTCATAAACAGCTGGCCAGACAGTCGGGGACCTTTTACGATGCCTGGCCTGGTGGTCTTGGAAGCAAGAAAACTGGAGTGGGACGAGAGGCAGAACAGAGCCAGTGCGCTACAGTGGCTCAGCCTTGAGAGACCAGACTGGGCCACCGTCGTTATACTGATTGACTGAAAACAGTGGTGTTGCAACAAGGGGAGGCATGAAGAAATGCTATGAGATTCGAGACTGGGAAAAGCACAACTATTTCTGCCTCAAGCATCTTCAACTGGGCAAATACCTGTTGCTTGTTATACCCCCTGAATGTTATGAAGTGCAAATCATTTTTTTTTTTTTGAAGTGTGGGGAACAGTTGGTTTGAGATGGCTTACCTAAATCATCAGCTCGGTGGTTGGTTATGAAAGCTCGGATATCTCTCCCACTCATCGCTGTGTCATCTGTAAATTGACATAGTGCAACTTAAAAGAAAGGCTTTCATACATGTAAATCGCTGAACGCCAACCTTATACTCCAAAAACATTCTCCTACTCCCTCAAGGTAATCGTGAAAGGTCAGTGATGACATCCCAATCCCTTTTGGCAGGTGCTTTAATCTGCTTTCCCTCAAGGATTACATTTTTACAATGGCAAAGAAAAGTTAATGGAAGTGCTATCTCAAAATATTCACATCACATAAACAGCACATTCAACACCAAAGTTGTGCTGAAAGGGATTACGGAAATAACCTTTTGAACTGACATTGTCTTACTGCACCTGCAGGGTAAAATTGGTGTCACTCTGTGATCCCTGGCAATATCTCAAGGGCAGATTTACTGAAAACATGGCTGTCATCTTCAGCTGAGCTCTCTGTATATCGATATTCATTTAGACTTATCATTGCTTATGATTATTATTTCACCTCTTATGAATTCTAGCTCAGTGTGTGTGTATTTTCCCAGCAGGAAAATTAACAAGGGCACCGCTGACAGAGAAACATAATGACTCAGTCTGAGCCTGGGATCAAAATGTCCCTTAATGTCACAATCAATTTTACATGGGGGGGAGAAGGGGCTGGCGAATAAACCATCGGAAGCAAGAAATTAATTCTCTTGATGTTTGATTATCATGTCTGAAATGCTCTGAAATGTCTCATCCTCCTCCTAGCACAGCACAGCTCACTTACTCACTCCTCCCTCCTCCTCTCTCTCTCGTATTAGCCTAATTCCATCCGGACATGTCAGCCAAGATAACATTCTGCATAATGTGCAGTTCATAGAATCATTCTTTTTTCCTGATGACCACACAATAATGTAGCCTGACTGTTCAAGCTTTGGCACAGACAGGCTTGGTTATTTCTGCGGCTGTCTGCTGGAGATATGATGCCTTCCGTTTCTCCAGAACACACATGATGAGGAATAAAACATGAAGTTGTACCACTGCAACCCCTAAGTAAATTGCCTGCCCTAACCTACAATCCAGGGGGGGGGATTACCTTGCTCGCAAACAGCCTGCAGATGCAGAGTCCACCTGATAATGTGCCGTAGAACGCAGCTCCGACTGTGCCCAGTTAATTTACTATCAGGATATCAACTGTACAGTTAGGCTACTAGTCTCACTCATGAAATAGGCTACCATGCATTAGCCTACTATTATAGGGCACCTGATTTTGTCGTCGAACATGGACGAAACGCTTGAACTTGAATGTGTAGGTCTTGGTGAGAAGTTACATAGTTTTAAGAACGTCAGGAAAAGATACAGTAACCAGAGAGGGTAGTAAACATAAATCTTTGCAGTAACTCTGAAAATTACCTTCTCGACGCTTCCCGGTTGACAACATTTGTAACCAAGGAAACTGTTGTTGCCTTTGTCATTGGACAATTCAACAACATGCCTGTCCAATCATCTGTTAACGACTGCATCTTGGGTCCAATGATGTCTGTCGCTCCAAAACCACATTACGGTGACGTCATGCATACTCGAATTGCTTCGGAGTAGAAGCGGGGTGGAAAGGAGAAACCTGGCTCCTGACTATGGAGACGAGTTTCCCTGCTCGGTATTCACACGGATAGGACTCACTGGACTAGTCTTCTGCAACAACTCACAGCATTCAGTCATACTTACTTGTTCCAATGGAGTTCTGCACCGTAAACGATCAACTACTATAACATTCCTCCACAAGGTATGAACTTTAAAAATGACTTGCATGGATTTGCCTTAGAATAGAGTAGCCTACCTCTCGCATGCAACCTATGGGACGAGAACGCCTGAGCCATTCGTACGATCTGGTACGGCTACAATAGCCTTGGCTACGTTTAGAGGCTATCACTTTGTGTGGTCTTCATGCATAATTTTATAGCAAAGAGATGTATTTTAATTAAGTGAGAGAGGATCTCTCTTAACTCTAGATAATCTCACTTTCGTGACTGGCATAGGTAACGCACACCTTTATGGGACCTTCACGGGACCGGTTAAGTGTTTCGTGGAGTGACTCGTCATTCTTTCCCAGAATTTATGACTTCGCCTTACTACAGTTTCTCTAAACTCCGTTAGATCAGGGAGTAAGCTTTACAGACTATTCAGACGTGACTTTCTAGCGCGCTTGTCCTTGAATTGTAGTGATCGCAACTGTGTGCAGGTGAGCTCTCTCTCTCTGTGTTGGAATCTGAGGAATGCGAGGTCGCTTATAGGCGGAGTTACGTGCGTTTCTTTTTATCGAGTTCTTCCAATATATGGACGTCATATATGACAATGTGGAGCTCACGCGTCGTGGTGCAAACATCCAAGTCATAAGTAATTTTTTCATATGCTAGTCATGGAGTGTGTGTTAGACTGAATTTTGAGCCGATTTCCTTGGGAAAATAACCTTTAAAGATCTTCCAAATGGATAGTTTAATTTTGTTGTGTCGGCAATTTCTCGAAAGTGATCTCGATCAGCCTCACATATTCACACCAGCACTGTGTGCTTTCGCTCTGTTCCATGCTCCTTTTAGGTTTGATCTGAATCTATGGAAATTAAAGCAAAGCATGTTTGGACACGCTGCGCCGCAAAAGACTAAAGGGAAAGGCGTGTCAGTCTTAAAAGCCCAAAGAATCCCAACTGTGTTGATCTGATGTCCTTTCCATAAACAACGGGGATGGAAAAACCATTACATTTGAGGTAGTTCAAATTACAGTTGATAGGCTACGCCATCACCAGATGTTGTAATTTATGCCGTCCATAGATTAGCCTAAGTCTGCATTGACCACACTTTTATATCCTACTTGAGAGAAAGGTGTACATTTCCTGTTGGTGTTTCAGTCTGTTCTTTCAACTTGCCATACATTTGTAAGTCTGGGCACTTTGTCGATGGGCACATTTCATTTAAATGCAGTGGACCTGACCTGGCCTTGAGTATTACACTACAGATCTTGAGAGTTGTGATTGTTGCTCCCAAAAGAGACACACATTTCTGCATATATAAATGTTGTAGTGAGTTGGTGTGTTTTTTGACTAATAAAAGCAATGACAAATAATGCAGAAATGTCATTAAAATCCTTGAATTTGCGAAATCACAACATCCTAAAATCCTTGCAGTGCAGGATGCTGTTATGTATCCAAATGCCTCTGCAGTGCTCCAGGTTGCCTATTTAATGCACATTGTTGCATTGTGGACTATCAACAGGGTAGAACTTACTCATTTCCTGTCTTTTAAATAAGGCATTCAAAGTTATTTCCCTCTGTGCTGACTGGATGTTGTTGCTGCTTTTAGTGGAATCAGAAAGGTGGCTTTTGTTTTTATACTTAGCTAATCCCCCTCTCACTCCAGCACCTTTGAGTCTGGGTCTGGGTAGGCATTTCAGGCCAGTGTTGGAGCACTTTAAATGTTTGACTGACAGCATGAATGGTCATTTTTTTCTTCCGGTGCCACCGTTTTTGCTGGTGCATTTGCCACTGATGGCATCATTCCAGGCCTTCTAGTGTAATTCAGGGGACTTATGCAAGGTTTCACTTGTCTGAAACCTCACATAATTTCAGATGAATCTCGACATTGAGTACCATGCCTCCTGGTTATGTCATTTAAGGAAATGCGAATTAATATCCACTCATTGATATTTCTGCTTTCACATAGCCTACCAATTTGTGGTGACTGTGTGGTGCATGCCTGGACTAGCATGTAATCAAATGGCATCAGTACTCATGTATAACAATGATAAAACAATCTGTGTGCATTCTAGAATTAGGCAGTTTAATAGAGTCAAGTGAACAAAAGAAGAAAGGCAGTCATAACAGTATAGAGTTATAGAAATAACACAAAGAATAGACCAGTTCCAGGAAGGGCATGTGGCCGACTCCCCCAGCCAATAAATACTTAGAAAAGCCATATCATTTCTGACTTTGTGTCATTCAGAATAGCAGCAGCTGGAGAGACGTTCATTTTCAATGCTGTCTGTGAACTTCGCTGTGAAGACGCTTGTGAAATATATGGCTCATGAACACATGCTATGGCTATTGCAAGAACACCCCGAAATTTAAAATGGCCTCTTGAGCTCAGAGTGGAGGACACATGAGGTCTCTCCATTCACGTGTCTGTCAACATATGCAGTCGCTCACCAACCCATGAGCTCATCTGTTATGTGTCAGGTTAAATGTAATGGGCCACAAACTCCTCCAAAGCACTGGAGCAAATAGTGACTATTGAGGCAATAAATTACTTGGGTGAAATTAACTTTTTTATGAATGTTAATTTGATTTGGGCCTTAGTTGGAGGTAATGATTAGTCTCAAGAAAGCACTCAGCCACCCAGCCCAAGGTCAAATATTTAAGTCTTCACAGTGTGTCTGCTTGTTTTGGACCATTGTATTGCCCCCCACCCCACCCCGCCCACCTGCCAGCCCCCCCCCCCCCCCCCACACACACACACACACACACACACACTCTGACTCTGTTTTTTAGGCATTCCCTGTCTGCCTGTGTGTCTCCTATCTTTCCTTTCTGTTGCACCAGCATTTCTAGTGAGTGAGAGACATTACTGCGTCTCCTCGTGATCCACATTACCCAACAAACCCACCAACAGCTGACATCTATTGAAAGAATCCAGTTAAATCAGACAAACTTAACATTTCTCATGGGGTATGGCAAGAGAGGACCTGAAATAAAAGCTCCTCGCTCACAAACACCTCTTTGTGGAGCTGGCTTCTCACAATGAATATTCTTGTCCTCTGCTCCTCGGTTCAGTGCTGTCAAGATGGACCATACCCAACTTAAGTAGAGTTTGGTATAAGAAAAAAAAGCTCAGACACACTCGAAGCCACTGTTGTCTGGTGTTTTCATGAAATATATTCCCCCCCAGGCCATTTTGCTGTTCTGATTCTAAAGCTTACATCAAAATATGGTTTCGGGTCACACTCTACCATGGAGACTGTTATTTCTCGGGGAATGGATAGATTTCTTTTTGGTTTCAAATAAGCAGAGCCTGTTGTTAAGGATCAGACATAGCCCAAATACGGGCAAGCTGTGTGCTTTCACTGGCTTTTGTTGTTATCTCAGGATTGGTGTGATTGTGCGCTAGCCCATGCTGTGGTCAGATTATACTTAACAGGAACTGACATCCATTGAATAGGTCTTCTTTTAAGGCCCCTCCCTGGTGCGCGTTTTCCTTCAGATCTGACCAACAGTCGCATACCAGAACTCCGGTTCACTCAGTGTTAAGACTGGCTCCAAATGCGTATCTACAGTACACAGTATGTTTAAACATTAAAACGTGCGACACTTGCTTTGACTACGACAAGATTAAATATTTTCTTTATCTTGTGGCAAACAAGATGGCAGGTGTATTGCAATTCAGTGTCAGCATGCCCTGGGAATCACATCGTCCCAGCTTTCAAGGTGTATTACATCACAGTGTATAAGACATGCTACAAGTCAAGAATTCACTCAATGTTTTATATTTTTTTCCCTTGCTCTATGATCGTATGTGTACACCACATAAGCATTTGCTTCATTAGAGAGTGGACAGCTTCCCATTCTTTTCCAATGGACCTGGGCTGCAGACCTGCGTGGAGTAGCATTGAAGGTTTGGCAGTGGAGCCGTGCGAGCAGAGAGGAACATGCCTGTCATTTGCATAATAGTGTGTTTTTCACTGGCGCTGGGCGGGTTGAGATGAGCACAGCGGAGCTTCCCATTCCTTTTCATTGGATCTGAGCTGGAGGAGCACACTGTTGGATTGACAGTTGAGTGAAAAGAGCATGCCTCTGATTTACATCAAGCAGACAAAACCCCACACTCTTTGTAGATAAGAAACATAAAATGATGGGACACAGCCAATCAAAATGGACTGACTGTTGTGATGGTCTCCTCTTTTTCAAGCAGTGAAAATGGCCACCATAACCATAACGACAGTGGTTTATGAAACTGATAAGTGTCTTCTGAAAAAACCTCCCTTACATAAAGAGTCGCTAGTGGTGGGTTAGAACCTAAATCTTGTGGCAATAATGCTCTCGTTTTCTACGCATAAAATGTATGCAGTCTATTTATTTACTCAGTGTTGTCACTATACATTAATCAAGAAGTAGAAGGCTACTGACTCTACCACTGCATAGAGCAAACAAACCAGTGAAGAAGATGCACTATAACCAAGTTGTAATCAACTGCCTCTTTGGAATTGCTTCTGGGAGATCTGTTTTAATATCAAATGATTTCACTAAATTACAGAGCTTTTGGCTGTGGCTGGTCCTTGGGCTGTGTGTGTGTCTGGGAATATTATTGTCAGAGGCTCTCAGTTTCTCCTACTTTTCCTGTCTCATCCTCCCTCTGGAACAGATGAATAACAATTAGTCTGCTCTGGACAACCAGAAGTTGAAGACTACAGGAATACCATGGAGTCTATGAAACATATTCACATTTTATCACATCATCAAAGGCTTCCTGAGAAGAGACTGACAGTAGAGTGCCATTAAAGTTTTACTGACACATTTGATGATCTTGTACAACACAATCGATGCCAATAAATGCTGTTGCTGTCATTACCAGTTGGCCTCCTCTGGTGATATTTCGCGATGAAATACCTTACATTTTGTATTGACATCTGGGAAGAGTGCTCTGTCACTGTGATGGGAAGGTTAACCAAGACTTTGCTATAGGGTCATTCCGTGTGAAATCACCCAATTTCAGCACAATTTGGCAGGTGACCCTCTCCGAAAAAATCTGAAAAAAATCACAGGTGTTTGTAGACCAAATACATGCATAGATCTAAAATAGTATATCTGTATAACTAATCGTTGCAAAACTACAGCCCTTTGAAACTTCAAGTCATTTTAAGCATTGTGGTGAACAATCCTTTTTGTTCAACTTCCAACCTTATTGGCTCTTTTGGCTCATTTCACACACATTAGTGAAACTATGTGAATAGAAGTAAATTTTCCTGTTGAATTAAAAAATCCAATCGGATCAGACGTATCTTGTGTACTTTCCCCTCTGCAAATCTCTGAAAATGGCTATAAATTCATAATGTGAAAAGACATCATCATCTTTGAGGGCTTCTCATTCAATAAGTATGTGACACATAATTCATCAGATTTTTTTCCTACTCATGTATGTATTATAAGGTCCTGTCCATGCATTAACTTTGGTTGTTATCATTATCATATTTTCAGAGCATTTCTTTAAAATTGGGCTTGATTTTCAAAAAGCCTGTTTTCATCTTCTCATTTCACCACGTGGACAGTTAACATGATTTTTTTTAATTTTCCCATATATCATTCTGAATGTGAGGATCATCTGCCCAAAATGTGGGCTTGTTGCTGAGTTTCTTCATTGAGATAAGATTTTTTACAAATATTGTCTATAAATCCACTGAATTTGTACTTTATCTGCAGTATCACTTTGCACCACACGTGGTGCTCTTTTAATACAATGGAAGTCAATGGAAGAGTAAGAGAGTCACTTGTTTGCTGCACATATCCAATCTAAACACACAGTTTATGGTTCATAGTTAAATTGCTCCAAATAATTATTGCAACATGAACAACATACTACTCGTACATACATTTTATTTAGAGAAAATAAACTGATCAAGTAAATTATACACTCATAAGACTGACTGGTCATCATACATGCAGCAAGAGGATTTAGCATAATTACCATCTTTGTAACGGGTTTTCTACACCAGCTTCAACCTATCAGTGCCTATGTGAGTACTTTAATAATTACTAGCCAGCTGGTTAGGCAAAGTCTATATCCATCGTCATATGCATGGGATGCAGTCCTCTGTGATACACAGACAAAGAGCATTAAGATGGAGATCAGTGATTTGTCTCCATGTGATCTGGGAGTTGGAAAATGAATGTCATAAAGGAACATATTCAAGAAACAATGGTTTTCTAAAATTCAGTTCATCAAGGTATTTCACTTGATGAAGATGACCATGTGTGTTTCCATCACAAGTATTCATAACAAAGTTTGAGGACTCGTGGATCCAAGAGGCATTCGTAAAAAGATGATAACTCTTTAGTATTGATTTTTCTGCATCTGACAATGCACTGAATTTTAGAAACCCCTTTTTTACTTGAATATGTTCCTTTATTACATTCATTCTCCAACTTCTTTCCTAGATCACATGGAGACAAAGCACTGATCTCCATCTTGATGCTCTTTGTCTGTGTATCACAGAGGACTGCATCCCATGCATATGACGATGGATATAGACTTTGCCTAACCAGCTGGCTAGTAATTATTAAAGTGCTCACATAGGCACTGATAGGTTGAAGCTGGTGTAGAAAACTCATTACAAAGATGGTAATTATGCTAAATCCTCTTGCTGCATGTATGATGACCAGTCAGTCTTATCTGTGTATAATTTACTTGATCAGTTTATTTTCTCAAGATAAGATTTATGTATGAGTAGTATGTTGTTAATGTTGCAATAATTATTTGGAGAAGTTCAACTATGAACCATAAACTGTGTGTTTAGATTGGATATATGCAGCAAACAAGTGACTCTCTTACTCTTCCATTGACTTCCATTGTATTAAAAGAGCACCACGTGTGGTGCAAAGTGGTACTGCAGATAAAGTACAAATTCAGTGGATTTATAGACAATATTTGTAAAAAATCTTATCTCAATGAAGAAACTCAGCAACAAGCCCAAATTTTGGGCAGATGATCCTCACATACAGAATGATATATGGTCAAATAAAAAAAAATCCTGTTAACTGTCCACGTGGTGAAATGAGAAGATGAAAACAGGCTTTTTGAAAATCAAGCCCAATTTTAAAGAAATGCTCTGAAAATATGATAATGATAACAACCAAAGTTAATGCATGGACAGGACCTTATAATACATACATGAGTAGGAAAAAAATCTGATGAATTATGTGTCACATACTTATTGAATGAGAAGCCCTCAAAGGTGGTGATGTTTTTTACATTATGAATTTATAGCCATTTTCAGAGCTTTGCAGAGGGGGAATTACACAAGATACACCTGATTTGATTGGATTTTTTAATTCAACAGGAAAATGTACTTCTATTCACATAGTTTCACTAATGTGTGTGAAATACCAAAAGAGCCAATAATGTTGGAAGTTGAACAAAAAGGATTGTTCACCACGATGCTTAAAATGACTTGAAACTTGAAAGGGCTGTAGTTTTGGAACCATTAGTGATACAGATATACTATTTAAGATTTATGCATAGGTTTGGTCTTCAAACACCTGTGATTTTTTTCAGATTTTTTGGGAGAGGGTCACCTGCCAGCCACTGGGTGATTTGACACGGAATGACCCTATATCTTTCACATGTTTACACTTTTTCTCAGTATGGAAGCGCATGGTGTGATCTGTCAGTGGACCAGTTGACATTTTGTGTCTGGGTATTTTTCCGCGTATGTTTTGCTTCTGATGTGACGGGACATAGCTGGCATTTGCTGAAAGCTCTCCAGACTCCATGCTTTTGGTTGGATCCAGGGCGTCAGAAGGTAATCCACTGGACAAAACATGTCAGCGCTTTTGTGAGATTAGGTTCACAAAGGAGGTCTGTCCAGTGAAAAAGCCCCGCAGAGGTCTGTCCCACTGAGTCAGAGTACTGAAAAGCCCCGTTCCAGCCCACTGGCACAAGATGGGCAACAGTGGACACCAAAATGGGAGGATAAGCAGATCTTAGATCGGAGTAGTTCAAGCGATTGTTAACACAATCTTAGTTACCAGAAGTGGCTCTACGTGGGAGGGTGTTGTGCTAAATATTTTACGTGCAGGTTACCCTATCACTGTCAGAGCCTTGTCTCCAGTTGCACAACTGATGGAAAACCACCAAAGGGGACAAGCTGTCTTCTATAGGAGCCCATGGAGTAACGAGATCTCCAGAGGATTTTCTGCTGCTGTCAAATATTGAAGTGTATGACATAAACTGGAACGACACCTTATGATGCATGCACAGTTGTTATGCCTGAAGTCCTATTCCCGTGAGTGATGTATGCTTTCCTGGGTCTTCCTGTTTTTTTTGTACTGGTCATTCAGTATGGCATGAGCGGCAAAACAAATGTGCTACTATATTTACATGTTAAAAATGTAAAGTGCGTTGTCAAGAGAGTTGTCCTAGTATTTGTATTTATGCACGGCTGCCATATTTAGTGTGTGGGCGATGGTGGTGCCATCTTTCCTATGTTGCTCTCTGAAAATTCCAAGGGTCATGTCAGATGATGTCATTTCCATACAGGTTGTCCATAGTTTTAAACAGGAGCCACCTTAAGCATTGCAGGATGTAGGTCTTTGTTTGCACAACCTACGGAAGAGTAAAAAAAAAAAGTGTCAATACACATAACTGTAATCAAAGTGTAGTCTGACTGGCTGGGAAATGGTTTGACATGGCTCTCAAAAGTCCACTCCCAGTTTGACAGACACAATCTATTACCACAAACATAAAAGCTAATTAGTCAACAGGTTGATAACTGGCTTTGCTTTTTGGGGAATTAATCTCCAGGGGTTCAACTGTTGGGCTTTTATCCCAGCTACAAAGAGGGGGAGGAAACTTTGGAATGAGTCCTCGAATAACCTGCAATTTGCAGTCTTCATCTCATCTCAGAAGTTGACATTTAGCAGAGGATAAACTGAACCGTGGCTGGTATGCTAACAGCCATGCATTATAGCAGGCACAGCCTATTTTCCCCTCTGTTCAGCTTGTGAATGTGTCGCTGGCAGGCAAAGTGCTCGTATCAGCCTTTTCAGTCTGCCTGCCTTCAACCACGAGGCCACAGTTCCTCTACCCCGATTTAGATAAACTAACAGCCGCACATTCCTTCCTAGAAGTAGTTAATACAAAAATTGTATCTTTGTTTCTCAAATGTAAGTTCCATAAAGTGAACTTGGCACACTCCTGTTTTACTGGGCTATTAAATATTCTATAAATAAATACTACAGTACGTCCCTCGGTTCAAACAATCCTCTCGTTTGACCAAGTGACTGCTTTCTTTTCATGCTGCTACATGTAAATCCATTGTCATTAGGTAAAAGTTACACCATATTACAGTGTGTTCTCCTTCTCTCTGCTTGAGTGAAGTTGAATGTGACTGTTCTTTGTGGGTTGATCTGCCCAGAGGCAGTAAATTCCTGCCAGTGCGTTTGATAAAGCGCCTCTGTGCTAGTAGGTCTCCGGTGCCCTCTATGAATTATAGCCGGGGTCACAGCGAAGAGGAAATTTGTTTTACTGACCTGTTGGATGGTGATTTATATTTCAATTAAATCCCACGCCATAGATCCTCCAGCCGACCACCTTCAAATATACATCCGTACTCTCTCCCCCACGGGTGTGCCTGTTGGCGGACTTGTACACATCACCGAAGGCAGCGGCACAGTTTCATAAAATATGGCAGCGTACCTATCTGGACACATAGCACAGTCGAGAGAGCATGACATTTTATTTCCTGACCCTGTGAAAATTGTTACAAAGGCTAACAGCTGGCTGTTGGGAAAGGTTGCCATTTTCACTGACATCTCATTTCCTTTCTTCCTTTTCTTTTCTATTACTTCTCTTAATTTCTTCTCTATTTTCCACTTGGCTTCCTCTGGTTTTTTTTTCTTCAAATTAAATGAGCCTTTCTTGTTTTGTTTTTTTATATCATGAGTAATGATTCTCCATATTGATTTGTTTTCAGAATGAAGACATTCAATTCAAGGGCGGTACCATTCATATGCAATTCAGTATGATATGAAGTTTTGCACTTAAATATGTTGTAGTTATTTTTGACAGAAGGTGGCTGTTTTGAAACGGTGGCGTGGAGTAGCATGCGGTGCTCACAGAGAGATTGTATTTCCTGCTTCAAATTACATCAGTCACTGCTGGAATAGGAGGAGACGTCAGTCATGTATCCCGAAAAGTCCTCTGAATTGAAATCACTGACCTCACCTTTTGAGTTCTTTGAAATCCAAAATGTCAGGACATTTATTCACATCCTCACAGATTTTTAATACCACACTTCAGTTATGAGAACACGATGGGTGTGTGTCTGCAGAGTTTGTTTTGAAACATCAAATAAAAAGCTGTCCACAGAATATAATCTAGAGTAGCAGAGTCTAATGCATTACCTGTTGGCCTTTATTTCTCCTTTGTCATAGTCAAGCTGTTTAGCTGCAGGTTAAGGTCAGTAATGACAACTTTCTCCACACCGATCTGTGCGGCGGGCAGATTCGATGTGACAGGCCTTTCTGATTGTGTCGGGAGGGTAAGATTGGAAAGTCAGAAGTATCACAGTGAGGGATAGAAGAGGCGGGATGGAGAGGAAAAATGACATTTCAGACGGCGGCTGTCAGAACCACATACACCCCCCCCCCCGCCCCACACACACACACACACACACAAGTCATCAGGATGGCACGGTGTATTTGACACTGAGAATATCCTGCCTGACATAACTGCAGGCCCTGTCCATCACAGTTGCGGCGGAATAGACAGTGAGATATTCCATCCAATCTACCGTGAGCATGAAAAGCTGGCGTTTTGAATAAAATGAAGGAATGGTGTTTTTTGCATGGCAGCTTGTTTTCTCAGCTGTGGTTTGGACAGCAGGGTGAGGCGGGCGGGGGTGGGGGCCCTGGCAGGGCCGAGGGTGAGTCACCAAGGTGGAGCAGGGGTGTAGGCTGATCACAATCTACGTGACCTGCCTTCTTTTACCCCCAACCATGAGCTGAATTTAGCAAAGAGAAGCAGGAGGGAGATTGGGACCACTCACACACACACACACACACACACACAGTGCAGAGTACTAGCCAAACGTTTGGCCAGTGCATTAGAGCCGGGATGGAAGGCTAGACCTGCAGCACTCACTGACTCAGCTGCAGCGAGGGCCATTAATCCAACCGTAAACCCTGGCATTTGCCTCAGACAACGCTTTTTCTGGGGCAAAATTTGCAGCACTGAAAAAGCGCAGTAACTGTTATTAAACCCCCCCCCCCCATCCCTTCTGCACAATTATCCTCAGCAAGCCCCCCTCATTTAAATGGATGCCAGCAGCTCGTCTTTCCTGTGACCCCCAGGCCACGCGCTCTGAAGCCGAGACTATTTAATAAGCACTGTTAATGCAAATTGACTGTCAGGAGGGACTTTCTTCTCGCCGCTCCTCGTTTCCCCTCCGTCCAGCCTGCTCTGGCGTTCGCCTCGCCCTGCGCTGCATCTCGATGTGACGTGCGGTGGGGCACCGCAACCTTACTGTACTCTCTCCCTCTCTCACCTTCCGGCCCCCCCCCCCCCCCCCCCCCCATTTTAGCGGCGCTCCCCTGGGTTAATGTGGGCAAGGTATGGAGCCGTTTTGCTCAATGTCAAACCTGTCTCCTCTCATTCCCCCCCGAGGCAAAGTTTGTTTTAAAGAGAGAAAAAAAGGAAAGAGAAGTTGGGCTGGAGCAGCTTGCATGAGTCATGCCACCAGGGCATTCTTTTGCTCATTTACCTGCCCGCTTCAAAGGCCAGGCACTCTGCTCTCAATCAAAAGTGAATGATATCCAGGCCACACACTGTGTGTGTGTGTGTCTGTGTCTGTGTCTGTGTGTGTGTGTGTGTGTGTGTGTGTGTGTGTGTGTGTGTGTGTGTGTGTGTGTGTGTGTGTGTGTGTGTGTGTGTGTGTGTGTGTGTGTGTGTGTGTGTGTGTGTGTGTGTGTGTGTGTGTGTGTGTGTGTACAAGCGGATATACGTGTCCCCGCTTTTTACTGATGAATCGTTTGATTAGGTGCTTGCTTACATCTCAGCAGGAGACATCTTTTTCCTCTCCTATCCTCCCTCCTCTGCAGGAGTGTGTGCGCCCTTGTCAGAGCGAGTCTGAAGCGTGACAATTTGCTGCACCATCTGAGAGTCTCACGGCTTCTACACACAGTTGCGTTCCGTCAACGCATGGCAGTGGGTGTTCCCGATGGTAGCTATGCAAATGACTTGAAGTATAACCGTTATTTGATTGGTTGGTGCCGTCCGTCGATTGGCTTGATTGGCCGGTGCCATCTGTCGGTGCAGCAACAGCTGAACTTCTCAACGCGAGCGACACAACGGACCCACAATTCAGTTCGGCAACGGATGACGTGAGCCCATTTAAAGTGAATGGGATGCGTCTCCAGCACTGCAACGCACGCAGCTGTGTGTAGAAGCCGTTACAGCACTGTTAGTTTGAGGGAGCCTTTCCCCCCCCAGTTATGCTGCATGCCCTGACATCCCGTTCCAACTTATTGCTTTTCTTTTTCAACAAAATGTGCTTCATCAGCCGACAGTATTACTGTAGAAGCCAGGGGAGTTTATTTGGAGGGCCTAAGCTCGCTCTGCATCAATCTTCACTCTGTCTGGCGTTAGTTCTTCTCCCCAGATGAGTATGTCTGTTGTGATCATGTTGACTAGTAAGTGAAGGGAAGGATGACACAGGGAGTGCAGAGGACACCGAGGCTTCACTGACTGGAGGCTGCTGTGCTGTGGGCAGCTTGTGTCCAAGAGCTTCAGCTGTCAATAGGAATGACTGACCTCAAGCCTGGGCAATGAGATTGATGGGGTCTGGATGCATGTGACTATTCATCCCAACAACGTGCTTACATCCACACGCACTTTCTCTCTCTCTCACACACACACACACACACACACACTGGCTGTCTCTTATTCTTTCTGACATACGCAAGGAGCAGCTTGACGATCATGGATCTCCCACAGGAAGGAAATGTGTGCAGCTTTAATTGTGGCAGCTGTCATCCGCCTTATCTCACAATCCAAAGTAATGAACTTACAAGTGTGCCCTATTGATAAATGGGCAGCCCGCTAAGCTAAGCTAAAGCTGCTCTCTGCGAGCGTGATTGATCATTCAATAACAGACAGTTCATCTCCCCGCTACAATCAACCCCCGAGATGAGAAAAGCCTGGCAAGGCGCTGCGCGTGGCCCGTAATTCATTTTCGGCCGCGGGCTCCACGGCACGGCTTAGAGCGTGGTGGGCATTGGGCCAGTTGTCATGCAAATGTGGCCTTACGTCATATTCGATTTCAATCAGCTCTCCGCTCCCGTTGTGCTACACGCCCGCTCGGTCCACGCGCCCATAGAAATGTGGTAACCAGCTGATATGCATCGGAATTAGGAAGATGAAAAGCAATACCTTTGCGACGGTGAGGTGTGGAGAGGAACGGTGATTAAATTGAATTTATTCACATGCCGAGCGGCAGTAATGTTCGCTGCCTGCATCACTGGGGCTCGTGGTGCCATCTCGGCTCTGGTTTTTATTGGGATGCGGTCGGCGTGTCATAAAAAAAGGAAACCACAAGCGTATTTCTGTTTGTTTATTTTATTCCACGCTGCAACAAATGAAACAGTTTTGCATTCCGTGTCGTCCGGGACCATGGCAGTTTTTTCCGCTAGGCCTAGTATTTTATTTACCACAAAGACGCCCTGTTTGTTTCAGTTAGCTGGAGCGCAAGCAAACATCCTGCGGGTGGACTAGCCTTGAAATGTGTCCGGCCTCATACCCTGATTTTATCACCTGCCCATACAAGCCTATAGAGTCATCCTGAAAGTCATTGGACATCCTCTGTCTTAACTTGTGACATGTTCAGAAATGTCTGATAAGCACACCTCACTCCTGTTCATCATCATGTGAAGGCGAAGGAAGACAGGAAATTGCTTTTAATCTAGAAAATGACTCATGGTCATTTATTTTATTTACATAATAAAGTACGCCATTTAGTGTACACTTCCATTCAATAGTTTGGATCTAGCAGTAGTGATTCATGACACGATGGCCTGCCAGAAAGAGGTGTTCCCTACAAGCGAGAGGTGTGTCTGGATGGTGCTATTGATATGATTCGGACATGACATGACTCTGCTTCCTCTCCACTGGCCATTCAGTCCATGCCTCATAAAACTCCGTCTGATTTATGAGCAGGCATTGATGTCACAACATTTGCGGTAGTGTGGGAGAGGGTGTAGTAGAGGTCAAGGTGCGTGTCTCCCTCTGAAAGGAATTTTTCATTCAAAGCACTTTGCCATTTACTCTTCACAGCAGAGCAGACTCGGCACAAGAGTCTATTTAACTACTGTAGTCAAAAGGATTTTCAAGGACATATTCAGAGGTATGTGAACGCTTATATTTGAACTAGTGTTATGCTTTTGGCATGGTAGTGTTTAAGGGAGGTGAGGCCTGTGGAAGAGCCAGCGGGTGAGTTTTTGGGCTGATTATGGTGTGTTTTGAACAGCGGCTCCCAGGAATCCAGCCCCGACTCTCGCTGGGAGAAATTACTCTTGTGTCGGGGCGTGTTGAAGCTGAGCGAGAAAAACATTTTCAGCTGCCCTACCCAACAGAAAGTCAAACACTGCTGAGGCTAATTATAGCCCTTTTGTGTGTGTGTCTGTGTGTGTGCGCACACATGTGTTTTTCCCTCAGTCGGGTAAGAGGGTTCCTTGTCCGAGGGAGACTCGTATTAACCTTTGTTTGCTGCGCTGACACTCAACGTCTCTCAGAGACACAAGCCTCGGGAGTGTCTGGAAGAGGAGGCAGGGCTCACTCGAGAGAGAGAGGGAGAGAGTGCCTCTCTGACAAAGTCATTACGGACGGTCGGAGTGAACGCGGCGGGGGGTGTTTTTGCCGTTGCAGCCTGTCAAGCTCACTGGGGCCCTGGTGGGTCTTACTTCTCTGGAATCGCACCCATTGGGGACCAGCTCGCCACAATTAGTCAGTCTTGGCTGGGCGCAGTCTGTTGTGTGGCATGTGTGGCTCTGTGGAAACAGCCTGTGTTTGGCTTCAGAGTTTGTTCCTCGCAGTCTCATGCAAAAACGCAAAGCGCTGTTGGTTTAAAGCCATGGTTTACCCAGCTCTCCCAGCCTGATGGATGCCTTATTTGCCCAGTCACTGTGGGGCTGCACACTTTCAAATGTGATTTCCCCCCCACACCCTCTTTATCAGGGCTGAAATGTGGCATCGACTTTGCTTAGTGAAGTATGAAAAGGCACACAGGGCCACAAATATCACTTTTATACAGCAAAGTCAATAAGCTGTTTGAGAGAAGCAATTAACCATTGCAGGTCTTGTGGGACATTAGTGAGGCTGCTTGGAGCTGTATAATGGAACACTGGGTCCTTCTAGTGCTATGTATTCCAGACTTCTCAGGCAGATCACTGTGTGTGATCAGGGAATTGATTAGAACTCTTGGGTATGTGCTAAATAGGACTGTTTTCCTTCTTGCCTTCCTTAAAGAATTGGTTTAGCTCTGTGGTCCACTTTTAATGGAATGTGGTGTAATTCAAGCTTTTTAAGACAGGGGGTATCCTGCATGTGAAGGGGATTATCAATCTTCAAAAGGTAGCAGGAAGGAAGTCATCATGGGCTTGTTGGCCTCTTAAATATCTGAAAGAACCACCTCTCAGAAACAAACTAAAAATAGCATTCTTCACCGCATAAGAAAAGTGGCTTGTCTTGCAATGGAAGCTCGTAATTGATTTCACAAAAGCCTAGTTTAACAGTAATGCTGTGGCAAACCATCGACCACTATGTCGAGAAAAATACCTTGATTTTGAGTCAAGGTTATACAAGACTTAAAGATTCTGGCACTGTGCCTGAGTTCAGGCGTTGGCCAGGTCGTTTAAGACTTGAAAAATAGACAATTATTCATCATGGCTTCAAAAATGTCTGGTAATGTCTGGTAACAAAATGTCCTTGCTTTAAGTCCTGTATAGAGGCTAATCCATCTCTGTTGGCTTGCAACTGGTAGTCTTCTAAACATGCTAATTTTCCATATCTGCTTGAGTTTTAACATTTCAGACTGAACGATGAGCCACTGAACTATTGTTCTGTTGAGACTCACTTGAGACACAAAAATTTGGGCCAGCTCATAATTACCTCGGCTCTTGATTTTCTTTTGGCACTCTGTGTGGTGATTTCTGCTGGGTAAATGTGGCCTGGTTAATTTAAATGCCAATCAGTGTTCTGCAGCTCATTCTTTAGTGGCTTTGTGGCATGACCGTGACTGGCAGGCTGAAGGCTCCTTTAATCCCAAGTAAGATGACTCTCTGTCTCACATGAGCAAAGACTAATTCTCTCTCTCTTTTTTGTTACTGCATGAATTGCCTGATGAAATGTTTGGTCAGACTTGATTCTTGATACAGTACCTGATGGTTGGTCAGATAATGCTTGATTCTTTATAAGGTTTACCCATAATATTGTAGGTTACTGGGTCAGATGACAGCCAAGCATTCTTTGAAGTATTCTCTGAAAGTATGTCTGCACATGCTAATCAGGATATGGTTAGCCAGACAATTGAAAACAAGCTCCCTGTCCTCCATCACCTTATTCCACCCAGCCAATGCTTGTCTCTACGCTGTGAAAAGTGTGACTTTCTGTGAAACTTCTTAAGGGAACATGACTGCAATACTACCCAGACTGCTTAACTGTTCCATTTTAAACCAACCATTGGAATTGAATACATGTCCACAAGTTGAAGTTGTGCTTGTCAGCCTTTTTCAGAGAAAACGTTCCATTCATGCTTGAGCGTCAGCTTGAAATTGTTAATCAATTTTTAATCAGAGCTGTCAAATGTCCCTCAATGGGAACACAGCCCATAGTTCTGTGTTACTGCCTGTTTGTCAGTTGGTATTTAAAAGCTCTTGTTCTTGTCTGCCTTCCCCCGGCAGTGCTTTCCTCCTCTGGCATGTTTACCTCATGAAGCAGAAGACAAACAGGCCACTCTGAGGATGGCCAGCTGTGGGTCACCCCCTCTAATTCCCTGTCTCTCGCTAATGGTGGGAGGAGCGGTCAGAGGGAGTCTGAACAGCAACCTTCTAGAAGTCTCCCGTGTGGGCCTTTTTGTTTTCCTTGACCGTTGGATCGCTTCCAGGTCAGATTTAAAAGTGGCTGCTTCAGAGGGGCAGAGGGGTCTTATGGCTGTCCGGGGCAGTTTGTTTGAGGCTGGCAGGAACAGATGGGCCTGGAGTTCAAGCTGGGGTGATGCCACCTTCTGCAGGTGTGTCTGAACTCTGCCCCCCCCCCACCCCAGAGGCAGCCAACCTCTGCCAGATGTTCCCGTTACATCTGCATTTTTATGAGATCTGCAGGGCCACCAGCATCCTTCTCCTGAGCTCACCGTATACTTACCTGAAAGGTGAGGCCTTGGTCAAGCCATGACATCAGTGTTTGTGTCCAGAGTTTAGCCATAGGAAATTACATTACCCATAATTATAAGGCACTGCCTCTTTGCCCCAGATGCCTCTACTATGCCGCTCCTTTTTCCCCCCCAAACGCTGACTCTTTCCCAGGGTTGCATTCCAGTAATTACTGTCTGACCGAAGCCCGTGGTGGATGCATTTAGCGTGTCTTCATCACGGGACCTCTCGCTGATCCTGACCTACGCTGACCCAGTCTGGGGGGAAAAAACTTTCAGAAGATGTCGCATGTCTGATGGAGTGGTTGGTCGACATGTTTACCGCTCATCAAGTCTCCGTTCAAAAAGACACAGAAGAACCTGCCTGACCAGTATTCGTAAGATTCCGGCTCCCTCAGGAATTCAGTCGGTTTGTGTGTGTTCCATCATTACCAGCTGCTTGCCTCAATCCTCTACCAGTCCAAGGAACCTTTGGGACGTGGGGCAGATTGATTCCTGTGGAGTCCGCTGAGCAAGAGGATGGGAAATCTGGAGCGTGAGCTAAGATTCTTTTTGACCTCTTTAATCTGCTGGGCTATTAGCTGAGGCCAGCCGTCGGCTTAGCCTTAAGTTGGTTCTAATTCCTAATTTGGAGGGAGCACAATTGGACAGGATTTGAAGCGCTTGACTACTCTTTTTTTATTTCGCTTTCTCTTTCTCTGTCTCTCTGGTGGTAGGATAATTATGCAAGATTTGCTCAAGCTGCTAAAATATGATGATGAAATCAAATTTGAAATTGGTTTGAAAAGGGAGTGTGTGTGTGTGGGGGGGTGGGGGGTGGGGGGGGGAGGGTCGAAGAGAACAGTTGTTTTCTGCGAGGCTCTTGAGAATCTAGGCCACCGTCTAAGTTGTAAACAAGTTTACTTGTGTGCTGCTGAGTGAGCTCGGCGTAGCATTCTGTTTGAATGGCAGGCATACCCGACATAATTCCCCTTTTGCTGTGTGGCATTACCACAGTAACTGACGCTGCGATCTGTTAACCTGTCAAACCGCACATGTTCTGACAGATGTTTGTATTTGCCCAAGCTCCGCCGTCGAAGCGTTGTTTTATTTCCTCTTGTCGGTAATTGGAGGTGGGATAGCTGCAGCAGCACTCCGAAGCTGTTTTTGTGTGTTTGGAGTGAGCGAGCGCATGCGGCTCACTTAAAGGCCTAGTGTGCGGGGCGATCCAGTCCACTCCCCACACATCCCTGTAATCTGCGCTTGCCTCTGCTTGTCTGTGGGATTGATTTAAGCTCCTCAGAGACGGCGGTGCGTCTCCTTCCCTCCCTCCCTCCCTTCCCTCCAGCGCGGAGTGGTGAGCCTGTCTGTGAGGCCGACGCCTTCCATCCCGTATGCGCGAGGCGGAGTATGCTGCCTTGTCACCTAATACCCTGTCAATTATAGGCCCCGCTAACCTTGACGTGGTCATGCCAGCGATGTGATAACAGCCCCAGATACCACAGGCTCACATTTACAGGGTTGGGTGTCTCGGGGACCTCCAGCACATGTCACGGAGCTGCAGCCTCTTCCCAGGAGCTTAGTCTCAGAGAGCAGCACAGGCAAGGCTCCGCTGGGGTGGCAGGAGTTGTCCTTGTACTCTGTTTACATACGACAGTTGGTCAGAATTCTGTGTACTAGATGACACCACTGGTCACCAAGGGACTGACCAAATGTGTTTTGACGTAAGGAAGTGTGTTGATAGGTAGGACAGCCGGAGGGGATTTTGGGGGAAATCTCTGTGTGTACTGAAACACAACACTCGGCACCTCTGCTCCGGATTAAACATCAAACACAGCAGCAGAGAGATATTGTGTTATCTCATATCCCTTAAGCACAAGTGTAGCATTTGGCTTTAAGGCAGTGCAGTGCAAAACAGCTTTTCATGCATTGCATGAATTTTAATGCAAAATTTTTACAAAAATGTTTTATCTTTTAAGTTGCCAGTTCCATCATATGTCAAATCATATTAAACATGTATCCAATTTCACAACACAAGACATCTAGGAGTATTTAGCTAATCAGTCATCCTGTCTTAAAACATGCATCGACCACAGAGAGATAGAGAGAGCGTTGTGTTGGACAAGAGACCGGCGGAACTGGCCAGTCTGGCCTAAATTAGGATGTCTGGCCCCCCTGGGAACATCAGCACAGTAAAGCCAGGCTGCAGCTCACACTCCCGCTGTGTGTCTTTACACTGATAGATTACGGGTGGCTATGTAGGTTGTAAAGTGAAATGATGTGCACCTTCGAAGTCAGGGTGCAGTGTGGCCTGCAGTTACACGCAGTCCATTAGTGGTCAGACCTTTACCGTCCGTGCACGTCACTCTGTGACATTGGGAAATGTAGTAGGGCCTTGCTTTTGGGTCATCCAACCTTCAAAGGGCCGCCAAGTTGCAGTCTCAATAGTGATCCATTTTCTGCTGTCCTGCCAAGTCCAGGGTTCTTTTAGCATTCCTCACAGAGGCTTAAGTTCACCCTAGTTGAGAGGGTTCACTTCCCTGGCCATGAGCATGCTTTCTCAGTGCTGTATTTAGTACTAAAAACCAGACTTGAGGTAACTGGTGATTTATTTATATATTTTCCTCTCTCGCTCTGTGCAAGAGTGGCCATATGGGAGTGACGTCATGTTCTTTCATGCTGAGCTGTAGACATGTGTTTTCCTCTGGTTTGTGGTTGCCCGCTATTGATTCCTGGCTCCGACCTCAGAAGCCAGTTTGAAGTCTTATCTCTGGGAAATTCCTCTGTGTAGCCAAGCAGAAACGCTGCGGTGGTGTATGATTACATGCACGCTGTATGTATCCCCCAAATCCGCACAGTTCGCTGCAAATCCTCAGAAGACGTGCAGCCTTCATATGTTCATCTGTTTTTATAAAGGGTGTCTGATGTTGTTTGTATGTTTGCAGTACTACAGACAGTGTGTGGGTGCTAGTGTGAGTGAAAGCAAAGACTGATTACATTACATGTGCCTGCCATGCCCTGCCTGTGTGTGTGTGTGTGTGTGTGTGTGTGTGTGTGTGTGTGTGGGCGTCTGTGGCGTGGTGCTGAACAGATTGTGCACTGTGCCCCTGCAGGAGGAATGCCAGCTCCTGAGCAGAGCCCAGTGATGGAGGAGGGGCTTCTGCTGCCAATCAGAGACAGAACGGCCAATCACGGCATGGAGCCCGACAGCACCGCCACCAACATCCTGGCCTCTGTGAAAGAGCAGGTACGGCGTCGCCTCTTTCTCGCCTTGCATGTTTTCCTGTTCCATTGTTTTTGTTTTCCATGTCCTTCTGTCACTCCAGCTGCGGCCCCTTCTGGAATGTTCTCCCCTCCATTCTGAGGACACTTATATATCACAAACTCAAGGCTGCCATTTCATCACTAATTCGTTTTTTTCTGTTGTCTCTTTTTTTTGGTGGTGTTGATTCTTTGGGGGGTTGCTCATCTCCCTCTCTTCCCTATTTCCTTTGTGTGGTTAGGGGATCAGGTTTAGATAGCTGTGGCTTTCCGTCAAAGGAAATAGTTTTGGCAGATAGGAAATGGTGACTAATATCACGATTCTGTGCTTACCATCACACACACACACACACACACACACACACACACACACACACACACACACTGCAATCTGAGCTCCACCATGTTTGGACAGGGCTTGGGAAAGGAGCGCGGTCTCCATGGGGACCAGTGTGAAGCCCTCTCTAACACCGCTTACTTCCTGCATGGCCACGAGCCTGACCCGGCCCCTCATTGTTGCTGACGCGACTCACCAGGAACGGGAGGAGGCAGCAGTGGTTGTAATCTTCTTTTCATGTTTTTTTTTTTTAATAGAAGCACCTGGTGATGTCACTTCCTGCTCCTGTAGGAGTGCTCCTTGTGTGTCCTCGCCTTTCAGCCAGTCACTAGTCAGTCGGTCAGTCGGTCAGGACAAGGGTGGAATGTGCGAGAGTGCCGTCTGCTTTTTACAGGCTCGGCTGTAGGAGACCTACCACTCGGGAAGCTCTTGTTTTGGGGTTGGGAAGGCTGTAAACATCCCCTCCCTTTTGGAGTGTGTTCACTGCTCTTTGAAGAGGGACGTCGAGGAAGGAGGGAGAGAGAACAGGGAGAGCAGGACAGGGAGGGAGGGAGGGAGGGAGGGAGGGAATGAGGGGGAGGGACAAGCACTCCTGCTGGGTGTCTCACGGAGGTCAGTAGGCTCGGGAGTCGTTTTTCTTTCCGGATCTTTCCCTCGGCCGCTCGGCGGCAGCTTCCCTGTGACGGGAGTGGCGAGTGGTGGACCTTCGAGGGATTCTGCTGATGTAAACATGATAGGCGCTGTTGCTGCAGCGTACGCTTACACTTACACTGTCACCGGTGGGGTGAGTGTTTGTTTTTCCATCCCTCTCTTTCTCCCTCTCTTCCCCATTCTCTCTCTCTCTCTCTCTTTACTTCTCTCTGTCCCTGCCTGTCCTGCTTTGCCTCATTTTTTTTCCCCCTGTGACAAACTTTCTCTCTGTCTCTCTTTCGCACTCACTCACCCTGCTGCCCCCCCCCCCCCCCATCTTCCTCCTCTGCCCCAATGCCCAAACATGGAGCCATCTGCCAACAACGCTGCAGGTCTCCGCTCGTTCGCTGGCTCTCTCTCTCTCTCTCTCTCTCTGTCCTGCTCCCTCTTTTCCTGTGAAGCCGCCGGAGGAGTTTGTTTTTCCTGCTAATGTGAGCACTGTGTTTCCCTTTTCTTTCTTTTCTTTCTCCCTCGTTCTCCTCCGTGGCCGCGGCGTCTTGACTCCTCGCTATTAGCGGCTTTGCCTGCTTCTCTCCTCTTTTCTCCTAGTGAGCTCTGACCCGGCAGCTGTGTGATGTGTGCGTAATGGCTTATTAGAGACTCCATTTTTGGCTTATTACCCTCATGATTTTTCACACTCTTAGTTTCAGCCTCTTTCTTTTTATCCCCCTGTTTTTTTCTCTCCCTCTCTCTCTCTCTCCACCCCCAACTCTAATACACTCTCCCTCTTTCTTTGCAGCACCTTGAAAAGATTTCAGAATTAATTTAGCATCCATTTTTTCCCTCCGTCCCTCCCCACTCTTGTCCCTCTAATATTTATGATCTAGTTAAAGTTTCATGTTGGTGGCGTTTTGTAGATATATAAGATATGTGTGTGTGTGTGTGTGTGTGTGTGTGTGTGTGTGTGTGTGTGTTGCTACGGTGCTCTTCTTCTTTAGTGGTTTCAATCGGGCTGTAATGATTTTGGAGAGCAGCCATTCAGCACAAGCCCGTCAATGGCCTTTTCTGTTCATTCAGCAATTATGCTGTGTGTGTATTTAAACACTTTCCTCTCTCTCTCTCTCTCTCTCTCTCTCTCATCCTCATCCTTATTTTGCTCACATTAGTTATGCGAATTTAATATATGCTCAAGGAGGTGTGTGTGTGTGTGTGTGTGTGTGTGTGTGTGTGTGTGTGTGTGTGTGTGTGTGTGTGTGTGTGTGTTAATATAGGTGTGTGATGTATATTTGCATTTGTGTGTGTGAGTGCTTTTATGGACCACTGTAGATATGAAGTCAAATATTACACTATGTCCTTATCAACTTATCACTTTTCACTGTGTGCTTTATAAATACACAGTATTATGTGTACATGTGTTGGATGGCCCCCTCAGGTTTTGTTGAGTAAAATATTGAGTTCCATGTAATGGCCACATGATGATTAATGGGGACAGAGGGGGGAAATGGGGATTCTCATTTCCTCTGCTGTTCCAACTGTTCATTGGATGCAAGAAATGGTATTGGTTAGTTCGATACAGGAAATTATATTAATTCATTCATTCACCCTTTATTTATTCTCGGAGGTTCATTTAGGGTAGTCCTTATTTTCAGTGAAGCAAGATTACAGTAACAATGAAATAACAAAAATATATTGTATAATAATTGTGGTAAAAACTATAGGCCTAGGCCTATAAATAAAACAAAATAAAATAAATAATATGATAACCTACAGAACATTATAGAGGATGAAGGGAAACATTTAAATTTACTTAAAACAAGTACAATTTGTAATAGGAACATGCAGTTGAGTAAGAATGAATAGCGAGAATGCTAAGAAAACGGCCGTGGCTGTATTGTATCAGGTTTTAGAATACGTCTACACGAAACCAATGGGTGCATTGGTTCGTACCGCTTTCACACCTTTAACGATAGCGGTAAAGAAAAAAACTTGCGTGCTGGCACACAGAGGTGAAAGCGGCTAAAAGTGCTGTAGTGTATATGCCAGACCAGTTGATGGGGCCGTGCAGAGGCTTTATTCACATTTAATTTGCGTAGTCAAAGCAATTTGTTAAATCAGTCGCTTGAAATAAGGAGACTAGCTTACAAAATTCTATTTAACTGTTAAACTAATAAAGTTTATTTTCAAGGTATGTGACTGCTATGTGGAAATTGAAATACTTTTATGTTTTGCATTAGGTCTGGTATAGAGCACATTAGGCTACACTGGAGAAAACATTAACATGCGTTAGTCATAGGTTGTAGTAAGTTAATGATTAAAGTTAAGCTAACTGTGTGCTTCTAACTTAACCACAAAAGGCTGATACCTTGTGCACATAAATCATGACAAGGCAAAGAAAAAACATTTTAATATGACAAACAAATGGTTTGGTTTGTTCTGACAAGTAATGTGTCAGGTTGAGTGCAGTGGCTGAGTTGAAGGGTGGGGGCTATGTCATCATAAAATTGCCAGCTCTGCCGGTTTCAAAAAATCCCACTTCGGAACCCGGTTACAAAAACTATCAGTTACAGCCTCCTAAAATGCCGGCATCGTGTACACGCAAGGCCTAACTGATAACATAAATTCACCGGTTTCCAGCGTTGTGTAGACGGCACCTGACTCTATTTGGCCTCTTGTGTCCAGAAACAGGCATTTTATGATGTTAATCACCGGCCTGGGCTCTCCAGAGTAGACCACAGGCTGCAAAATGCATCCCCATAATGCGGCTCTTTGGCACTTCCCAGCCCAGTGGTGTGCTCCCTCCAGCCAAATTACATC
Organism: Alosa pseudoharengus; assembly: GCF_046254945.1. Taxonomy (NCBI): domain Eukaryota; kingdom Metazoa; phylum Chordata; class Actinopteri; order Clupeiformes; family Clupeidae; genus Alosa; species Alosa pseudoharengus. The sequence goes on along the minus strand of NW_027468718.1, from coordinate 21,099,290 downwards.
TGCATGAACACAGAGCACCGGGAGTCTGCGCCGCGTCACAGAAACGGCCCAGCACCGGAAACGCACAAACCAGCTGCTGCGTCCAGGACACAATGGCTGCAGGGGACGGTAGTCTGTTTTGAGGCCCCTGAGTGGTTCCCACTCTGCCTTTCACTGGTTATCATAATTGGCCCACGACTGAGAGGCCTTCATACTTCAGCTGCGTCTGGCAATATTGGACATCTTCACTCCCCATGTGAGATGTCGGAGGAAATGTAGAGCTTGAATGATGATACAACATCCACTTCCTCTAATGCCGTATGATGAGTGGGCTCACTAACAAGCTCTTCATTGATTATATTCACTTCCTCCATGCTGAGAGGCTCCTGTGGAGACAACTGCCTGTGGAAAGGATGCACAGAGAGGGGGAGGAGGGAGGAAGGGTGTGGGGCTCTTGTCTTCCACTGCTCTTTCCTCGAACCCCCCCCCCCCCCCCTCACCTTTGTCTTGCACGCTTCCTCGGATGAGTCCCCTATTTTTAGCCCTGTGTGGAGTGGACAGCAGACATAGGGGCCAGGAAAGGCACTGACTGAGTGGAGAGCACGGCTCCTGGAGCTGCCCACTGATTACTGCCCACCACCACCACCACCACCACCACCACCCACTTCGCTGGCCCTGGAGAGACGGATGGCTGCGGGGCTGTAGAGTTCCTCCCCGCTGAGCCCTCGCCATCAGCCACCGCCGCTCGCAGCCTTAACCCCTCAGCACCCCCGCGGCTTAGCCAGCCAGGCTCCCATTGGCCGAGGCCGTGACATGGCAAAAGGCGTAAGAGACCACCTAATAGGCGCTGTCTCGTGGGAAGCCGAGAGGTGCCAAAGGTTAACTCTCTTATCTGTCTTGTCGTGGGAGGTTTACATGGAGATCCCATAGACATCTCAGGTCATGTCCAAGTCCTGTGTGTCTATGCACACAGACAAGTGGCCATAAATAGTCTGCACTGACAGACTCAACAGTTGCACAGGCCAAGCACAGAATAATATTTTACCCTCTGCATCCTGAAGTCAAGAGTGTTTTTGCAGCACTTTCAATAGCGAGCCTCGCCTTGCTGCCCGGTAGCTAGGGACCATTGTGGCTGATCTGGACAGGCTTCCCTCAGGTCAGTCCCAACTGCAGGGGCCACCTCTGCAGCTTAAAACCGTTGGGAATGGGCTTAAAGCGCTTTTGTGCCTGGAGCAAAAGAAAGCCCATCTCCTCAGCCTTCTCCACCCACCCTCACTGTTGTCTGTTGAGGATGGTGGACATTATTCAGCCAGGATGGCGGGTGTGTGCCTGTGCCTGTGGTAAGAGGATCAGAGGGAGAGAGAGAGAGAGAGAGAGGGAAAATGAAAGTACTGTTGTGCTTGGCGCCTTTTCGCTCCGGGCCGGCCATGCGAAGCGTTGCCTTGGTGTTTGTCCTCTTTAATAAGGACGGAAGGAATGGAGAGGGCTTGGCCAAATGTTTGCCTCCATTTTTTTTCTCTCTCCTCCTCCTTTCTCTCACCCACCCCTACCCACCCCCTCCTCCTCGGTCTTCGGTCTCCCTTTCACCCTCTTCCCAACCCCTGCCAGTCAAGTTTCTCACAAGACTGAACATTTTCTTCTTCTTGTTGTGACTTCAGCGAAAGCTCGCTCTAGCCTGGTGCTCGTGCTGACGCCGCCGCTGGGAGACTGGCTCTCTTATTAAAAAGCGATCCTCTTAAGGACTGTCCTCATGTCATTTCCCAACTCATTGCTCCTCCTGAAGCACACCGCTGCAGTGTTTGTTTCTCCTCATTGGCTCTGCTGGATTCCATTACATTCAGAGAATATTAATTTCTCTCTCTGTCGCTCTGTCTTCAGCTGTAGGCAGAGTTTTGTGTTTTTGCGTGTTTCTGTGTGAGTGCATGTCTACACACATGTGGTGGTTTAAGTGTGTGTGTGTGTGTGTGTGTGTGTGTGTGAAAGAGAGGGAGTGTGTTTGTGTGTGTGTGTATGTGAGAGAGGGAGAGAGGGACAGAGTATTCTGAAGCAAGAGAGACTTCTTGGCAGCCCAAGGACCCAGCTCTTCACCAAGTCTGGTACAGGCCAGTTAAAGTGGCCAGATTTCTGTGGGTGACCTTGCTTCAATGCTCCATTAAAAAAAGAAAACACCCTCAGCCTCCTCCTCCTCCTCCTCCTCTCTCCTCTGCACTCTGAAAACTGAGCCGAAGAATAGAACGCCTCTTTTCTCTTGAGACAGCCGAGCTCTCTGCGAAACGTTTGCTGAGCTCTGATACAGTCAGGCGTCAAGTGAGTAAGAAGCTCTTCTTCTCTTCTGGGTGGTTTCAACCTGTATAGGAGTTTAACTTTCTTATTTTTATCCAACAACTGCAGCGCAGGGAGAGAATGACTGCAGTGGCCTTGCTCTGGATGCCCTCATTGTTCTTAAACCTAAACCTAAAATCCTGAGAGGATACAATCTCAAAAAAGTTTCTTTAAGGGGTTTTGTTTGTGTGTGTGTGAAGGGAGTTCTGTTGGAAGGGTCTGATCCATAGGCTGGCGGAAGTAGATGAGAGGCAAACTGCTCACCAGTAGACTCCATGGGTCAGAAGGATATGGCATAGCCTTTGCAGAAGACTGGCAGTGGGACAACAGAGCCTTCGCCGCTCTGTTTCATTAGTGTCATTAGTGATATGCTAAGCCTCGCCATCATCATCATCACTGTCAGTGTCTGTATCCAAAGGGCTGCCACTGAAGGAGCTGTGTGCAACCGGGGTTGTGAGGAGAGTGTGTTGTCCTTGGATCACCTGTGGATGATGGAATGAGAAGGGGAGTGTAGGGAGGGGAGGGAGGTAGGGAGGGCTGGAGGCTGCCTGTGTGCCCAGCTGGATGGTCCCTGCTGTGGCGGCCACCCGCTCCGGAGCCGGCTGCAGCAGCCTCCCTGAACAGCACCGCACAGCAAGGGGCTCCATTCTCTGCATTCTCATACATGCTGCCAGCCTGCCTGCCCCCTCTGAAATATTGCATAGCTTTTTTTTCTTTGTTTTTCTTTCTTTCTCTCTCTCCCCTCTCTCGCTCTCTCTCTCTGTCCCCATCACTCACTCGCTCATGCATTGTCTTTCACACTATTCAGTGTAATAATAGAAGGATTTGAGGGGAAAATGGGATTTCAACCATTGCTACACGGCAACTTCTTTTTTTTTTTTTTGTGTGTGGTGACTGCTTTAGTATCGACCCCGTTGTGCAGCTGTGTGTTTGTGGGTGTTACTCTTGCGGCGCGGATCACTGTCTCTCTGTGTGTGTGTGTGAATGATTGTGAATGATTGTGTGGCTGCATTGTCAGGGAGCTTCTCATCTGAGCAAGGGACACAGATTGCTTTTGTGTTGGATTCTATTGAGCCAGAAAAAAGTGGCATCATCAACAGATAATGACTGCAGGTTTGCTTGTTTTTTTTCTTCCTCGTACGCCATTTGAGTCTACAGAGGAGTTGGGAGGGAACGCTAGCGAGCAGCAGTGCTTCACACTGATGTGAAGGAAAACACACACACACACACACACACACCTGGCCTCCACATGGTGCGTTAAATTTGCAAGAGCAGAAACTGTAGTCAAATCTTCTCTCCCTGCTACAAATCACACTCGCCCCTCTCGGTGGGGAAGCGGCCACGGATGAGATGCTAAGATTAGAAGCCTGGATGTGGAGCAGACTTCACCTCACAGCCCCCCTCCTTCTCTCTCTCTCCTTCGTCTCAGCCACTACCCATCAACTGAAGCGGGAGAATTGCCCCATCACATCACCAGATGTAGCGCCGATGGCCTCTTTTTTTAATGGCCATTTAATGACGCATACTGGATGACTTATTTCTCCTTACGTCGGTCCCATGGTCCAGTTTTCACATCTCTGTGATGAAGTGGATATTCTGAGTGTGTCTGCTCTCTCTCTCTCTCTCTCTCTGTCTCTCTCTCTCTCTCTCTCTCTCTCTCTCTCTCTCTCTCTCTCTCTCTCTCTCTCTCTCTCTCTCTCTCTCTCTCTCTGTTGTGGGTCCCCTGTTGGCGTCTCTTGTCTCTTGCTGTCTCTGGTGTGTTAAATCAGTGCCAGTCTTTTGGCTGTGGACCGGACAGTGGAACAGAAGAGTTGGAGTTGTGCCTGCGTTTTTTTTGGTTTTTGAGTGTGGGGTTTGGACAGCCGCTCAAGAAGCCTCAAGAACAAGACGGCTAACTGTAACATCAGAGTCGCTTCCTCGTGGCCAACTCCATGGTTTTTCCCTCTGGAGGTTTGTGTGTGTGTGTGTGTGTGTGTGTGTGTGCGCGTGTGTGTGTGTGTGTGTGTGCACGCTTCTTTCATCAAGCTTTATCTTAGCCCACCACCGAGAAGCGGCTGGTTGTGGAGGAGATTAAGAGCGAGGGGGCCTGTGGGAAGGATCTGTGGGGGCCTCTAAACGGTGGGAGATTAAGTGCTGGAGAGGTGCAGCGTCTGAGGGCACAACAGCTCCAGAGGCTCCAGAGACCCTGGCTCCACATGAAGGAGAAGAAGAGGAGGAGGAGGAGGAGGAGGAGGAGGAGGTAGAAGGAAGGAAAAGAAGGATGGAAGAAGAGGAAGAAGTGGAGGAGGAAGGAGGCAGGCATCGAGGTGGAGGCACAGCCCCGTCACATAACGAAAAACCGATGAATGGGATAGACGTCGAGAGAGAGAGAGAGAGAGAGAGAGGGGTATAAAGAGATGTCAGGGATGGGTGAATTGAGCAGGGAGTGATGGCTGTTCCATAGCTCCATTTGTGCTCATGAGCTGAGATGGGAGGATTATTTGACACACATATGTGAGTGTTAAACCCTGACTTTATTTAGGTGAAGATTAAACACATTAGCAGTCATTCCATTTGTCCACGCCGCTATAAGGTTTTACGGTAGAGCTAAAATGTAGCCTACTCATTAGGCTACTCGTTACTCAATATGTAAGCTCTCTATCGTTCTTGGCAGATGTAAAAGTATCTTAGCGATACTTTTTGCAATACCCTCGATATACATATCGTTGGAAAGCTTAGTCAATGGTCGTTCATGTGAGCACATTAACTTAATTTAGTAAATTTTACCAAAACGATTGGTTTCGCCTTGCAGGGTGGTGGTTGAATGTCCTGACTGAACAGCAGAGAGTTAAAGGTCTAGGGTACAGGGATATTGGAGGCATTTGTCCAGATTCTGTCCTACTTCCTGCAACTCTCACAGACCTAGAGGGACTGTTGTAAGGCTGAACAGAAAAAAAGCCATCTCTTGTTTCTGTCCATGCTTGGCAGCCAGGTTGGGAACGATTATGTAATGTATGACCCATATTTACATTTGTGTGTGTGTGTGTGTGTGAGTGAGAGAGAAAAAGAAATCCAGTGAGAACTACAGGGCTTATTCTCTTCCACCATCATTCTCATTCTCTCTCTCTCTCTCTCTCTCCCTCCCTCTCTCTCTCTCCCTCCCTCCCTCTGTCCCACCCCTCTTCGTCTCCAGTGTTTTTGAGGTGTTATCCTCGGTCCTCCGGCCCTCCTGCTGTGGGAGCCTCCGGTGTGGAGCCGTGTGTGTGTTTTTTTTTGGTCAGATATTTATTTAGGTGCTCCTTCCTGTGATTGAACCCTGTGGTGGGAAGGAGTGTGTGTGTGTGTGTGTGTGTGTGTGTCTGTGTGTGTCTGTGTGTGTGGAAGCCCTCCCGTTGGCAGATGGGCCCATCCAGGCACGTTTGGCCAAGCTCCTCAGAGCTAAGCTGAGCCGAGTGTGGCATGCAGGGGGGGTCATATGGAGGCATGTGTGGTGTGATGTGCCCTGCCTCTTCCAGGGGCATGAGCAGGACACTGGGCACTCGGAGAGCAATGAGGACGTGGGCACGGTCAGTGATCCAGAAAGAGACATGGACACACACATGTGTGTGTACATAGTGCCACAAGCGTACGTGATCACAGATGCACAGAGATGGGAAAAGGACAGGGACGTTGGACTGTAACAAACAAAGTGGACAGTGGAGGCCGAGTCCTTGACAGGAGTAGAAATGTCTATATGGACATGTGGCAACGAGGAGAAGGAGACGGCCAGCCGGGCCAGGGACAGTGGGAGGGACATTGGAGATAAAGAACGCACACAGACATGATGGGGACAGGAACAAAGATACACCACAGAGACAAGGAACTGGACATGGCATGGGCAGATAAGGAGAAGGACGCGGCCAGATACGGCCGCCGCAGGGAGACACAGAAGTGGCGACGGAGAAATGTTGAAGGCCGTCTCTGTTTTTTTATTACCCCCAAGCTTCAACCCACCCCCCTCTCTCTCCCTTTCCCTCTCTCTTTATCTCTCTGCCTATGTCTCTCGGCCAATCTGCTGCTCCTCACATCAAGAGCGAGGATGACTCACCAGTCGCTCCTTCTTCCTCTCCCAGGCCCCCCGATTCAAGGGAAAATTTATGATGTGTGAAAGTTTAATTACTCTCTGTCTGTCTCTCGCGCTGCCTTGCTTTCGCATCTTTTGATTTTAGCCTTGTCAGAGACGGTGACAGCCTTGGCCAAAATTAGCCCAGCCGTCGCTATTCTGGGGGACTCTGACTCGGTCTCTCTTTCTGTTGAAATCGATCACGTTGGTTGTTTTTATTCACCCTCATCAGTGAAATATGGTCGGTGTTGAAACTCCATTCTCATTGAGTCTAGTGCAGAAATGAAGTTGCACCCCCATTACTAAGTTCAACCCTTATGCAGATGTGCCCATGATGGCTATACTCTGTTTTCATAACAATTCTTGTCTGAGCAAGGTGACTCTACTCCCACTCTCCCTCTCTTTCCCCCCCTCTCTCATTCTTTCTCCCTCTCTTTCCCCTCCTCTCTTATTCTCTCTCTTTCTCTCATTCTCTCTTTCTCCTCCTCTCTCTTTCTCTCATTCTCTCTTTCTCCTCCTCTCTCATTCTCTCTCTCCCTCTCTTTCCCCTCCTATCTCTCTCTCTCTCTCTCTCTCTCTCTCTCTCTCTCTCACACTGGAGCCCACTGATGCATGGCTCTCTTTAACCCCAGCTCTTTTCACGGAGCTGCCATTACAGCGAGCGATGGCCTCTATTTACCTGCAACGCCTCATCGCCAGCTAATGAACAGATAGATTTAGCTTTTATTTCCCCCGCCCTCTCTGAACCGATGGGGAGAGCCATCTGCCTGCATGCATAAGCACCAGGCCCCCTGGCTTCACTAAAGCAACACCACCATTGTGTGTTGGGTTGTTTATTATCATTATTATTATTATTATTATTTAAAGAGTGATTCTGTTCTGTGTGGCAGACAGCCCGAAGGAATTTTCTCCCCCTCTCTGACGGATGGGAGCAATCTAGGAGAGAAAAGCCGCTATCGATAAGATCTGCATGCACATATTTTTTGTGAGCGGCTGGCAGATATTTGCACTGCCAGGCGCAGTAGATGGTGGCGAGAGATAGATCCCATTCTTTCTGGGCTGAATGCATTTGGAAGAGTGCTGAGCAAACAGGATGGAATAGACTTTTTTGCTTCAGCTCCTCACTCGCCTCTCTCTCTCTCTCTCTCTCTCTCTCTCTCTCTCTCTCTCTCTCTCTCTCTCCCTCCCTCTCCCTCTCTCTTTCCCATTCTTTTTCTCTCACACACACATTTTCTTTTTTTTCACTTTCTCTGTTTCTCTCACACACTTTCCCTTTTTCACGGTCCCTTCTCCTGTCACTGGGCTTTTCTAAGTTGAAGTGCTGCTCGTGATTTGCTTCCGGAACCTTCCCTGCCCCAGCCAGCTCTGCTATGCTCTGCTCTGCTCTGGGAGCCAAGACAGAGGGAGAGGGAGAGGGGGAGAGAGAGAGATGGACATAGGGAGAGAGAGAGGGAGAGAGAGAGAGAGAGAGAAATAAAGTGTTTTCATGGTAATATTTCTGGCCTGGCCCTCACTGCAGTCCTTAAGCTCTAATGTGGTCCTGCCACTTCTGCTCCACACGGTGAGCTAGACAGAGAGAGCGAGAGAGAGAGAAAGAGAGAGAGAGAGAGAGAGAGAGAGGCAGAAAAAAAGAGAGGGAATGAAGTACTTGAGAGAGGAAGGAAGAGATGGAGAGGGTGAGGCAGAGTGTGCTGTCTTTTCCAGGAATATTACCTTGATGTCTGGAGGGATATTTTCTTTCCTCCAAACCTCCTGTTGCTGTAGATTGATGTTGTTGTGGCTAGCTTTTATCCCGCTGATGAAAGTGTCCCTGCAAGCAGTGGACTCTGTTTGTGTGTTTGTCTGTCATTTTGTGTATGTGTGTGTCTGCGCTCACGTGTGTGCATATGTGAGTGAGTGAGTGAATGAGTAAGAAAGAGATAGAGAGAGAGAGAGGGAGGGAGAGATAGAGACTTTGAAGCCCCTGTTCCTCAGTCAGTGGATTACGGTGATGACACTGATGATGATGATGATGATAATCTCAGCGTGTTTATCTGATGGAACAGAGTCGCATAAGGGAAAGATATTGACGTCTGTAATCCAGGACGAGGAGGATGGGAAGCAATAGCGAATATTACATTTGTAATCTGAGGACGGTGATGGGGAGGAAAGCTTGTCATATTCGTTTTTTTTGAAAGTGGAGTACTTTGTTTGGAGGGCGTCCATAGTAGGTAGTATGACCCATTTCCTCCAAGTCACAGCAAGAGAGAGAGAGAGAGAGATGTCGAGGGCTGATGAGGCCTCAACTGGACCTTTCATGGCATATATTTGGAACATTTGGATAACTACTGGCATGGGGAGCACCAGCGCGGTCCAAAACAACCCTGTTTATGCCGCTTTGATTGTGGTATTTTGCTTGCATCCTGGTGACAGGCTGGTTCTGCCAAGGCAGAATTCTGTTGAACCACTTTTGGCGTTAAAGTGGGCCAGAACTAACTTGGCCATATGTCTGCCACTGCTTGCCTGCCTGGCACTCAAAAAGTGTCTTGTCTGGGAAATGTAGTTCACCAGGTTTGTTGTACTACAAAAGAAAGTTATTTCGCAATCTTGGCATTCTTGGTATTCTTGTCCTGACTCTGGCGGACTTGAGCTGTGGTCAGAGAGGTCAGCAGTGTGGGGTGTGGATGTGGGACTCGTGCCAGCCGTCCGCTGACTCTGATGATGCCCTTATTGCCTCCAAACCTCCGGGGTGCGCCAGAGACGAGTGATTTATTTATTTCTTTTCTTGCTTTTTTCTTCCTCCTAACCCCGTAGCATGTGGGATCTGAGAGCTTCAGCAGTAATATTAGGGGTTGCTGCATTGATGTCTGAGCGCCAACACATGAAGCATTGAAATCTCATCAGCATCATCAGCACTTAAATGATTCTAGCGCCATGGATGATTTTGGAGTCGGAAAAGCCCATTTCAGACCAGAGTGTCGTGTTTTGGTTGGAATTAGTGGGCCGACTTTTGATAAACCCTTGGCGCAGTCAACTTCTTACGCCTGTCGCTTTGCTTTGCCTGACTTGGCCCCCATGCATCACAACCTTAGCATGAATCAAAACATCAAGTCTTTAAGATGCGGGTGACGCCAGGTGTAGGAGCCATGAAGGTGTTTATTATTATTATTATTATTATTATTATTATTATATACAATCTGATTATTATGTAATGTTAAGAAATATAGTTTAATGGTTTATATTTGGGTTACTTGGATTATTATATTTTGTTACTTTTGTTGTTTAATTTGCATATCACCGTAATTGGGGGCGGTAGCATTTAATTAATTTAAGGGCAGGTGCACAGGCACGGGCAGAAGTAGCCTAACTAGAGAGAGGCCGTATTTCTTGTTGACCGCTGTTACAGTGCTCCGCTGTTGAACTCTGTTTAGCCTATGCTGTGATTCTTTTTACTTTGAGCACGTTATTATTACTGGATTACTGGATTAAGTTGGACTATCTTTTTCAATAAACCCGTCAAACGCATCTGGATCTCAGCGGATATTTTGTTTGGTACAGCGCGTCATACAATCAGCTACACCCATACCGTCTCTCAGCGACTGCTTGGCTTATTGGATACAAGTCGCTACACCAGGATTTCAGTCATGTGTGCAGGGAAAGATCCTGAAAATAGCTGCTCTGACAGTTGCCAAGTTTGTGCTATATTGCCCCATTAGAAGAGATGGCTCAATTAGCAATATAAGCCCCTGTCTGCCGAGCGTGTGTGTGTGTGTGTTTAAATATGTGTGTGAGATGGCACCTCTGCTCAGATGTTTGAAGGGTATAATTGAGTGTGTGTGGGTCTGGGTGTGTGTGCGTGACCCCTGTTAATCGACTGTGTGCTGGTGTGTCACCAACGCCTTTTTAATTGAACATAAGTTATGGAACACAACAGCCAGCAACACCGGCAGCTATTGCTAATTGAGAATATTAGCAGGCGTGCTGTTGTGTGTTTACAGGAAATGACCTTCTGTTAATTGACCGGTATATTGTCATGCATGAGCTTGTGCATTCATGCTGACTGTGTTCTTTTGGGTGACTGTGCATGGGTTGCCAATGGAAAATAATCCGCTCGCATGCTGTGTTACCATGAGTGAGTGGTGTCGCACCGTGAGTGGATAAGCCATCTGCGATAATTGTGGGGTGTGTGTGTGTGTGTGTGGAGGTTGTGTGTGTGTGTGTGTGTGTGTGTGTGTGGAGGTTATCAGACAGCCACAGACAGACGGTCAGTAGTAGATGTGGGCAGTTGGGAAGGACCCTTGAAGCGGTGGTGTCTGGCCGTGTCATCTGTCATTAAGAGGATGATGGGGGGGAGAGAGAGAGAGCAATAGCAGACGAGTGTGAGAGAGATGGAGAGTTGAAGAGGACAGAGTGAAAGAGACAGAGTGAGAGAAAAGTGGGAGGAAAGAGACAGAGTGAGAGACGGCAAGGGACTCAGGAGAAAGTAAGCTTCAGAGAGAGGAGGACTGTGTGAGCGATTGAAACAGAGAGATGGATGGAGAGAGAGATGGAGCGAGAGAGTGAGGGAAGAGGATGAGGGTGGTGTGTCATCTGTTTGCTCTGCCCTCAAAACACTCCACAATCCAATTCCGCACTGGAACGTGTGGATAGTGTGTGTGTGTGTGTGTGTGTGTGTGTGTGTGTGTGTGTGTGTGTGTCTGCATGTGTCTGCACTGATGCACATTGTCATCCCAACAATGAGTGTGAGTGGGACAGAGCACACTGTTGGTACAGGACGCGCTGGGTGCCATTGTCTCCGTGCTAGGCCTCTAATAACAAGGGCGTCAGGGAGCCGTTGCCGGACACAAGGGCCCACACACACAGACCAGAGGCTCCCGAGCCAGCAGACGAGGCAGGGAGGAATGGAGGGAGGGGCGGAGAGGAGAGGAGAGGAGGAATGGAGGGAGGGGCGGAGAGGAGAGGAGAGGAGGAGAGGAGAGGAGGAGAGCGGTGAGGGAGACTAGCTGGCCTCTCTGGACTGATCTCCGGGCTGGCTGGGTAATGTGTGGGGTTATTGGAGGGAGCGGGCTCTGTCTCTCTTATGCCGCTTACACTCAGGAGATGAGAGAGAGAGAGAGAGAGAGGGAGGAGGATAGAGAGAGAGGGAGGGAGGAGGAGAGAGATGGAGGATGGCGAGACAGTAACCTGAGTGGTGAATTATTAATGCTACAGGATAATCACGCGCGGCGCTAACTCAAACAGTGCTGCCATGCTAAAGCGCTTCTCCCATTACACTCTCCCCCTTGTGCACACAACCTCATATAGATAGACACACACACACACACACACACACACACACAAACACACACACACACACACACACATAGAGACACTTTGTTACACACATTTATGTACACCCACACAGACACTCATATTTTACTCGCATACACACAAACTGTATTACACTCATATCAGGTTTACACACACACACACACTGTATTCTACTCATAGCAGTATTTTACACACACCACACATTCTACTCACAGCAGTATTTTACACTGAGAGAAAGTGGAATAGAACATTATGTCCAATATTCCAATATATGGTTTAATGTTCTGCATTATACCCAATATTCCAATATGTGGTTTAATGTTCTGCATTTCTCATTAGTGGGTCACTTTGATACTAAAAGTATGATTCTATGTAATGACTGTATGATATCTGTACTGTCCCTGTGTATATCTCTGTGTGACTGTGTTTAGAGATAAGCAGGAATATTATGACTTTGCAGTGTTTCACTGTTCTGCATGGCTGCGTCAGTAGCTATCTGCTCCGGATTGCCACTAATCAGGGTCTGATTCAGTGTAGTCCACGTGAGATGGGATGACCAACGCCATCTCCCGTCAGCCTGGAAGGATACTTAAACTCTAACTATTTCCTTGTCTAGTTAGAGCAGCTGATGGATCTTTAGGTGAAGCCATGCTGTCTCTCCCTTGATGCGCATCATTGTAAATAAACTCTGTTCCTGATTTTTCATACTATTGGTCTGATTGGGTCTCTATTAAATCTATGGTATCAAAATTACCATCAACACACACACACACACACACACACACACACATACACACACACACATTCTCCCTGGCTCTCTCTCTCTTTCCCCTGCTGCTGATTGATGCTCAGTGCAGCATTGCCTCCCCCCCACACATGATGTAAAACAGTAATTACAGCTGATATAATGTCCAATTTCCCCGGATTCTCCACTCGCCTCTATTGAAATATATAGGGGAGCTCTGGCGAATGGCCATTAAAATGGCGGGTGCGTTTATTAGCCATGGAGCATCCTGAGGAGTGATGGGCTGTGAGGTGGCACAGGCCCACTGTTACCACGGCAGCAACATTGGAGCAGGGACAGATGGGAGAGCTATAGGGAGGACATCATACTTCCTGAGGAAAGACCTGGAGAGAGGGAGAGGGGGAGGGAGATGGAGAGGGAGAGAGGGATGAAGAACAAGAGTGAGAGGGAGAGATGCATAGCTACAGCATGGGCGAGAGAATGGGATAGAGTATAGATGGATAATGGAAGAGTGTGAGAGAGAGAGAGAGACAGAGAGAGAGAGAGACTGAGAGAGAGACTGAGAGCAGAGGCTGGAGAGTTCTCCTCTCGATCACATGACCCGTTTGTGTGTCGGGGCAGTTCATATCGGCGTGCTTTATGTGCCTTATGGCGCAGGCAGATGCCTCTGCCCGCCTTGCAGGAGCGAGCTTAATCTGAGTGAGCCTCGGGTCGTGTTGCCATGGAGAACGACACAAATGACCCACACGTCTCCAGACAGGCTGCCCCTGACGGCAAAAGAACTCGGCGTCAGGCTGCAGAACAGGACTCGAAGCTTGTATCGACGCATTAAGGGAGATGGAGGTGTGTGTGTGTGTGTGTGTGTGTGTGTGTGTGTGTGTGTGTGTGTGTGTGTGTGTGTGTGTGTGTGTGTGTGTGTGTGTGTGTGTGTGTGTGTGTGTGTGTGTGTGTGTGTGTGTGTGTGTGTGTGTGTGTGTGTGTGTGTGTGTGTGTGTGTGTGTGTGCGCGTGTGCGCGTTTGCTGTCCCTCCACAAGCTATTGGACAGCATTATCGATTTATGGGCATGAAATGTATGATCGGTATAGGGTGCTATATAATAGAAATGTTCACATCATCATTTATGCTTTCGCCCAGAGCCTCACGGGCAGTTTGTCACTAGAGAGAGAGAGAAGAGAGTGAGCTAGAAAATGAAGGGCAGAGAGAGGAGTTAGGGTCTCTTATCTCCTAAATCCCAGGGGGAGTCGGATTCGATGGGTTTTGTGTTTATGCGGCCTGCGCGAGGCGTGCTCTTTCCCCCGTCTGACTGTGAAATCGGTTTTGTTCCGAGCTCTTTGACATCCTGTTACGAGTCCCCATTGCCACCCCCCCCCCCCACACACACACACACACACCACAGGCATCCCATCAGCACGTTGGCGGCTTCATCAAATGTCTTTCTTACCATCTATCTTTTTCTCAATCTCTTTTCCACGCACATCAAAACATCCCATTTCTTCTTATTCTCTCCCTCTCTGAAGTACATTCACTCCCCCCCCCCCCCCCCCCACACACACACACACACACGCACACGAGTACATACACATGTGCACACACGCGCGCACACACACACACACACACACACACACACACACACACACACACACACACACACACACACACACAGACACGGATGTACACACACACACGCATGCAGACAGACTCTGACAGACTCTGTACACACACACACAGACACGGGCGTACACGTACACACACACACACACACACACACACACACACAGATTCAGACTCTGACAGACTCTGTACACACACACACACACACACACGGGCGTACACTTACATACACACACAAACACAGACAGTCACGCACATACACACACACACACAGACATACAGATAGAGGAAAAGAAGTTCTGTGAAACACAGCATTAAGTTTTGATCCTAATGGCCTAGTTTTAGCTGGAGTGTCATCAGCTGATTGTCAATGCCTGTGGTCCGCAGGCAGCAGCAGCAGCAGCAGTCACAGCATCACACTGCTTGTTTGTCCTGAGATTATTGCAGTCACTCAGAGACAGATGCTCACCCTTTATCCCTCTCTCTCTCTCTCTCTCTCTCTCTCTCTCCCATCGTGTCTCTCTCTCCCCCTGTCTCACTCCCACTGTGTCTTTCTACTCTCTCTGTCTCCCTTTCTACTCCCTCTCTCTCCCTCTCGCTCTCTCTTCCTCTCTACTCTCTCTCTCTCTCCCTCTCTTTCTCTCTCTTTTCTTCTAGAGCCTAACGTTAAAGTTCCAGCCTCTGTTGTGCGACAGCTTAGTTGACTGAATCCATATCTTCAAGAGGGCACAAAGTGTGTGTGTTTCTTTGTGTATATATTTAGTGTGGATATGCCATGTATACATTTCTATGTGTGTGTGTGTGTGTGTGTGTGTGTGTGTGTGTGTGTGTGTGTGTGTGTGTGTGTGTGTGTGTGTTGGCCCAGCCTGCATGCATTGTTGTGCTCATGTGGGTGTTTTCCTCAGCGTAGCACAGAGGGGGGCTTACCCACACTGACACGAGCTGAGGGGCTTTAAATGCAAATAGTAGTGTGGAAAGTGCTGCATTGCTGAGGGGCAGCCTGGGAGCATTTGAGTGTGTGTGTGTAAGGGGCGGGGTGTACGATGTGTGTGTAAGAGAGGGGGAGAGAGAGAGTGTGTGTGTGTGAGAGAGTGGGGCTGACTGGTCGATTCTGGCTCCTCAGTGCTGGGGCTTTATTCAGATAGATGAGCAGTCTTAAGCCTGGCCTCGCACTGACAGGCTCATGTCACTCAAGGCGCTAAAAATAGGACTTTGTTCAGCCTTTTCAAATTTCACGATCTGCTGAAAATGAAGTTCTGGGTAAGTCCGGTTAGCATGATTATTTCTGGAGGGAGTTAGTATAGGGGTGGGGGTTGGTGTGTGTGTGTGTGTGTGTGTGTGTGGAGAGGGGGTGGGGGGGTCGTCTGTAGTGGAAATTGTTATATTCTGCTAAATGATGTAGAACTATTGTTGTGTTGATTGCCCTATTTTGATTCTCAAGAGGGATGACTAAGTCTGAGAAAATTGCTTGTGAAATTGTCTTGATCCGCTGTTAATGCAGTTTATTTTTCAGAGTGAGTGAGAAAGTTCAGTGTGTGGACTGTTTATTTACCGGGGTGGAGTGGGGATGTGGCCAGGACTAAGGCTGAGGAGGTTGACTTCTTATGGAAAATTAAAATGCTTTCTTTGCAGCTCTCCCTTTCTCCCGAACACACACAGTAACACAGTAATCAGTAGGGGTGATGAGGGTTTTTGTATTGCCAGCACAGCTCAAAAATCCGTGGGATTGCTTTTTTTCCGAGGCGGTTTAGTTTCTTTTCTCTTTTTTTCCCCTCTTTTTTGAAATTGTCCTGAAGCCCATCATGGCACCCGTATCTGCTCCGTGCTGTAACTCAGGGCAACAGCCAACAAGGATGTTTGAACTTCCTGAGGAAACTGCCCGCATTGACTCACTGGAGAAGAGAAGACAGGAAAGTGGATTTGGGGCTTGAATCACACTCGTTTTCCCCTTTCCCCTTCACTTTCTCTTTCTCTCTCTCTCTCTCTCTCTCTCTCTCTCTCTCGCACTCTCTCTGTCTCACTCTTTCTCTCTGCAGTACAGTAGTTTTCATGGCCACAAGAGAGTCAGTGTGTGTGTGTGTGAGAAAGAGAGAGACTCAGAGAGTGAGTTAGTAAAGAGAGGAGGGAGTTTGGGAACAGGGCAGAGAGAGCGCGAGAGAGAGAGAGAACGAGAGAGCAAGAGAGAGCAAGAGAGAGAAAGAGAGAGAGAGAGAGAGCGAGAGAGAGAGCGAGGCAGGCTGCAGTAGCAGCAGTTCCTTGAGCCAATCCCCCAACACAGGCACAGAGTCCTGCACTCAGGGCTTTTCCAGACGAGAGAGGAGAGGAGGGGAAGAGAGAGAGAGGAGAGGAGGGACAGAGAGAGAAGAGGGAGAGAGAGAGAGAAAGAGGTGTGGAGGAGCAGGCAGAAGAGAGGGCTGGACTCTGAAAGTCTGCACAGAAAGAAAGGGGAAAAGGAGTGATCGAGAGAGGAAAAAAAGAGAACTGAGCTAGGGAGAAACTGCAGGAGAGTGGAGGAGAGGAAAGTGGAGGAGAGGAGAGTGGAGAGGAGGCTAGGCTAAGTGACCGTGTCCTCCTCAGTGTCACGCTGCTGTCTGGCGGGAGGTGAGTGTGTTTGAACGCTTGTTGGAGCGGAACCGAGTGTGCGGTGTGCCTCTTTTTGCCTCCGAGAGAGAGGGAGTGCTCTGGGTGTGTGTGTGTGTGAGAGAGAGAGGGGGGGGGGGGTGAGAAAGAAAATATGCATGTGTAATAGGGGAAGAATGTGAGATGCATGAGAAAGAAAGAGTTACGTGAGTGAGAGTGTGTGTGTGTGTGTGTGTGTGTGTGTGTGCACACGCTGTTCTGTGCTGCAGTGCTGGGACACACACTCACACACACTGAGTGCCTGGAGTCACAGCCCTGTTCTTGTTGGGTAATTAGAGTAGTCAGATGCAGATTCCTGCCTGAATCCCAGTGGAACAGAGGAAGCAAGGTTAAACTGCTACCACTGCCCTCCATCAAGTCAATTCTGCTGTGTGTGCGTGTGAGAGAGAGAGACTGACATTATTTCACTGGTGGTGTGTGTGTGTGTGTGGTGTTTTATCTATTGTGTTCTTTTAAACTATCCCTGAAGAGTGGAGGCCACCATGGTGTGTGTCGTCTGGTCTGGGCCGTGTGGTGTCTGTGTTGAGATTGATGAGGCGGGTACTCTGCGCTCAGCCATGCCTGCTGTCACTCAAGGCCCTTTCCCATCAGCTCGCCGCCCGCTCTCCAAATCTCCTCTTCCTCCTCTTCCTCTTCCTCCCCCTGCTCCTGCTCACTACACATCCTCCTCTTCATCACCCCATTATCATCACCTTCTTCCTGTGTGTGTGTGTGTGTGTGTGTGTGTGTGTGTGTGTGTGTGTGTGTGTGTGTGTGTGTGTGTGTGTGTGTGTGTGTGTGTGTGTGTGTGTGTGCGCGCTTGAGGACAGGATGCAGACGGCTCTCCAGGGGCTTCTGATGGTGCATATGGCTTACACAGTGGGAATGCTTGGCCTCCAAAGGGTTATTATGGGTTTCTGTGGTTGCCTTTGGGGACGTGTTTGGTTTTGGGCGTGATCTCATGTCTGCATTGTGAAATTAGAACTCTTTCACATTTCTCTTACTGGTATAATGTGGAGTGCTGTAATTGTTTTAGTTCACTAAAGCCTCCATCTTTGTGTTTGCGTATTTCCTTAAGCACATGTTTGCAGCTTCTCCTGCGCTGATGTTTTGTGTGTTTGTTTCTTGCAGGAGCTCCAGTTTGAGCGGCTGACCAGAGAGTTGGAGGTGGAGCGGCAGATTGTGGCCAATCAGCTGGAACGATGCAGACTGGGGGCCGAGTCACCGGGTGCTGCTAGCGGCAGGTAAACACACACACACACACACTATGCATGGACACATGTATATACACACCTCCACATGTAGTTGTAAAAACACACACATACACACACTCCATATGGACCCATAATTAACCCATTTCTACATACACACATACAGTAGTGTGCACGTACACAAACACACAGACACAAATTAATTTTCTCTCCCCCACACACAACTCTACCACCCTTCGATGAATATGCATATGCAGACAGACACACTCTCATTCTTTCATTGCAAGCCCACTGCTCTCACCACCCCACACAGATTCCCCTATAGAAGCACAACAGAGTGGCTGTCACAGGCCCGCATATACGTTCCCATTGTCACACAAAGAGACGTGCTCAGAGACGGTTATGTGCCCCTCTGTTGGTGGGCTGTTGTTCCATGCTCCCTGCTAAGCATGCCTTGACTGGGGAGCCTGCAGAGTCACTCTTTATTCATGCTTTTCCTCTCTCTCTCTTCCTCTTACTTACGCACACACACACACACACACACACACACACACACACACACACACACACACACACACAAACACAAACACACACAAACACAGAAGAGTGTGTTGCAGCTTGACTGTAGTCCCATGTTATCCAAGAGCAGATGTGCTTATTTATGGCTGCTCCCTGTAATCACTATAGGTCCCAGCTCCTCCGTTGTTTACTTTGCAGCCTCTGCTTTTTCCCACATCCGATTAAATTTGCAGATAAAGCTGCCAAGTGAAACGCCAAAACAAATACCGACTTCTAATACATGATTGTGACTTGCTCAGTACAATAACACATGAGACTGGTGGGTATGTGTGTGGAGGATACTAGGCATTAAATGAAAAGTCTGCCATTTTGGGAGAAGGTTTTTTTTTTTTTTAAATCATTTGATCTCCACAGCAAATTAAATTGCATGCCTCATCAAAGTGCATCAAATCAAATCGCACACTCATGAAGCGATGTGTTTATTTGCTGGACTGGTGTGTTGCACAGTCTCGGCCACCTTGTCCCCCGTCAACAGAGCCAGGACTGGACAAGGTTTTTTTTGTGCACGCGTGCATAACGGACTGCTGACTGTGAGGAGCACTTGCTGAATCAGACAAAAACTCCTTTAGATTATAATCCAGGATTGCACTATAAATGGTAGTTGTGACTGTAGGTATTGGGTTGTCATTTGTCCATGGCATCACAACTGAGCAACGCTGTCGGTATTTTTGAAGTTTGTGTGTGTGTGTGTGAGTGTGTGTGTGAGTGTGTGTGTGTGTGTGTGTGAGTGTGAGTGTGAGTGTGAGTGTGAGTGTGAGTGTGAGTGTGAGTGTGAGTGTGAGTGTGTGTGTGTGTGTGTGTGTGTGTGCGCCTGTGGGTGTCTCCAGTAGTGCTTTCCCATACATGGGTGTGGAAGCATCTTGCATGAATCTGTCACATTGACGCTTCATTATTTCATATCGAGCAGCATTACATTCACACTCACTTAGCAGCACCCCTGCTGCAGGCACCACTCCTCTGTTTGTGTTTGTGGCAACTGTGTGTTTGTGTGTGTGTGTGTGTGTGTGTGTGGGCGTGCGCACGTGCTTGGCCAAGCAGTGAGTTTGTGCTTGTGTGAATATTTGCGTTTGCATAGCCGTCATATCCCTGCAGCAGCAACTGCGTTCTCCAACTTTTTGAATCAGTCCCACTATTGTGGTGATGCAACCAGAAGAGCTGGTAGACTGAGGAGGCTTAATGCCCGTTAGGGGACCATATGATAAGTGTGTTATGGCGTGTGTGTGTGTGTGTGTGTGTGTGTGTGTCTGTGTTGTATTGCTGCAATTGTTTGTATGCCTGTAGCTGTGTTGATGGAGTTTTTACCATGTGGAGGCTGTGGTCAAGCTGTCTTCACATCCTGATGGTCATCAGCACAGTAGGTCCTGTATGAAAAAGTCAACACTCAGTGGGGGAAAAAAGCAAGTAAATATTTCAGCACGGTCAAACTGTATAAACAAATCAGGTAACCTCAAATGACACGGGCATCCCTGCCTGCCAAATATTGTCGATGTTGTTCCTGCCGTGAAAGGAGGGTGTTGACAGTTGCCACCTCCAGTGGCTGGTGAGCGCTAGCAGGAGCGGCTAACATGTATTACAGCTGTAACTGGAGGGCACCGGCTGCACATTTGAACCCTTGTGTTTACAAGTGTGTGTCACGCTAGCTTTAGAGTCGGCCACCTGTTGACACCTGCACTCTGCCAAACATGCCGAACATGTCACACGTGTGCCTCTGTCAGTGTAGTCAGTAGCCCAAACGTGTATGATTTTGATGGCAAGAAAGTTTCCGGTGTGTGTGTGTGTGTGTGTGTTGGCTGAGTTTGTTTGAGGGTGTGTGCCGGCCGGGAGACGGTAATGAGCCGTAGCCGGCTGGGAGGCGGCGGCATAATGGAGCCGTGGCGGAGGCGGCTATTAATACCGCGGTGTTAGACACTCGCATCAAGAGCCTCTGGAGCTCTGCCAGCAAGCGACGACGCGCCACTCTGGTACTGCAGCCTGGAATTCCGCACACGTGCCTCACATGCTGTATAATGAATGCTGACCTCATGGGCTCCGTGTTTAACTTTTCATACAGATCACGTCAGGGCTGTTTCATTAATTTCCAATGACATTAGGATAATGGAATAAGTTAGGAAGAAGTGTTCTCTTTTTTCTTTTTTTTTCTTTCAAATTTTTCTTCTGCAGTTGGAAGCCGATATTCGATCCAATACATGAAAACACACCCAAATTCATGCACGCTCACACTCACACACACACTCACACTCACACTCTCTCACACACACACACACACACACATTCACACATGCATGAGTGTCTGAGTCATGGTAGTGTTGGATGAAATGGAGAGCGGGTAAGTGGGCCACAGAATTAAAAGCTGCCTTTTACTGATCAGCCTTCGGGGAGCCGCTGAGTGCCGGGCCTCGAATTAGCAGCAGCAGTAGCCACTCAGCGGGGTCGTTAGCTCGCACCCGCAGACCTGGTGGACCAGCAGGATATCCCGTGAGTGTGTGTGTGTGGTGGGGTGATGGAGAGTGTGCATTACATGGCCTGCATGGAGTGTCCATTACCGGAGCCTCTTCACTGCGGAATGCCGAAGTGCCCCCCGCCCCCCCTCAGCCTCGCCCTACAGTCCCACGAGACCGAGCTCTCGATGGCCGCAGTCAATCAGCCGACGTAGCCAGGCCACCTCCGCTACACGTGACCGTGGGTGTGACCCCTTCCTTGCAAAACCGGGGGGGGGGGGGGCGTCAGTGGCAATCCAATCCACTCCGCAAGCTGTTTTTATTAAATACAAGGATACAAGGAAGTTTATTGTCAGATGCATATAGTTACTGGAAGTAAGAAATGCAGTGAAATTATGTCTGGTGTCAGCCTATTTGTGCATTAATGGGGGGGGTAAAAAGTGGAGTAGAAGAGGGGTTTAGTAGATTAAGTGGCAAGGGCTGCATAAAAAAGGTGGGGGAGGATTGGGATTGGGTGGGGGGCACCAACAAGGAGCACCCAAGAGCAACAGGGGCAAGGAAAAACTCACTTACCAAGGAAGAAACCTCGGGCAGATCCACGGCTCAAGGGGCTAACCCAACTGCTAGGGGTCTTGGTGTGTGTGTTGGGGGGATGACAGGGGAGATGGGATAGTGTGCTGTGTATGTGGGGAGAGGGCAGTGTGCAATATGTGTGTTGGAGAAGCTTCCTCATGAGACAATGTGCTGTGTATGACTACATGCCTAGCGTGGCGTTGCTGTGCGGACTGCAGGTCAGGGGGACTGAAGGTTCAGAGCGAGGTCAGATTAGTTGTGTTATTATTGTTTACGTCTTGTTATATCTCCGCTGTCCATCTGCTCTTAGGCGGGTTTGCGATTATAATTGCTGCTTCCACTGGCCCCTCCAAGCACAGCCTATGGCCTCTGGGTGACCCAAGTGCTGGGTAAGCAGCTTTGAGTCGACATGCCGCCCCCAGCACCGGACATGGGGCCGAGTAATAGCCATGACGGCGCACACAACTGTGTGTCTTTTGTGTGCGATTCTATGGGAGTGTGATTCTGTGTGTGTAAAAGTGCTTAGCCAGGGGCTCTGTCCTCCCTTTAGGCTGGCTGTCCGCTGCAGGAGAGTCATTGGCAGCTCACCGGTGGGGATCGATAGTCCACCCGCTTGCTTTCTCATCCCCCTAACCACCCCCCCCCCTCCCCTTCCCTCTTCCTCCTCCTCTCCGCCTGCCTTCCTCGGCTCACTTCTAAAGACAACAGCCATCTCGTGCGTTAGTACCATCTGAAGGCCTCGGGTCGATAGCGGGAGCAGGAGATGGGGAGATAGCGCTCCACGGCTGCATTTGTGTCTGAATGGGGGAGGACACGGGGCTGCAGATTAGGCTGATCCCAGTCCTGGCACCAAACGGCACTAACGGGCCCATCCGCCTCACAATGGAGCCCATACAGGGCTTAAGTGCTCTGATGGGGCTCATTATACTTCCACTGACCGCCCCCCACCGGCCCCATACCCACACCACTGCCCCCCCCCCCCTCTTCTGTTCCTCCTGCGTCTCCTGACACCTGGGTTTTGTTCAGGCTGAATACTGAAACACCAGCATTGCAGAATGGGGGCCTCTTTTCTCCCCCTCTT
>NW_027468718.1:21066761-21071761 GCF_046254945.1 Alosa pseudoharengus | reverse complement strand
AGAAAGGGCTCAGTGCAAACAGACTCCTCTAAATAACCTGCTAACCTGCGTGTGAAGAAGTCTCATCTGTCTCCGATGTAAAAAAAAAAAGCAGCTTTCCTGTTTCTCTGAAGTGTTTTAACCCCTCGATGGCGTCTGTGTTCCAGTGCTAACGCCGGCGGCACCCGTGTCGTTTTTTTCTCTCCTCTCCTCTCAGATGCGTCCACCTCTGGTGACGGCAAGTCGCGGTTGACGGACAGCTCGCAGTCGCCCTCCTTCCGGCTCCGCAGCGAAGGGGAGCAGCTGTCGCTCTACTCCCCCGAGCAGACCTCTCTCCATGAAAGTGAGGGTCCGTCCGTGCTGACCACATCTAGAGCTCCACAGCAAATAGCAGCGGTCCAGTTCACAGAGGGTCACTCCAGGGCCTGTGTGTAGCCAAGAGTCCTAGGGCCAGGGGGGGGGGGGGTGTGGCAGTGGAATGTTGGACGGTGATGACAGAATTTGTAGAGCCTGGACTGGTCTTTTAATTTCAACTGGCGTATTTGCATAGGACTGCTGGAGTTGACCCCTCTGACATAAACTGGGTTGTTAAAGTAGGACTAATGTTTCAGCTAAGTTTGTGGGTGTAGTTTGTAGGTAACATTTTCATGTGTAATATATTTAGAAGATAATTGCATAGTTGAGACTGGCATAGTAACATGACTTGGGCACACTACATATGTTTTAGTTTTACAGCTTTGCGACCACACAGTGATATACTGTAGATGAGTTCATACTTGCGATGCTTTGGGTTACTGTACTAACAGTAGTAGTTATCTTACGGTGTGGATAGTGTTGGGTTTGCAGATGGTAATAAAGTCTGACCCCCAAACCCCCCCCCCCCCAGGGTCCACAGGGAACTCGCGCAGCTCCACACAGATGAACTCCTACTCGGACAGCGGCTACCAGGATGCCAGTAGCTACTACAGCAGCCAGAACCTGGGCAAGTCGGAGCTGAGACTGCAGCACTCGTACCCGGGCACCGCCGGCAGCTCCACCCTCATGAGGAATGCCCGCGCCGAGGGTCAGACCTCCGTGCAGGTACCCGCAAGATACAACTTTTTTTGAGAGAGAGACAGAGAGAGACGGAGAGAGACGGAGACAGAGTGAGAGAGAGACCGAGTAAGAGAGAGACAGAGTGAGAGAGAGACAGAGAGAGAGACAGAGAGAGAAAGGTGCAAGTGTTAGCAAGTGACCCGATGAGACGAGGGCCTTGGAGTCTAATCACGGGTCTAATCAACTCCTTTCTTGGGACAGTCATGGCTGACAGAGAGGGGAGATCAAAGGGGGGGGGGGGGGGGGGCAGGGAGGGCCAGACCGTGAAGAACTGAGTGGAATCAAAGGATCTTGGCTCTGAAGTGGTGCAGACAAGGCTCTCCCTTTGTGGTCGTCGGTGTCTCTTGATGTGTCGGGTTTCAGTGAGGTTTTCTGGGGGGGCAGGTGGGTTTAGGCGGGAGGACGTGGACACTGGGAGCTTTTGTGTGTGTGTGTGTGTGTGTGTGTGTTTTTGGAAGGGTCGTGGTCGGGTTTCACAGTCTGGTTCATGAAGCGGAAACACATGTCTTGTTAAACTGATTTACAGACTGATTTCATCTTTCCTTGTCTTTGAGTCTGGGTTTTAAATAGTGTCTCCTCCTCCTCTTCCTCTTCCTCTTCCTCTTGCAGACGCAGGGTGCGGCGGCAGCTCCAGGCCGAGCCATGCGGCGGGTCAGTTCGGTCCCCTCCCGTACCCAGTCCCCGGCCTACGCCAGCGGTGCCGGTAGCAGTGGCATCTCGCCCTCCCGCGGCTCCCTCCGGGCCTCCATGGGCGCGGGCGGCGGCGGCGGAGCAGGAGGAGGAGGAGGGGGGGGCAGCTCGTACGGCTCGCCTATCGTGACGGAGCCGCGGCCGCTGCCCAGCATCTTCTCCAGCACCACGCTGCCCGGTGCCGGCCGCACCGGGTCGCCCTACTCCAACCAGCGCACCAGCTCGCCGGCCGCCCTGCGGCGCGTGGGCTCCAACAACTCCCGCTCAGGCTCGGCCGCGGGGGCGGGCAGCCGCACCACCTCCCCTTACCAGGCGCTGGGGGCCGAGGGGCAGCCGGGGGGCGGCGCGGCGGGCATGGGGGGTTCCCCCGGGCGCCTCGTGGGCATGACGGCCATGCCCCAACAGCACTACAACACCATGGGCGCCGGACTGCCCCCGCGCTCGGCGCTGCACGACCACACCGACCCATACGCCGCCACGCAGCCCTACGACATCTACGAGCGCATGGTGGCCAGGCCCGACAGCCTCTCAGGTCAGAACCCTGTGTGTGTGTGTGTGTGTGCCATCTCTATATGCTTTGGGTGTGTGTATGCTGTACATTTGATACTTTGTGACTACAAGTTTGTATATTTATTGTGTATTTTGCCCCAGTATGTTGAATCTGAGTCAGCAGCATGCCGTGTGTGTGTGTGTGTG
Organism: Alosa pseudoharengus; assembly: GCF_046254945.1. Lineage (NCBI taxonomy): Eukaryota > Metazoa > Chordata > Actinopteri > Clupeiformes > Clupeidae > Alosa > Alosa pseudoharengus. Next base: position 21,069,301 of record NW_027468718.1, on the reverse strand, counting down.
TGTGTGTGTGTGTGTGTGTGTGTGTGTGTGTGTGTGTGTGTGTGTGTGTGTGTGTGGGGAAACTTCCCCCCCACTCCTGTGTGTGTGTGTGTGCACGCTGGCTGAGTGTGTGCATGTGGTCGCACTCTCCTCACGTCACCCCTCAGCTCCAGAGGGCCTGAGATAATGACTTGAGCTGCCTCCTCCACTTAGTGCCGCCGCTCGCAGATCCCACGCTCCGCGTTTTTTGCGCAATGAACAGAGTCTTCCCAGCAGGGCTCCGGTGACAGACACAAGCGCTCTCTCCGGCAAACTCCCGTCAGCTCCGGTGACTCTCGTCCTAATCTGAGCCCCCACCCTCCTCCCAACTCTCCCTCCTTGCCCTCTGTCTAATTTAAGGGTTTGATGGGTACTTTTCTTCCTTTGGCATGCTGGGTAAAGTGACTCAAGGCCCACGCGTCGGAAAAGGGGAGCAAGGGAGAGCGGCTGGCCCAGTGGCCATAAGGGACCTAGTCAGCTTGATGCAATCGACCGCAGTGTGCAGCTGTGAGAGAGGGAGATGGGTAGAGAGAGAGGGAGATGGGTAGAGAGAGAGAGGGAGGGAGATGGGTAGAGAGAGAGGGTAGAGAGAGAGAGGGAGAGAGGGTAGAGAGAGAGAGAGGGTAGAGAGAGAGAGAGAGAGAGAGAGAGAGAGAGGGAGAGAGAGAACGCCACGGGTTTGGCACGACAGCCCCCTCGTCTCCCTGAGTCTATTATTTTCCAGCACTTGACGTAGTGGAGCGCTCGGATTAATGATGGGCTTTCCATGGCGAGGAGATCGGAGGCCGGGGGAAAATGAGAAAATAAGTTTGCTGAAAGAGGTGCTGAGGGAGTTCTAATCTGTAAATATTCAAAATAGGAGCTGTGGACATGAACTGTGTGCTACCACCACACAAATCAAACTAATCGCCTCTGCAGTAGAGCTTTATGTGAATTAGCGGAGACAGCTGCCTGTTAAAGTGAACTGTTATTAGGGAAGTAATCAAATATATTACAACGACATCATCAGAACATAATGGAACCCTATAGGGTATAGAATTGGCTTTTTGAGTGACACTTCTCTCCATCGTAATTCATGCGTCATCGGTTGGCGGCAAGATGGAGGGGGGGGATGAGTCGTCGTCTCCTTTTGTGCGTGTTGTCTGTGGGGGCTGCTGCACTGGCACTTCAAAACCCATAATGATGACTTCTCTGACAAGATGACAAGCCAAAGAGATTGTCATTGTGGTGTATTCCATTCGTCAACCGACCCCCACAAACACCCTGGCGATGTATGTGTGTAGCCAGACAGCCCTCGGAGAGTTAGGCCCCCCTCTGCAATATCTCATCTGTCCTTCCGGTCTCCATTTTATTCATCTAATTGATTATATGTGATTGTTCAATATCCCCAGCCTTGATGAGAACTTATTATTCGCCATTTGGAAATAGGAAAATGACAGCCATGGCCAGTCAAGGTTAATTGGTGGAATGAGGCGCACTTTCGATTAGTCGAGTGGAGTGTCCCTTATGTGAAAAGTCTAGACCCATTTTGCATCGCTGAATGAGTTTTCCACACTTTATCACTTTGTTTCCCTGACAGCCACTTTTGAGGGGGGCCACTTAATGAAGGCCAGAAAGTGTGGTGGGCCTCATTCATGAGCTTGTAAGTGTTGTGCTTCCTGCTAGCGGAGTGAAGGGGGAAATGATTTGCTGCTATTGTGAGCTGGCGATTTATCACCGGACTAAGAGTAATGGGTCGGGCCTGGTGCGCTTGTACTCGCCTCTTCACTCTCTTCCGTTAATGCGTTTATTCTACTTTTCTCTCTCTCTCTCTCTCTCTCTCTCTCTCTCTCTGTCCATCCCTCTTTTAGTCTCTCACTCTTAATCTCTCCCTATTTTCTCTCGCGCTCTCTTCCCCTCTTTCTTGTTCTTCCTCCCTCACTCTGTCTCCTCTCTCTCCCTCTCTATTTGTCCCTATCTATTTTTTCCCTCTCTCGCTCTCCCTCTCTCTCTAACTCCCTCTCTCTTTCTCTCTCTCTCTCTCTCTCTCTTCCTCCCTCTCTCCCTCTCTCTTTCTCTAACTCCCTCTCTCTCCCTCTCCTTGTCATATTTGTCAGTGATAAAAGCGGGGCCTATCTTTTGCAGGTGGAACATGAATATGACTGCCACTCTGCCATCAAGAGGAGAAGGATTAGGGGATGCCTGTAATTACTCTCTCCCCGTTTTTTTCACACGGCAGCTCAGGTGCCTCAGAGTTTGTCATTGAGAGGACGTTGGGCTGGGGATGGGGATGGGGATGGGTCTGCGCAAGTGTTATTTAAGGCTGCACACTCTCTCCGCTCATGTGAAATGCCCTGACAAGTTCTGTTGTGGTGGAATGACACATGGCCTACTGTTTAAGTATTGCAAGTGTCACTCTGGAAGTCCCTGAGCTTCATAAAAATGCCAATTAATTGGTGTAATTGATTTTGTGTGTGTGTGTGTGTGTGTGTGTGTGTGTGTGTGTGTGTGTGTGTGTGTGTGTGTGTGTGTGTGTGTGTGTG
>NW_027468718.1:21052159-21066561 GCF_046254945.1 Alosa pseudoharengus | reverse complement strand
CAACTCCTTTCTTGGGACAGTCATGGCTGACAGAGAGGGGAGATCAAAGGGGGGGGGGGGGGGGGGGCAGGGAGGGCCAGACCGTGAAGAACTGAGTGGAATCAAAGGATCTTGGCTCTGAAGTGGTGCAGACAAGGCTCTCCCTTTGTGGTCGTCGGTGTCTCTTGATGTGTCGGGTTTCAGTGAGGTTTTCTGGGGGGGCAGGTGGGTTTAGGCGGGAGGACGTGGACACTGGGAGCTTTTGTGTGTGTGTGTGTGTGTGTGTGTGTTTTTGGAAGGGTCGTGGTCGGGTTTCACAGTCTGGTTCATGAAGCGGAAACACATGTCTTGTTAAACTGATTTACAGACTGATTTCATCTTTCCTTGTCTTTGAGTCTGGGTTTTAAATAGTGTCTCCTCCTCCTCTTCCTCTTCCTCTTCCTCTTGCAGACGCAGGGTGCGGCGGCAGCTCCAGGCCGAGCCATGCGGCGGGTCAGTTCGGTCCCCTCCCGTACCCAGTCCCCGGCCTACGCCAGCGGTGCCGGTAGCAGTGGCATCTCGCCCTCCCGCGGCTCCCTCCGGGCCTCCATGGGCGCGGGCGGCGGCGGCGGAGCAGGAGGAGGAGGAGGGGGGGGCAGCTCGTACGGCTCGCCTATCGTGACGGAGCCGCGGCCGCTGCCCAGCATCTTCTCCAGCACCACGCTGCCCGGTGCCGGCCGCACCGGGTCGCCCTACTCCAACCAGCGCACCAGCTCGCCGGCCGCCCTGCGGCGCGTGGGCTCCAACAACTCCCGCTCAGGCTCGGCCGCGGGGGCGGGCAGCCGCACCACCTCCCCTTACCAGGCGCTGGGGGCCGAGGGGCAGCCGGGGGGCGGCGCGGCGGGCATGGGGGGTTCCCCCGGGCGCCTCGTGGGCATGACGGCCATGCCCCAACAGCACTACAACACCATGGGCGCCGGACTGCCCCCGCGCTCGGCGCTGCACGACCACACCGACCCATACGCCGCCACGCAGCCCTACGACATCTACGAGCGCATGGTGGCCAGGCCCGACAGCCTCTCAGGTCAGAACCCTGTGTGTGTGTGTGTGTGTGCCATCTCTATATGCTTTGGGTGTGTGTATGCTGTACATTTGATACTTTGTGACTACAAGTTTGTATATTTATTGTGTATTTTGCCCCAGTATGTTGAATCTGAGTCAGCAGCATGCCGTGTGTGTGTGTGTGTGTGTGTGTGTGTGTGTGTGTGTGTGTGTGTGTGTGTGTGTGTGTGTGTGTGTGTGTGTGGGGAAACTTCCCTCCACCTCCTGTGTGTGTGTGTGTGCACGCTGGCTGAGTGTGTGCATGTGGTCGCACTCTCCTCACGTCACCCCTCAGCTCCAGAGGGCCTGAGATAATGACTTGAGCTGCCTCCTCCACTTAGTGCCGCCGCTCGCAGATCCCACGCTCCGCGTTTTTTGCGCAATGAACAGAGTCTTCCCAGCAGGGCTCCGGTGACAGACACAAGCGCTCTCTCCGGCAAACTCCCGTCAGCTCCGGTGACTCTCGTCCTAATCTGAGCCCCCACCCTCCTCCCAACTCTCCCTCCTTGCCCTCTGTCTAATTTAAGGGTTTGATGGGTACTTTTCTTCCTTTGGCATGCTGGGTAAAGTGACTCAAGGCCCACGCGTCGGAAAAGGGGAGCAAGGGAGAGCGGCTGGCCCAGTGGCCATAAGGGACCTAGTCAGCTTGATGCAATCGACCGCAGTGTGCAGCTGTGAGAGAGGGAGATGGGTAGAGAGAGAGGGAGATGGGTAGAGAGAGAGAGGGAGGGAGATGGGTAGAGAGAGAGGGTAGAGAGAGAGAGGGAGAGAGGGTAGAGAGAGAGAGAGGGTAGAGAGAGAGAGAGAGAGAGAGAGAGAGAGGGAGAGAGAGAACGCCACGGGTTTGGCACGACAGCCCCCTCGTCTCCCTGAGTCTATTATTTTCCAGCACTTGACGTAGTGGAGCGCTCGGATTAATGATGGGCTTTCCATGGCGAGGAGATCGGAGGCCGGGGGAAAATGAGAAAATAAGTTTGCTGAAAGAGGTGCTGAGGGAGTTCTAATCTGTAAATATTCAAAATAGGAGCTGTGGACATGAACTGTGTGCTACCACCACACAAATCAAACTAATCGCCTCTGCAGTAGAGCTTTATGTGAATTAGCGGAGACAGCTGCCTGTTAAAGTGAACTGTTATTAGGGAAGTAATCAAATATATTACAACGACATCATCAGAACATAATGGAACCCTATAGGGTATAGAATTGGCTTTTTGAGTGACACTTCTCTCCATCGTAATTCATGCGTCATCGGTTGGCGGCAAGATGGAGGGGGGGGATGAGTCGTCGTCTCCTTTTGTGCGTGTTGTCTGTGGGGGCTGCTGCACTGGCACTTCAAAACCCATAATGATGACTTCTCTGACAAGATGACAAGCCAAAGAGATTGTCATTGTGGTGTATTCCATTCGTCAACCGACCCCCACAAACACCCTGGCGATGTATGTGTGTAGCCAGACAGCCCTCGGAGAGTTAGGCCCCCCTCTGCAATATCTCATCTGTCCTTCCGGTCTCCATTTTATTCATCTAATTGATTATATGTGATTGTTCAATATCCCCAGCCTTGATGAGAACTTATTATTCGCCATTTGGAAATAGGAAAATGACAGCCATGGCCAGTCAAGGTTAATTGGTGGAATGAGGCGCACTTTCGATTAGTCGAGTGGAGTGTCCCTTATGTGAAAAGTCTAGACCCATTTTGCATCGCTGAATGAGTTTTCCACACTTTATCACTTTGTTTCCCTGACAGCCACTTTTGAGGGGGGCCACTTAATGAAGGCCAGAAAGTGTGGTGGGCCTCATTCATGAGCTTGTAAGTGTTGTGCTTCCTGCTAGCGGAGTGAAGGGGGAAATGATTTGCTGCTATTGTGAGCTGGCGATTTATCACCGGACTAAGAGTAATGGGTCGGGCCTGGTGCGCTTGTACTCGCCTCTTCACTCTCTTCCGTTAATGCGTTTATTCTACTTTTCTCTCTCTCTCTCTCTCTCTCTCTCTCTCTCTCTGTCCATCCCTCTTTTAGTCTCTCACTCTTAATCTCTCCCTATTTTCTCTCGCGCTCTCTTCCCCTCTTTCTTGTTCTTCCTCCCTCACTCTGTCTCCTCTCTCTCCCTCTCTATTTGTCCCTATCTATTTTTTCCCTCTCTCGCTCTCCCTCTCTCTCTAACTCCCTCTCTCTTTCTCTCTCTCTCTCTCTCTCTCTTCCTCCCTCTCTCCCTCTCTCTTTCTCTAACTCCCTCTCTCTCCCTCTCCTTGTCATATTTGTCAGTGATAAAAGCGGGGCCTATCTTTTGCAGGTGGAACATGAATATGACTGCCACTCTGCCATCAAGAGGAGAAGGATTAGGGGATGCCTGTAATTACTCTCTCCCCGTTTTTTTCACACGGCAGCTCAGGTGCCTCAGAGTTTGTCATTGAGAGGACGTTGGGCTGGGGATGGGGATGGGGATGGGTCTGCGCAAGTGTTATTTAAGGCTGCACACTCTCTCCGCTCATGTGAAATGCCCTGACAAGTTCTGTTGTGGTGGAATGACACATGGCCTACTGTTTAAGTATTGCAAGTGTCACTCTGGAAGTCCCTGAGCTTCATAAAAATGCCAATTAATTGGTGTAATTGATTTTGTGTGTGTGTGTGTGTGTGTGTGTGTGTGTGTGTGTGTGTGTGTGTGTGTGTGTGTGTGTGTGTGTGTGTGTGTGTGTGTGTGTGTGTGTGTGTGTGTGTGTGTGTGTGTGTGTGTGTGTGTGTGTGTGTGTGTGTGTGTGTGTGTGTGTGTGGTGTATTTTTCCTCTCTGCACTTAATCTCCCGCTGCTGATGGAAACCTACAGACACTCTGGAGGATGACCTTCAAGGTGAAGCTGGCCTCTGATAATGTGTGTCTGTAATGTGCCTGCTTGGTGTGCCTGCCTGTTGATTTAGTCATGCTTTGTTTGCTTCATTCCATTCTCCTCCCCCGATAAGTGCCTTGATCCAAAGTCATTGGAGACCACTTCCGCTATGTGTGTGTGTATGTGTGTGCTCATCGGTGAAGTAAAGACGCTGCATTATTCTGTTTGAAAGTCATTTCGGTTTTACCTAAATCCATCCATTGTGTCCCAAGTGGTTGTAAACGTTCATCATCATGAAATCATTTGCTGTTCTCTCATCCTGATCCTCTTCATCCTCATGCCCCTCTTCATATGGCTTTCAGCTCCTTTTGTGTCTGAAGAAAATGTCCAGGCGTGTCTCGACTTTAAGATGACCACAAAAAAAGGCCTCCCAAGGCAAACCGAAGGACAGACAAACATAAGCAGCTCCGCTAGTAAGACCTTTGTATTGTGTGGATGCGTCTCGCAGGCTGGGAACATCTGGCAGTGTCCTCCATGCAATGAGAGAGTCTATTTTTCTCCGACTCAGACTCACTCCCCGCCTCTCCCCCCACGCTCTCGTCTCTTAACTGCTTTGAATGCAGCTGTCCAAAAACCAATTTCAGCTTTCTTCTCTGCCCAACCAGCTGCCTTGTGGGTAATGAGTGTCTGGCACTGACTTCGTCCTCCTCCTCCTCCTCCTCCTCCTCCTCTCTTCCTTCATGCTCTGGCTGGTTCGGCAGATGTGCCAGACGCCAGAGCTGGATTCCCACTTGACCAGAGGTGACGTGCTTGCGGGTGGCAAATGGCACAGAAGAAAAGGCACAGAACAGGCTCCACTGCTCAAGTTTGACTCCACGCTGCCCTGCTTTTTTTTTTTTGTGTATAGTTCTGTGCAGCCGGTTTCTGGTTTGGCAAAACAAATTGGATGAAAAATTGAGGTCCTTGTAGATGAATGGACTGCTGAGGTGTCCCGTATTCCGATTTTCGGCTCACCGCTAGGATTTTTTGGCGATGAGCGGCAAAAAGCCCAAAAGCCCAATCACGGCATCTATTTTTGGGGTTTGCTTATTTTCTGTGTGTGTGCGCTCCGCATGGGCCTTCAGGCTGGACAATGAAAGCGGAGATGCTGAGTGATAAACAGATTGGTCCCTGTGAAACACAACGTTGATGCCGTTGATTCAAGAGCTCGGTTGTTTTCAAGATGTCTCTGCCTATGTAGTCAGCTGCATCCATTTTTGAGTTGTCTCTGTGCCAAGCCACCGCCGCCAAGCTAGTACAAAGCCTGTGCCAAACTCCATCACTGGCGGCTACAGTAAGCAAAAAACACACTGACAAATGTAAAGTGGTGGTGAAAAGTGTTTGATGCAGAGAGTAAGTGATCTAGCATCAGATATGGATATTTTTGTATGTTGGATCCTTCGTAGCCACAAAATTATTTCTCACCACACGTAAACGGGTTTATTGATTTTGAAAGGAGAACAGCAAAGCCGACAGAGACTTGGCGAGCGATGCGGCTCCTCATCGCCATGTGTTTCTCGCTCTTGGGTGGAGACGCTGAATGAGAGAGGGAGGGATAGAGAGATAGAGAGGTAGAGAGAGAGGGAGTGAGAATAGGAATGTGTGTATGAGAGAAAGGGACTGTGAGAAAGCACGTGGGCTCCAGCAAAGGCCTGCGCTAGCGGCGGTTAGCGCCCGGTCGATGACTTTTGCAGATCGGCTGAGCCGTAGCGGTCCTGGCTCTGATGTGGTCTCACCATGCCTCATCTCCTCAGTCTCCCTCTCTCTGTCCTGTTCTCTCTATCACTCACTCCCTCCCTCTCTCCCTCCCTCTTTCTGTTTGAAGAACCCAAGACCCCAAACCTCTGCCAGACGTCTTCCAAGCAGCACCGGCGGCAGTGTCGTCGTCTGGACTGCTTCGTCTGGCAGAGCGGCCGGGCTCTGGGCTCCAAAACGCAACAAAAAAAAGCCGCACTTCAACACCTCGCTTGACGGGGTGAACTGAAGGTCTCGAAAGCCCCCGGTCTTTGTGAAAGAGTATGGAGCTGGGCGCTGAGAGAGAGAGGGGAGAGGAAATCGATTCCAGCCAGACCCCCCGGAGAAACAGACGGAGGCGACCGAGGCGGTGGCGGCTGCGTTGCGCGTCGCAGTCGATGGGGCTTAGTTGAGCCAGGACCCTGGTGCCGCTGTGTGTGTGTGGGGTTTGTGTGTGTGTGTGTGTGTGTGTGTGTGGGTGTGTGTGCGGAGGCCTTGAGGAGAGGTCTAAAGGGGCCTTTCGAGAGCTGTGGATGCGGTGGGCTCGGCCCGTTTTGCCTCATTAGCCAGCTCGGGGATAAAATAGCTGATTAGCTCGTCAGGCAGAGTGGACCGGGGCCCCTGCCGGAGCCACCACGGCTTGACCGCTCCCCCCGGGAGGACAATCACTTCTTTTTTTTCCCCTTTCTTCTTCACTTTCATGTGCACTCTCTCACTTCTACCACCTCCTCCATCTCCCCCCCCTCTCTCTTGTGCAGAGCAGTCGGGTGGAAGAGAGTCGTTTATCCGGCCGTGCTCCACCGCTCAGAGGGCGCAAAGGGCCTTCGAGAGGGTCGGCCAGCTGCTAACGGGGCCGTGTCGGGACAGAGGGTGGGTGGGTGGGCGGGTTGGCGGTGGTGGTGGAGGGTATCGTTTTGGGAACAGGGCCAGTTGTCTCAGGGGGTGTGGGTGGTCACGTGCTGGCCGGCCGGTGGTTCTCTGTGTGCAGGGTCGCTGAACAGTACCGTGCACAATCTTACGAGCTCTCTAGAGCTTCGGAATGCGCTTGCAGTGATGCTGGCCACATGCTGTGAGGGGAGTGTGAGCGAGTTTGTGTGCACACCCGCGCAAACTCTGTGTGTGTGTACACACACACACACACGTGTGTTTCTGGAGCGCAGCAGCTGGGCTCACATCTGGCTAAGATCTGTGCCATTGAGTCAGAGTGTCAGAGTGACTCACAGTGCTGCTGCCTTACTCTCCTCTGGCAGCTCAAACAGGGGTATAAACGTGAAGGCTAAGTCCTGTCTGTTTTGCACACACACACACACACACACACACACAGACACACACACGGAGGTCCTGCTGTGACTGTCTTTTAGCCATGGCCTTTTGGCCCATATCCTTTTGCTCACAACACACAAGGCTCGCCAGCCAAAGGACACTCTTTCATTTCCTGTGCTGCTATCATTTCTCATATTGCAGTTTCATCAATCTCTTCTCTTCTCTCTCTCTCTTGCTTTGTATCGCTTCTCACTTTCTCTTTCTTTCTTTCTTTCTTTCTTTCTTTCTTTCTTTCTTTCTTTCTTTCTTTCTCTCTCTCTCTCTCTCTCTCTCTCTCTGCATGTGAGCTGGGCTGTTTGTTTTTTTGGGAAGCACACACTCGGAGGAGGAAGCATGCTGCTGTTAACAAACTCTGTGATTAGAGAGTGAGAGAACAGGGGGGGGGGAGCTGGAGGCGGTACAAGCGCACACTGTAAACCTGCATCTCCCAGCATCACACGGAATTGGCAATGAGGGCCCAGATTTGTCTCGACACAGTCTTTAGCGGCTTATCTGTCAGGCGAGTGCGCCGGGTGGGTTAGAGAGAGGGAGAGAGAGAGGGAGAGAGTGGGAGAGAAAGGGAGAGAGAGAGGAAGAGAGTGAGAGAGAGGGAGAGCGTCTTGCTACGGGAGGCTGGGGGAACCAGGCTTTGTTTGGAGACAGTGGGAGTAGGAGCGGATGTCTCATTGGGAAACTCACTGGCCATCACTGCCCACTGCCCTACTGGGGACGGGGATTAGCTGTGAGCGGTCAAAGAGGGGCTTGTACTAGAGTGACTAACTGTGTGTGTGTGTGTGTGTGTGTGTTTGTAGCGGGTCTGCGGACCTCCTATGCCAGTCAACACAGCCAGATGGGGCAGGACCTGCGGTCAGCCATGTCGCCTGACCGGCACATTACGCCCATCTACGAGGATCGCACCTTCCAGAGCCCCCTCTACCGCAGCCCCAACCACGCAGGCATAGAGCTGGGCCACGCCCCGCACACCGCCCTCTACAGGACCTCCTCAGGTACTGCACATATGCACACACACACTCTCTCACTCCTGCGTATATACACACACACACGCTCTCTCACTCCTGCACATATACTCACACACACTCTCTCACTCCCACACTTATACACACACACTCTCATTCCTGTGTATATACAGAACACACACGCTCTCTCACCCTCGCATATATACACACACACGCTCTCTCACTCCTGCGTATATACACACACACGCTCTCTCCCCCCCGCATATATACACACAGTACTCTCTCACACTCACATTCACATATACACACGGTACTCTCTCACACTACACACTCACATTCACATATACACACTACACACTCACATTCACATATACACACGGTACTCTCTCACACTACACACTCACATTCACATACACACACACACACACACACACACACACACACACACACACACACAGACACTCACACACTCGCTCACTTGAACTTTTATGTGCATGTGTGTTTATATGTGCACACAAATGAGAACATGCCATCCCATCTGTTCACGAACACAGGCATGCACACCGCAGAGGTGAGCCAGGCTGTCGCTCAGGGAGCCTGGGCTCTGGGGAGAGCGGCACTCGCATGTTTAACGCTCCGCTCTTTCAGTGGAGGAGCTGACGAGTAACAAAACTGTGCCATAACTGCCACTACGTGCTCTCATGCGTGCAAACACTGACATGTGTAATGTACAAGTGTGTTCACACTCTAACTCTAAATGTAAAACACACACACACACACACACACACACACACACACACACACATATGCACACACACACAGTCACTGACAGGCCCAGGTGAAGGGAGTGGAGAGTGTTTCAGCGGAGGCTTGCATCAGCGAGTGCAGATTAGAATAATCCTTTGGAAATGCTTGGCTTTGGAGTGATTTCATAAGCCATTTATGAAGCTCTTTTACAAAATACTTAGCCAGAACGGACTCGGAGACAACTTGGCTAATGGCCCTCGCTCTGTCACCAAACACGGCATAATCTCCAAATGCTGGGGTGTGACATGGGGAGAGAGAGCTATAGAATATGTCTGTGTGTTAAGTGCTTATGCAATGCTGTTCAAAAACTTGCACAGTGCTCGAAATCAGCCCGTAGTGTTTACTGAAGGGTGCTTTGTTTGAGGTCATCTTATCAAAGCTTCCGGAGATAGAAGTGCGTGTTTGTCTGTGTAGAAGTATGAATGTGTTTGGAATGGTGTGTGTTGTTGTTGTAGTAGTGTCTTTTGGGAGTTGGCCTCCACTTCCCTTTTGTGTGTGTGTGTGTGTGTGTGTGTGTGTGTGTGTGTGTGTGTGTGTGTGTGTGTGTGTGTGTGTGTGTGTGTGTGTGTGTGTGTGTGTGTGTGTGTGTGTGTGTGTGTGTGTGTGTGTGTGTGTGTGTGTGTGTGTGTGTGTGTGTGTGTGTGTGTGTGTGTGTGTGTGTGTGCACGCGCGCTCAGGTGTGGAGCAGCTCAGCTCTTTGTCTTTTTTTTCCCCTTCCAAACGGAATGAGGTGCAGAAGATCATCATCTTCTGACCTCTTCAGAGCAGCTGCAGAAAATAGAGGAGACATGAGGTGTGTGTATTTGCGTTTGTGCTTGCACTTGTGTGCGCGTGCTGTATTTCACACGTCTCAGAGGAGTCCATTACCTAAGTGTCACGGTGATAATGGGTAGAGGGACGGAGGCTGCAGAGGGACACACTGCACCGTGGAAAAGAACTCTCTGGGGATTTTAACATTCTGCCCACACTGCCCCCCCCACCCCCCACCCCCTCCATCAGCTCCACCCAGCCCAGCCTGAGATCACTGGCGGCTGATAGCGGCAGTCCCTCATAAACTGCACTGATGAAGCATACCAACCACCCCCAGCCTTAAGAAAAGAATGCATAAATAGCATTATGCTGGACTCCGGAGGAGAGAATGCAGTGAGGAGATAAAGTACAGAGGTAGAGTGAGATGAAGGTGTGGGGGAAAGGAGAGGAGAAAAGAAAAAAGTTTAGTTTGGGGTCCCGACAAAAAAAAAAAGTGCCTCATTAGAGGCAAAAAAAAATCCAATTTGATCTGCGAAGTGGTCTTTGTTATGGTGTGAAATTAAATTTTAATGGCCTCGCTCGTAGTTTTCCTCTCCCCTGCACTCTTTTTTTCATGCTTTCTTTGTTTCTGCTGGCTTGTGTGTGGGTGTGTATGTGTGTGCAGAGGGAGTGTGTTTTCCCCCCAACTCATGCTAAATGGGAATATTGATCCCTTGTGCATAGGAGAGAGGGAGAGAAAGGAGAAAAGTGAGTGAAAGAAAGGAAGAGGGGAAAGTTGGACGAGAGAAGGAGTGCAATGCAGATTACATCCTCATAGCTCATCCTCTGAGCACTGCCTCTTCCTGTGTGAGTGTTTGTGTGTGTGTGTGTGTGTGTGTGTGTGTGTGTGTGTGTGTGTGTGTGTGTGTGTGTGTGTGTGTGTGTGTGTGTGTGTGTGTGTGTGTGTGTGTGTGTGTGTGTGTGTGTGTGTGTGTGTGTGTGTGTGTGTGTGTGTGTGTGTGTGTGTGTGTGTGTGTGTGTGTGTGTGTGTGTGTGTGTGTGTGTGTGTGTGTGTGTGTGTGTGTGTGTGTGTGTGTGTGTGTGTGTGTGTGTGTGTGTGTGTGTGTGTGTGTGTGTGTGGACGCAGTCCAGGGGAAATTAGAAGTGGTCTTTATCAGCCTCTGGGCTGATTACTGGAGGCCAGCGGTGTGGATTAGAGAACGGAGGCGCGTGGCGGCCCCTGGAGAGGTCACGCTCCCTCAGTGTGTGTGTGTGTGGGGGGGGGTAATTAATTCCAGCTGGGTGTGTTTGAGCCTGATGGAGCCCTGCGCGGTCTCTTGCCCCTGATGCCACCCCTGCCTCACCCCCATGAGCCTGCGCACATCAGCTGACTAACTTCTGCCTCTCTGGCTTGTGTGTGTGTGTGTGTGTGTGAGACCGGTCAGGAGCCTCTGAGAAAGTGGTAAATTAGAAATTAGGTCACAGCACCACATCAAGGAAAACATAGAGAGTGAGAAAGTGAGAGAGAGGGGGGGGGGGGCGGGGTGAGAGGAAGGGAGTGAGGGAGGATAAAATAGCAATTATTTAAAGGGGACAATGTTGCCAAGATGCCCACAGACTAAATATTTGACAAGGCTTGGGAGGACATCCTGAGCATTTGTTTCCGTCACAGTGGCTGTGTGTGTGTGTGTGTGTGTGTGTGTGTGTGTGTGTGTGTGTGTGTGTGTGTGTGTGTGTGTGTGTGTGTGTGTGTGTGTGTGTGTGTGTGTGTGTGTGTGTGTGTGTGTGTGTGTGTGTGTGTGTGTGTGTGTGTGTGTGTGTGTGTGTGTGTGTGTACACAAGCGTCTCTCACTGTTCCCATTTCCCCAGTGAGAGAGTGACAGCCAGTCACGCGTGATGAGCCCTTCCCACAATGCAGCGGCTGTAAGCAGCATGAGTGAGGGAAAGACGCCAGGGACAAGTCTGAGAACTAAGATGGTCTTCTCCTCTTGTTCCCTAACAGAACCTGCTAGAACCAGCTCCTAAGTGTTCCACCTCTTAAAAAAACTGGACAGGAAATAAAAAACTTGTTTATAAAGAACGCTGCCTCATTTACTTTGTCCTTGACACAGAGGCTGTGTTTTACAGCCCTTTTTCTCGGTAATGGCTTCCAGATTTGGGGGAGTAACAACAAAAACACAACACAAGACACAAGTGTTTTCATTCACCCTGGTTTCTTCTCTGTTCCAATCGAAAGACCAGACCTCTAATCTCTAGGGCTTTCACAAAAACACACAAAAAAGACTTGGAACAACACAAAAGGTCTTGTTCAGCAAGGGGTTCTTGATTTAATTTAATGATCGCCTCCCCCTGTTGATGCATGTGGTTTCTCCCCCCCCATCCCCCCGCCCCTCCAGGTGTGGGAACCCTGCAGCGGAGCTCGAGCCAGCGGAGCGCCCTGACGTACCAAAGAAGCAACTACGCCCTGAACTCGGCCGCCACCTACGCAGACCCCTACCGGCCCTCGCAGTACCGGCAGGCCGGAGCGCCCGACGACAACACGCGCTCCCCCTCCATCGACAGCATCCAGAAGGATCCCAGGTACTTAGAACACGTGTGCTCCCCAAGCAGCAGGAGGAGAAGAAGGGCATACTGGACAAAGAGCTGAGGTGCCTTCAAATGACCAAACATAGGCGAGCGTTTGCAAACATGTTTCTGTTTGCCTTGAGTTTTTTTGGCAAACGTTTGCGAACAGTCGCAAACAGTCTGTGGAGGTAGTTCTCCGCGAATATACAGTGGAGCGGGACGAGAGCTGGACGAAGTGTTACCGTTACAATGGGCTGTTTACATCAAATTGTTCAGAGAAAACCTATTTTTGTCACGAACGTTTGCCACTGTTTGGCGAATTTGAACGCACCTCTGCAAATACATACACATACACACACACACACTTCCCGGTATTGAACATACAAAAAGTGAACATACATTAGTGATATATGTGAGAATGATTGTGTGTGTATCGACTACATATATCAAACACATGAAAACCCCATAAATGCAAATGCTTATATACACACACCTACATGTACACAACTCACGTGTGTGTAAACCCACGACACACACACTGTACATGTTCATTTACAGCTATGCACACACTTTGACTCATGCTAAACCATGTTTGTGAACACACTCATGCTCACACACACACACACTCACACTTGTACAGCGTGCACTAGCTGGTAATCATCCGCTGGGACTTAGCAGTGCTTACTACGCTCCTGTGCGTTCTGCTGGGTCAACAGTCGGCTCCTCTTACTATACAAGCTCCCCTAAGCCCTCTGGGCAGCACTCCAGAGCCTCAGCCACAGTGCACTCTGTGTGTGTGTGTGTGTGTGTGTGTGTGTGTGTTTGTGTGTGTGTGTGTGTGTGTGTGTGTGTGTGTGTGAACTACAGATAAGTGTGTATTGGTATCTTTGTGTGTGTGTATGTATGTATCGTGTGTATGTATGTGTTCTTGTGTGTGTTTGTGTGCATGTGAGCTTTTGACCCCATGCTGATTCCCTGACCTTGCACATTGGGAGAGCTGTTCACACCCCTGGCTGTTGCTTTAGCCAGAGCGTGTCCGAGGGTCGCCCCGGCTCCTGCCCACTCCCTCTCCCCCGCGCTGTCATTTC
Organism: Alosa pseudoharengus; assembly: GCF_046254945.1. NCBI lineage: Eukaryota > Metazoa > Chordata > Actinopteri > Clupeiformes > Clupeidae > Alosa > Alosa pseudoharengus. The sequence goes on along the minus strand of NW_027468718.1, from coordinate 21,053,442 downwards.
AGCTCTCTGGACATCTTAATCTCTCTCTCTCTCCTCTCTCTCTCTCTCTCTCTCTCACCCCCTGCCATGCCTCCATCTTCTTTTTCCCCTCTCTCACTACCTCTCCTCTTCCCTCGTTCTCTCATTCCTAGTCAGTCTTTTTCTTTGTATCTTTTTTTCCCCTTTCGTTCTCTCTCTCTCTCTCTCTCTCCCTTTTTCTCTCCTTTGCTCTTTTTTTTTCTCTGTCCTTTCTTTCTCTTCCACTCTTTCTTCTCCTCTCTCCCCCACATTCCTCTTTTCCGTTGGGCACATCCACCCCTTTTTTTTCCTTGGGAACGTTACGCCGAGAGAACTTCCTACAGCTCTCCGTTAGCCTTTTAAATGTTGACCCGGCAGAGGTAGAGGCAATGGGGTCTCAAGGGAGCCTTTGATTATGGGAGCGTCTCTGTGGTCTGGCCTGGTGCCATCCAGCACTTAAAGAGGGGCAGACTGAGGCTTGGGGGGAGGAGGAGGGTGGGGGGGGGTTGTTATGGCAACGGATGGGTCTTCTCTGCTGCCCGCTGTCCATGTCTCCCTCGCCTCGGAGCGTCAGTCTCGTCTCTGTGATGTTATTCTGGGGCTCCGTTTTAATAGACGTCTCCCATACCGTTGGATAATGAGGTCAGACTCGCTCGGCTATCGTGTAGTGTTTCGCGCTGCCTTTGAAGTTTGTTTTCACTTTTAATTGAGCAGTTACTTTTTTTTTTTTGTAAAAAGAGAGAAAGATGGCTGGGGAATGTCTGCAAGTCTGAGTTTTCGGAGTGTCTGTAGATCTGCTCAGAGGAGCTAATCCAGGCCCCTAGTGTGTTTTTCACTCAAGACATTGCCTTTTTTCTCTCTCTTTCTCTTCTTCTGAGTTTAGCAAACCTACTGATGCTAAATTCAGTGAAGAAATGTCTCCAAGTCCCTGCAGCTGTTCCAAAAAACCCCACCCCCACCTCTGCTCACCCCACTCTGGCACACAGGCTTCTCCACTTCATGACAAACTGAAGTCGAGTGGTTGTTATTTTGTTCTAGCGAGTTCTTGTTCTTTCTGGACAGTGTGGAGTTGGAAGGAAAGAAAGCAATAATACGGAGGCCAGGTGGAGAGTAAATACTTTTGGTGTGGGGACATGATATCCGGGGTTGTTATTGGAGAGGGCTGAGGCCAGGGGAGGTCAGGACTGTGGTATGTCGGGTTTGGGTGTGAGGTTATTTATTGTTGTTGTGTGTGTATGAAGTTATTGTTGTTGCTGTGTGTGTGTGTGTGTGTGTGTGTGTGTGTG
>NW_027468718.1:20987159-21047159 GCF_046254945.1 Alosa pseudoharengus | reverse complement strand
CCAACGGCTACTTACTGAAATATGACTCCATCCCCCCCTCCTCCTTTCATTCTCTATCCTCTCTCTCTCTCTCTCTCTCTCTCTCTCTCTCTCTCTCTGTTGAAGGTAGTGTGTATAGAGAGCTGTCACCCTGCATAGTGTGCAAAAGCAGAGAAGCACCCTGCATTCCTTTCCCGGTTGATATGAGGCAGAAGACTCGATGTTTACGGTCAATTCAGCTGCTGTTTATTTTTGCTGCTTAGTTTGGGTCAAGAGGGGGGAACTCAAGTAGGGTTGAGGCAGACAAAGAGTCACAGATACTTCAGGCTTAGTTTGTGTTAAAGGAAATCTCTCAGACTGAGTGTCTTTCCGGAACCTTCTCCTGGCTGGCTCCTGCTGTTCAGAGGAGTTAGTTTTGACGTTAACGCGCGAGACTCCTGTACACGGAAGGGCGGTGCGGGTTAATTGGCAGCCGATATGCCGCTGCGTCGACTAATTAGTGGGGGTCGGCGGAGGACCGTCACCTCGCTGTAATCAACGGCTTCCAGAAGAGTCGGTGTCTGAAGGCTGCCATCCGCTGCCGTCATTCCTCCCCTCCAGGCGTGACTGAGTGAGCTGACAGGAATAACTCTAGCAGCTCGAACGGCATGGGGTTGGATCTCTCACAACACAGTCCATCATGTCATGAGAGCAAAGTTGGGAAAGTGTGTGTGTGTGAGCGTGTGTATATGTGTGTGTGTGTATGTCTCGGTGGGTGTGTGTGACTTGAACAAATCTGACAGGAGGTTTTGTACCCGGGATGTCACTGACCTCACATCGCCTGCATCTCTGTGTGTAGACTACACCTCCCTCCCTTACACACACACACAAACACACACACACACACACACACACACACACACACACACACACACTCTGAGCTGAGGGTCAGGGAGGCCAGGTCTTGGCCTGTCTCCATTGGCTCCAGCCATACCAGCCTCTACCCTGCAGTGAGACTGTGGGATCTGACCCTGAGCACACACACACACACACACACACACACACACACAACGGTTGGGTCACCTGTCCTACGGGAATCACCCAGACCCCACCTCCCTACCCAGGACATGTGACCCAACCACCAGCTGGGACTGAGACAGGACAGGGATAGCCACTCTCCAAACAACTGTGTCCACAAAGCTGCTGCTGGACCATTGGACTCCCCTAACACACACTCCACCACACACAAACACACATAGGGGGAGCGAGCACTGGCCTCACCTTACACACACTCACACAGGAATGTTTACATTGTGTAACACTGAAAATAGGAGAACGGGAGGACCATTGCTCTTTGGTCTGCTCTGGATCTGGTGCGTGTGTGTGTGTGTGTGTTGTCAGTCAATGCTTCTACTGTTTGGTCTCTCTCATATGCATATATATACACCTCTTCTTTCCCTTTCTCTGGGTATGTTTTGCATGCATGACTCCTCTGTGTGAGTCTTTGTGTGTGTGTGTATGCCTCTGGGCTCTTTAACCTTGTTTGGCCGCCGTTTGTTTGGAGCTGATGGAGGAAATGAGCTCCGCCGTTCTTACATTACAGTTCATGTGGGAGTGAGCAGCTCTGAGACCAGCCAAGCAAGACCAGAGTGCAGTCTCTCTCTCTTTCTTTCTCTCTCTATCTCTCTCTCTCTCTCCTTCCTTCTCCTCATTTTCTTTCCTTCTCCTTTCATTTCTCCCTCTCTCTCTCCCTCCACGCCCTCTCTCCCTCCTCTTCCCTCATTCCACTCCCCAGATGGAGGGGAGGCTAGTGGGAAGAAACAGGAAAACAGACCGTGGTGTGGTCCAGCCAAGGGGTGTGGACACACAGCCACTCCTCTGCTTCCTAGAGCATAAGAGAGGAGAAGGAATGGGGGAAAAAAAAGAAAGAGGGGAAAAGCGCATGGGTGTGAATTCTCACAGAGTGTTCACCACACTGCTCCATACTGCCCCTGTGGGCTGCCGGCGGTACTGCAGGCTTTAATTAAGAGGAAGCTACTGAGTTACTCCCGTCCATAATAAGCAGGAATTAATTCAGTGTGGCCTGATTCGTGTTTGCCTTAAATGAAATCCCCTCACTCAATTTGGCAAATGAAGTGGCGGGCTTCAGAGGAGATGCAGAAATGAGTGGGGAAGGATATGCACAAAGCACACTCAGTGGCCCGAGCTGTTCGGGGAGGTTTCAGCAACCTATTGGAATGCCTCTCAAGCTGTCTTTTACTGAGAGGAGTGTGTGTGTGTGTGTCTCTCTCTCTGTGTGTCCCTGTGTGTGTGTGTGTGTGTGTGTGTGTTTCTCTCCCTCTGTGTGTGTGTGTGCACGTACAGTACACACGTGCACAGATGGCATATACCCACCCCGACGAGAGCTGGTGTGTCACACTAGTGGGGATCCACTAGTGTGTGTGTGATTGTGTGTCCGTGACTAAAGATTGTGCACGTGTGAGTGAGTGGGTGTGTGTGGGTATGGAGGGGCTGGAGGGGCTGGCCATCGTCTGCAGTGACCGGACACATCCTGCCATGGTGGACATATGGCCCCGCTGATTTCCACCAGGCCAAAGCCCTTCGCCTGCATAATGAGATTATTGATAGACTGGACTTCAGTGCAGTCAGTGATCTAACCATCCAGTTCCCCTGCACACACACACACACACACACACACACACACACACACACACACACACACACACACACACACACACACACACAGAGATGTATACTCCCATTAGCCCAGGCCTGACACATCAGCACTCATCAGGTTGGGTATAGATGGTCTGAGCCTCATTCACGGAGACACTAACTAAATAACGTGCTCAGTTAAGATTTCATTACAGCCAGAATGGACTCTCTCTTAGCCAGATCTGTGGCTCGCTTGCTCTCTCTCTCTCTCTCTCTCTCTCTCTCTCTCTCTCTCTTTCTCTCTCTCCTTCACATTCTTCTCCTCTCTCTCCTCCTCTATTCCTCTCTTTTTCCCTCTCTTTCCCCCTTTCCTGTCCATCACACACAAATCCAGGTCATGATGAATCTTTCCTCAGGAGTTAATTTACCGACAGGTCACTGGCTTTGGTGCTTCTTAGATGTATGCGATGATTCGTGTGTGTGTGTGTGTTTTTGCAGAAGCTTTCAAGTGTGTGTGACTCAGCCGTGATGAATCCGAGAGGAGTTCACACTTGCCGTTACAGCTGGCTGTGGAATACGACACGTGGGCTCTGCTGGGCTGATGGGGGGGGGGGGGGGGGAGTGTAGTCTCTAATGCCCCTGTGGTCTGTGAGTGGTGGGGGGTTAAGTCTATGTTGACCATACTGCCCGCTGCACTTCTCAGGGCTGGACTAATAGGAAACAGCTTTGATGTCCCTCTGAGGGCTTTAATTAAGGTGGGTGGGCCGCCTTTGTACCGTGGCTGTGAGTGATGGCTGTTTAAGACCACAGCTGACAGACAGCAACTACAACAGATCCCCCCCATCAGCAAGAGCCTGCTACCCTTTGTAGTGGACACACACACACACACACACACACACACACACACACACACACACACACACACACACACACACTTATAGTGTAAGAGAGAGAGCACACCTGCTTTTGGTATGATGAAACTCTACTATAAAATCCTAGGAGCGCTGAATCACTGTTATTCCATGAGGTCATTCTCACCAGCATTTACCAGCTCCCTCGGTCAGTGCGAGGCCGAGCCGTGGATGATTAAGGTCCTCCAGCTGCTGTGCTGACTTACAGTAGATGCCTCAGGCGTGTACCCGTGTGTGTGTGTGTGTGTGTGTGTGTGTGTGTGTGTGTGTGCGTGTGCGCACGTGTTTGCGTGTGTATGCTACACACACGCACACACACACACACACACACACACACAGGTTTGGGGAAGGCAGAGCCTGTTTTACAGAGATAGGTCAGAGGCGTAGGTGGCATCTGGTGGTGGTAGTGATGATGATGATGATGATGATGTCGATGAGGCGGGTGATGAAGCAGCTGTTGGGGAGTCAGCTCCAGCAGTTGGCAGTGCACAGCATGGATAAGTAGGCAGCCATTATAAATCCAAGTTATTTTTCCATTGTGTGTAGTGTAAAATAAAATTGCTTTGTTGGTGGTATTTGTTCAGACTGAGCACGGCATATTGGAGGGTAGGCCCTGAATTTCTTTTTTGTTGTTTTTTTTTCCCCTACCAAAAACAGGTGTAGTTGTTTTTTTTTTATCCAGTGACTCATTTTTCTTATTTGCCCTATGTTCACTGAAAGCAGGCTTCATTATTGGGTACATTAAATGCTTGGAGGGAGAGCGAGGCAAGTTAAATGTCAAGCCAGAGATCTAGGAACACAGCGGATGTGTGTGTGTGTGTGTGTGTGTGTGTGTGTGTGTGTGTGTGTGTGTGTGTGTGTGTGGGAATGGAGGGGTTGCACACACACACAATCTGTGTGTGACTGTCTGTCTTTGGTATACTGTTGGCATCTGCCTCGCAAAGTCTTTCTTGGCTGGCAATACAGGAGCTTTTATCTTCAATGGTGATTTAATTGAAAGGGAATCAAGACATGGCAGATAGAGAGGAGGGGGGGGGTGAGAGGGAGAGAGAGAGGGAGATAGATAATGCAGTCAAGGGAATCTCTTGGCACACACTCACACTCCCTTCCACAGACACACACGCAATCTATCTCTCCCATGCTTCTGCCAGCTTGTCACTCATGCGCACGGAACCGGTGTGTGTGTGTGTATGTGTGTGTCTACACCACATACACATCCATCTGTGTGTGTATGTGTGTGTCTACACCACATACACATCCATCTGTGTGTCTCCCATTACGAGCGCCCGTGCTCCTCAAGGTTACCAGCACCCATCAGAAGCGTTAGTCTGAGCCTCTGGTAAGAGCCAGCTAATTAAGGCTCCTGTCGCACACACCGAGTAATCCCCCACATACACACATACACACACACACACACACACACACAGCGCCATCAAAGAGCACCCGAATCAAGTCCATTAAGCGCTATAAATAGCTGCCAATCTGCCTGCCATATGGAGACGTGATGTAATGTTTAATGATGTGTCCTTCTGTATGTGGATCAGTGTGGGCAGTGTTGTCATACTCACTCCAGCGTCAACTCCATTACCAGAGGGCCGTAATGTGTTGTGATGTTGTGTTAGGAACATGAGCCGTGTGTGTGTGTGGCTTGTGCAAGTCATTAATGTGTGTGCTCAAATGTGTCTTGAGTGAGACTTGAAACCTCAGTTTGTGTGTGCGTGTGTGTTTGCTTGTTTGTGAGTGTGCACCAAGGTGGTGTTGGCAGGTTTTGTTTCCATGCCTGTGTGTATCTGGACGTGTGTGTGTGTGTGTGTGTGTGTGTGTGTGTGTGTGTGTGTGTGTGTGTGTGAGTCTGCACTCCCACAGTGGAGATCTATAAAAAAAAAAAACTTGGGAGCTGGCAGCTCCTGAAGGGTGACCTGACTCCATATGACAGCTCACAGAGCTGGACCACAGGCATCTCATCATCTTTCTCTCTTTCCCTCCTCCCTCTCTGTCTCTCCCTTTCCGCTCTCTTTTTCTTCCTCTCTGTCTCCTCCATCTCTCTCTCTCTCTCAGGGGTGTTGTGGAACCTGTCCTCCTGCGACGCGGTGAAGATGACAATCATCCGGGACGCCTTAACTACTCTGACCAACACTGTGATCATCCCGCACTCCGGCTGGAGCAGCTCCTCGTTCGACGACGACCACAAGCTCAAGTTCCACTCCTCCCTGGTGCTGCGCAACTCCACCGGCTGCCTGAGGTAACGGCCACATCACGCAGGGCAACACTGCCCCCCCGTGGAGCTGTCGCGCTACTGCACCCGTATGTCTGACATGGTGCCTGTGACCTACATAGGCTCTTACACATATGGGCCCAATTAAAGAGCGCACTTTTTTATACCATTCCTGGAGGTATTTTAAAACTCCAACATGAAGCCATACATCATTCCATAGTTGTAGGTTCCTTTTCATATATACCACTTAATATGTAGGTCAACTTTTGGGGTATGCATAAAACTCACTCAACTGACTTCAGATTGTATAGAAAAAGTTCTGACTTTCTTTAATTATAGTTTGTTGTGGCATGTAGTAATGAAATCAAAGTCAAGAATTTGTGTACATCTTTGACCTGTGCTGTGGTCTGGAAGATTGCGTAACACTCCAAGCCCCTAAACACCCACACACATGCCATGCCTACACCACAACATAGACTCCAATTACTCTTCTGTATCGGTTAGGGTTCTCTTACACAGAGACTTGTTCCAAGGTTCTTTTAGAGTTTACTATGCATTCTTTTTTTTCTTTACTATGCATTCTGTTTTCTTTTTCCTCTTTTCTGTCTCCTTTCTCCATTCCGCTCTGCTGTTGTGTCCTGTGCCTGTGGTTGTGTAGATAGGGCTGTAGGTCTCTGACTGCCTCTCCTGTGCCAGCCCTCTGGCTACACACAGTACTCATGCATTATGGATGGGCCGGTCAACACGTCTAACACTCACCTCTGTTGCCTTGTCGCATTCTCACACACAGACAGACACACACACACACACACACACACACACAAACGTCACAATGTTTTCAGAAGGGAACTAACTGACAAGTCTATGATTACATGTTTTTGTGTGTGTATGTTGACATGAAGAGGGGGTTAGAATGCAAGAGCATGTGTTTGCACGCTTGAACATTGAGTACTCATGTGTGTGATTATGTTGATATACTCTTCAGGTGTGTGTGTGTGTGTGTGTGTGATCGTCCTGACTGTGTGTGTTTGTGTTGCAGGAATCTTAGCTCGGCTGGGGAGGAGGCCAGAAAACAGTTGCGTGGCTGTGAGGGGCTCGTCGACTCCTTGCTCTACGTCATCAAGGCCTGTGTTAGCACCTCCGACTTTGACAGCAAGGTGTGTATTACACACACACACACACACACACACACAATTTATCTCCTTCATTCTCTCACTTCACACAAACAGTTCTCATTCTCATTTGATCACTCTCTCACACACATGCAGACAGACACTGCACATTTCCCAGTCCTTTAGCTTCCAGTGGAAGAGAGATTCTACACTTCCTTTGATACAGTTTGTCCAATAATCCACGACTCTCATGGTCAACCAGCTATTAATGGACACTAGCAATCCACGATTCTTATACACACACACACACACACACACATACACACTGCTTTCAGACCTACGTGTAAGTCCGCATATTCTGTGGATGTCAAGCGGTTGGGCCGTATATCTGAACAACATAACCGGCTATTTGGAATTCCGAACTTAGCCGGCTCCTACACTACTCCCCTCCTAGTATTTTCGACGGGCATTATTTAAATGAGCTCGTGTCTGAACGAAGCGAAGAACATGCGTAGATTCTGTTCATGTGCGTGTTCAACCACGTTCAACCTGTTCAACCACGCAGAACAGATTCTGTTCATGTGCATCGGTGTCGTTCACACACAATGTCCGCATGTTAGCATCATATCTGAACCACCCGAAAGGGTTGGACCTCCGTTTGACATATACTGCGGAGGTTGCGTCTGAAAGCAGCTACTAGCGCTGCCACATGTTGATGAGTCTGTTAGCACCATTCCCTAGTGTGTGCTTTGTGAGCACTTTGGCAGTACAAAGTGGAGCACGCGTAGGGGCATTAAAACTCTTTTGTTATTGCTGAGGCCTCTTTTAAGTGTGCTTTCTTTAATCTGATGAGGGATGATATAGCCCATGCTTAATGAGTTAGTCCCACCAGCAGCACTGCCAGAGTGTGTGCAGGGCGTAAAGCTGTCTCTCTCTCTTTATCTCTCTCTCTCTCTTTCTCTCTCTCTCTCTCTCACTCACACACACACACACACATGCAAAAACACACACACACACGACAGGCATACAATTTAATTATGCCCCCTGTGAAAAATGGCCTATTTTGCATGTCTGTACAGATTGTTTGTGGTAGGATGCCGCTATCTAATAGCCCCAAGACAAGAAAAACTTGTTAGACAACTATATACAGCAGATAAATATTAAATATTAATTTCTCTCACACTCCCTCTTTTCCTGTCTTAGATTGTGGAGAACTGTATTTGCACTCTGAGGAACCTTTCGTACCGGCTGGAGCTGGAGATCGCCCCATCGCGATTGGTCGGCACTCAGGAGCTCGATGGCCTGTTGGGGTCAGAGTCGCCCAGTAAAGAGGTGGACTACGGCTGCTGGGGTCGCAAGAAGAAAAAGAAGAAGAAAGACTCGCATGAAGACCAGGTGTGTGTCTCTCACTCACACACACACACACACACACACACACACACACACACACACACACACACACACACACACACACACACACACACACACACACACACACACACACACACACACACACACACACACATACCTACATTCCAGGCCAATGAGAGTGCCCCAGGGAGGATTTAGAGGGAGCTCCTGAGTCTCTTCATCACTTAGTGCCAGATGGAGCCCCATGAGATATGAGAAGTTTTCAACCTTTAGCTTGGGTGTGTGCTCATCTATATGTGTATGTTTCTATGTGTGTGTGTGTTTATGTGTTTTCATATGTCTGTGTGTGTGTGTGTGTGTGTGTGTGTGTGTGTGTGTGTGTGTGTGTGTGTTTCTGTACCTAGTGGGACGGCGTTGGCCCCATCCCTGGCTTCTCCAAGTCTCCCAAAGGGGCGGAGATGCTGTGGCACCCGGCGGTGGTCAAGCCTTACCTCACCCTGCTGGCCGAGAGCTCCAACCCCGCCACGCTGGAGGGCGCCGCAGGGTCGCTACAGAACCTGTCAGCGGGCAACTGGAAGGTGCGTCCCCTCAAGCTACTCACCTGCACATCCCTAATGCGTTGAGATCTCACAAGCTACTCACCTGCACATCCCTAATGCGTTGAGATTTCACAAGCTACTCACCTGCACATCCCTAATGCGTTGAGATTTCACAAGCTACTCACCTGCACATCCCTAATGCGTTGAGATTTCACAAGCTACTCACCTGCACATCCCTAATGCGTTGAGATTTCACAAGCTACTCACCTGCACATCCCTAATGCGTTGAGATTTCACAAGCTACTCACCTGCACATCCCTAATGCGTTGAGATTTCACAAGCTACTCACCTGCACATACCTAATGCGTTGAGATTTCACAAGCTACTCACCTGCACATCCCTAATGCGTTGAGATTTCACAAGCTACTCACCTGCACATACCTAATGCGTTGAGATTTCACAAGCTACTCACCTGCACATCCCTAATGCGTTGAGATTTCACAAGCTACTCACCTGCACATCCCTAGTGCGTTGAGATTTCACAAGCTACTCACCTGCACATCCCTAATGCGTTGAGATTTCACAAGCTACTCACCTGCACATCCCTAATGCGTTGAGATTTCACAAGCTACTCACCTGCACATACCTAATGCGTTGAGATTTCACAAGCTACTCACCTGCACATCCCTAATGCGTTGAGATTTCACAAGCTACTCACCTGCACATCCCTAATGCGTTGAGTTCTCACAAGCTACTCACCTGCACATACCTAATGCGTTGAGATTTCACATTTTGGTCATCACGTTTTCTGGAAGGAGTAGCTTCTTTGTGTGTCACTTTCCAGAAGTCATATGTGGAGAACATAAATCAAGCACTCCCCATTCTGTGTAGTAGAAACCAACTTTTCTCACTATCTTCCCTCTCTCTCTCCCCCCCTTCCCTCTTTCTCTCTCTCTCTCTCTCTTTTTCTCTCTCTCTCTCTCTCTCTCTCTCTCTCTCTCCCCCTTCACTCTCTCTCTCTCTCTGTCTCTCTCTCTCCCCCCCTTCCCTCTTTCTCTCTCTCTCCCCCCTTCCCTCTCTCTCTCTCTCTCTCTCTCTCTCTCTCCCCCCCTTCCCTCTCTCTCTCACTCTCTTTCCCTCTCTCCACTGCAGTTTGCGGCGTACATCCGTGCGGCGGTGCGTAAGGAGAAGGGTCTGCCCATCCTGGTGGAGCTGCTGAGGATGGACAATGACCGGGTGGTGTGCTCCGTGGCCACCGCCCTGAGGAACATGGCTCTGGATGTCAGGAACAAGGAGCTGATTGGTGAGAAACCACACAGCAAAGCATATATCCACTGCACAAACATGCTCATGTACACTGCGAAAAATAAAATCGAACCAACTGTAATTAATCTTTATATGAAGATCAAAAAATCTATTTGGTATTGTTTTTAGTATGAAGAGACTTACCTACTGCTCTCTCGAAAGATCATTTTGACTTCATTTAAATAGAGTTTGACTTATTTTAAGGAGTCTTATTAAGACAAATTTGCTTAACAAATAGCACTGGCACTGGCAGCCAAATTTGCTTGTTTTTAGGACAAATTTGATTAACACACTGGCAGACAAATTTGATCTGAGATGTCTTAAAATAAGTTAAACTCTTTTTAAATTAAGTCAAATGATTTTACGAGAAAGCGCTAGGTAAGTCCCTTTATGCTGAAAACAATACCAACTAGATTTTTTGATCTTGATGTACAATGTACTTGGTTAGATTTTATTAGATAGAACAGTTTTTGCAGTGTATACATCCATCCATCCATCCATCATCAAACTGTAAATACACATGTCCATACATCCAGCATGGCGATCATAAATGTCCACTGCAAAGGTGTAACCTATTCTACTCTGAAAAGCAGTTAGTTGTGTCTAGAAAGTCAATTGTTTGTCTATGAAAGCTCCAACAAAGAGAAAGAAACCTTTCAAATACGGAAAGCAATTACTCATAAGTCACTGGCAGGCAAGATGGTCTAATTGTTTGCAACACCATATCGTGCGAATAGTAATTGGCATGGAAATTTGAACGTCAGAACCACTGAGCAGGCCCCAGTAGGAGATGCCTGCCAAGTTGTGTGAGCACACACACACACACACACACACACACACACATCTGATTCAATAGGAATGATGTAGACACAATTTAGTGGAAACAAGAGGAGGATTGTGTACTTGAGTGAATTAGAGGGTAACAATAAACTCCGATCGTCACAGTCGAATTACATCCCAATCCTGCTGCTCTCCGCCTGTGTGCCTCGACGGAGCAGATTTTATTAGCAAACAGTGGAAATAATGAAGAGGTTGGCTCCTACCGAAACAAGCCCAGGGCACCTAATGAAACATGCCGGTCTCAAAACAACGCAGGAGGAGCTCGTGAACAAGAAAGGGGGAAGGAGAAGGGAGAAGGGTAGGGTTTTTTTTTTTTCCCCTTTTCTCCTCTCTGTCGGACTCGGCGGATTGAGGATTGCAGGGCTTCCTCCTCCTGAGACTGCAGTGCGGTGTGTGTCCTTGAGGACGGACTCGTGGTGGGCGGCCAAAGCAGCCACGGCGGCACTGCTCTCTCTTCTCTCTGCATAAACATGATCCTACAGTAGAGAGAGAGAGAGAGAGAGAGAGAGAGAGAGAGAGAGAGAAAGAGTGTAACAAAGAGTGGTTGTAGTAGTAATTTATGTTTAATACCATACCAGCATCTAGAACCATATTAATTGGAGATTAACAAACACATAAAATTACACAGACATATTCTAGAGAGTAAAAAAGAAAAAGAGAGAAGTACACTGTGTTCTTTGGTGAACCGTAGCCCGGAGGAGGGCTCGTGTATACATTGCAAGCACACAGGAATGGATTACGTAATATTTGATGTATGTTACCGCCACACTAACTTCCCCCCCACCCTTCCCCTTTCCCTCCCTGAACTGTGTGTGTTTGTGTGCAATAGGGAAGTATGCCATGAGGGACCTTGTCAACCGGCTCCCAGGGGGCAACACCACCCAGCTGTCGGACGAGACGGTGGCGGCCATTTGTTGCACTCTCCACGAGGTCACCAGCAAGAACATGGAGAACGCCAAGGCCCTGGCCGACACGGGGGGCATCGAGAAGCTGGTGAACATCACCAAAGGCCGGGGAGAGAGGTGGGCCACTGGGGCCGGGCTGGGCTGGGCTGGGCTGGGTGTGCTGGGCCGGGCTGGGCTGGGTGTGCTGGGCTGGGCCGGGCTGGGCTGGGTGTGCTGGGCTGGGCTGGGCTGGGCTGGGCTGGGCCGGGCTGGGCTGGGTGTGCTGGGCTGGGCTGGGCTGGGCTGGGCTGGGCTGGGCTGGGCCGGGCTGGGCTGGGCTGGGTGGTTGGCTGTGCTGGGCTGGGCTGGGCTGGGCTGGGCTGTGCTGGGCTGGGCTGGGCTGGGCTGGGCTGTGCTGGGCTGGGCTGGGCTGGGCTGGGCTGGGCTGGGCTGGGCTGGGTGGTTGGCTGTGCTGGGCTGGGCCGGGCTGGGCTGGGCTGGGCTGGGTGGTTGGCTGTGCTGGGCTGGGCCGGGCTGGGCTGGGTGGTTGGCTGTGCTGGGCTGGGCCGGGCTGGGCTGGGTGGTTGGCTGTGCTGGGCTGGGCCGGGCTGGGCTGGGTGGTTGGCTGGCTGTGCTGGCAGGCTGGAGCCAGAGAGAGGAATGAATGCTATGTCTCACCTCCTGTGTAAACAGTTAGCGACCATAGCACCACAGAGGGTTATGTAAAGCTTTGCAAATAGCCACAGATTTATGAGACACGACTCGGCCAACCTCCCTCAGAGTCTGTTAAGCTTCACGTTTCTGTCCCATACTGATGATGTCTAACACAGACATATGCATCCAGATAAACTCAGTGATGTAGCACATAAGCACAGATTAAACTGCATTTGGGTATCATAAAGCCATGGTTTCAGTAAGGGCCTGTCAGTTCTTAGTAACATGAGTACACCGCAAGATTACTAATGAGTGAGTATTTGTGGTTAGTCTCAAAATGAATGTTACTAATAAATGATTGAATATGTTTGCCTCAGGTTCTCCATGAAGGTGGTGAAGGCTGCAGCACAGGTGCTGAACACTCTCTGGCAGTACAGAGACCTGCGCACCATCTACAAGAAGGTGAGGGGGAGATGAGAGGCACTGCAACTGCTGACCGAAATGAACTTTAGCATTTTAAAGCCTTTTGCCCTCTGGGAGTTTACTTTGCTCCTTTCCAATAAAAGAGGAATGCTCTAACAGCATATTTTATCCCCTCTCTCTTTCTTTCTCTCTCTCTCTCTCTCTCTTTTTCTTTCTCTCTCTCTCTCTCTCTCTCTCTGTGTTGTTTGCGTTTGTCTGTGTGTGTGTTGTTAGGATGGATGGAACCAGAATCACTTTGTCACCCCAGTGACGACGTTGGAGCGCGACCGGTTCAAGTCTCAGCCCACTTTACCAACCAGCACCCTGCAGATGTCCCCAGTCCACCAGTCTGGTGAGCCCCGCTGGCCCCTACAGCCCTGACTCGCTTATGATGATTAAACCGCCCGGTGTTGACATGCCTGTGAATAACTCTGTGATGGGTGGTGTTTGGTTTGTGTTTGCAGCGGGCAGTGCCACCTCCTCTCCTGCCATGCTGGGCATCAAAGAGCAGCGCTCCGACTACCAGAGGGCCCCGTCAACTATGCAATTTTATAACTACCAAGGCGACAACAATGTACATAAAAACCAATACACAGGTGAGTGTGCAACCTGCAAAACCACAGTAGAATTCCTGCCCCAGCTTTGGACATACCAGTGTTTATTAAAGTTTTTCTTTGTGGTAGGATTCATTCTTAACATTTTTGAGTATGCATGTGTTCTCCCTAAGGTCATGCCAACTCTCATACTGTTGAGAATTACAGGAATGTCCTGTAGGCAATATTTAGGCATTCTATGCAAATGTGCAGAGTCATCCCCATGAGCTAGAAACCCATGCAGGCAACCTCTCACACGAGGACACGTGTACACACACACACACACACACACACACACACACACACACACACACACACACACACACACTCCTCTCTGCCTGCTCATCTCTGCTGCAGAGATGGTGAGTGTGCGAGACAGTGGCCTCTGTCCTGCAGGCCTTTTGTTGTGGCTGAGAGGCGGAGGCAGGGGGGAGCTCTGGGCAGTGGGGGTCAGACTGCCAAGGCTCTGGGCAGACGCCACAAAGCTGTCTTTGTCTGCCCGTCCCGAGGTGGGGCCGAGATGGGCCGCGGGGACAGATGGACAGAGCCTGGGCCTCGTCGGCAGGGAGCGGAGGGGAGGGAAGGGGAGGGGCAGAGTCAACAGAGCTCCGAGTTCTGGCTGGGACAGTCGCTCACTCACTCACTCACTCCCTCACTCCCAGCCTCACAGACACCCTCCTCCACTCTCTCTCACACACACAGAGGCCCACACACAGGGATACAGATGAAGAGGAAGCGCATGCAGAGTCACTCTCTGGAGTCTATATACGGTCATCAAGCTCTTCCACATGTGTTACAGGCTGCTCATAACTGGAAGGCAGAGCTGTAACACAACACACAGACTCAGGCTGTCAAACATGCTGGCACTAAAACATATATTTACACAAAACATATTTACACAATAAAACACAATATTTACTAAAACATATTTACACAATAAAACATGTGTACATTTCTTGTGCTTTGTACAATGTATGACTCATGCACACAGTCTTGAAATTTCAAACACCTCTATAATAAAATGCACATACACCCATAATGTTAATAGACTAGCATGTAAGCATACAAGCAACCCTGTTACCTTACAAAAATATTAAAATGCACGTTGCCATACCTGTGTGGACATCGGCTGACCCTGTGTACAGACACTCACTCGCACTCATAAAGCCCAAGGGCAGACTGGCCAGACAGTGGATGGGGACGGCTGTAGTCGATGCCACCGCTGTGAAAATCTGCCAAAGAAAATTCCAGCCCACAGGCTCGTCAAACAGCAGCTCTGTCGTCTGGCTTTCCGAGTGTCTTTTGTTATGATGTTATAGCGCCGGATCCAACTGTACCCTCTCCAGGGAGACATGCCAGGATGTTTGTTTTCCTAGCAGCCAGGCAACTCTGCCTCATTGTGTTTCATGGCTGGCTAGCTGGTCTGGCATAGATAGATAGATAGATAGATAGATAGATAGATAGATAGATAGATATATATATATATATATATATATATATATATATATATATATATATATACACACACACACACACACACACACACACACACACACACACACACACACACAAACACACATTATTCATCCTGAGGGAAATTTTAGACATATGTCATGTGTTGCACTGCTGTTGATTGTTTAGAGATAAACAAATACGTAGTGTTGATTTTGTTTTTGTTTTTGTTTGTTTGTTTCATTCCTGTAGGGTCTGCGAAGTCTTCGCCATATTACATTGGGTCCTATTCCTCACCAACACGAGAGGAGCCCAGAAGAACACAGGTAAGGGGCCAGGCTCTACTCTGACCGCCATAGGCCAGTGGCAGCTCTCGAGTGCTGCTCGGCACGAACAACACCCACCTGTAGGAGGGCATAATCTGCCAGATAGGCCCCTCACTGGGGCTCCATAGTTCACCCACAAAGGGAAAGGCTTCTCCAGCCCCTGTTCAGCGCCGCCAGCGTCCCCAGCTTACGCTCTATTCGAGCGTTGCCGCTCACTCGTCACCTCTGTCAGCCATCTATCGATCTGTCCTTAGTCGCCGTCTATCTTTCCGAGCCCTCAGCAAACAATCTCTCTCTCCCTTCTCTCCGCTTTTCAAAAGAGGTGTGGGGCCGAGGGAGGCCGGGGTAGCCGTCTCGCTCTCTCGCTCCTTTGCACTAATGGAAGGAGACGGGACAGGTTGTGCCGCCGGCTTAGAGGGCAGGCCGGAAGGGGGGGATAAGAGGGTGACTCCCGTCAGCTTTTGTGCGCCCCTAAGCGGGTGCGACTGGCTGCACGGGGGGGGTGGGGGGGTTTGGGGGGTTAGGGCACCGCTGGGCTGGGTGGCATCCAGGCACCTGTCAGAGTGTGTGAAGCCTGCAGATGCACACTCACACACTGAGATCCACGACCTGTCAGTGAACAGGGAGGCGGCGTGGTGTCACCGCGCTCGCTATCTATAATTAAAGATGTCCGTCAAGCACACCAGGATGACACCTCTCCGTGCGAGCTAGCCGAGTTGTAGCCCGTAGTCTCTACCCATTACTTTTTAATGCTTTGACAGTGGTAGTCGTGTTGTGTTGGCGTGTTGGTCATCTTTTTATGTGTGTGAAGGACTGCCAAGGATAAAACTTGGTTAAGGTGAGGGGTAAAGTTTCCACAAATACTGAGGGGCAGAAATAAATGATTGACGTCAGAGCTTGAAATGAAGTTAGCAAAGGGTACAGGCAATTACTGTGCAAATGCACAAAACAAAGCATCAATTATGAGTGACCAAAGCCTCGGTACATTGGTGACCTTTGAATATTTAGAATGAAAAAGGATGTCTCAAATTTTCAATAAAAAAAATAAGACTATAACAAACCAAGCAGTTTCAGGTGATAACTCACATCTTTGAAAGCCCAACATCAACATCAACATCAATGTAGGATTATGATGGATCATTTTGAACTATTTTCTTTTTGAGAGAATAATCGTCTGTCCCTTTTACTCCACAGCCACAGTTCTATGGCGATGAACCGGGCAGGAGGAACTATGACACCTACCGAATGTACCTGCAGTCGCCGCATGGCTACGAGGAGCGCTACCTGGAGGACAGTGCCGTGCGCTACTCCACGGCAGACTATGCTCCCCAGCCGCTCGGGCTCAAAGCCACCACTAACTATGTGGACTTCTATTCCACCACACGGAGGCCTTCTTACCGGGCAGAACAGTACCCGGGCTCCCCCGACTCCTGGGTATAGACCAGAGAGCGAGAGAGAGCGAGTAAGAGAGATTATTTTAGAGGCACGGGACCTTTGCCAAGAGGCTCCATGAACTCTTCCACATGAACTTTTATTTTGCGTGTCAGTTTGTCTGTTTTTTTGTTTTGTTTTGTTGTTGTCGTTGTCTCCTTTTTTTATATAAAACAAAGTTAAAGATGAATGTGGCGGTCGTTCAGATGAAATCAGATGGGTGAAATGGAAAGTGAGCCAAAGAAGGAATTCATGGAATGTTTGTTGTTTTTGATTTAAAAAAAAAAAAAAGACATGGAGAGTGAGAGGGAAAGGAAGAATCTTGCAGTGAGTGTGTCGGGACAAAGGGGCGAGGATGCCGGGCGCTAGTGTGCCACAGGCTCCCTGCACTGTGTAAGGGTTTGTGTTTGCTTTTTTCTTTTGAAGACGTAGTTGTGATAGCATGGAGAAAGAGTGAGTAATGTGATTAAAAAAGGTTTGCGATAGAGAATCAGGTGGGGAATGTGTATGTAGGCCAAAATCGATCACCAACATGTATCTGTAAAAAAAAAAAAAGAAGAGAAATAATAATAATCTAATGTCATTAGTTTGTACAGAGGGAACAAATTGTATTCGTACCTATTGTTGAGATTGTGAATGCCACTAAGTCTTGTACATTTCCATCATTGTATTGTAAATACAGAAAAAAAAGGCCACCAGGTTTACGCTCATCAGCACGGATGTGTGCTATGTTGAATTGAATATAGATAAATAAATATATGGAATATGAAGGGT
The DNA here is from genome assembly GCF_046254945.1 of Alosa pseudoharengus. NCBI lineage: Eukaryota > Metazoa > Chordata > Actinopteri > Clupeiformes > Clupeidae > Alosa > Alosa pseudoharengus. The sequence continues at coordinate 21,029,677 of NW_027468718.1, read as the reverse complement.
GATGGTGGGGGCAACGTTGGCATTGAAAACACTCTGGAGTAATAAAAAAATCACTTTTGTTTTTTAAATGAATTGTGTAATTTCAGACATTTTTGTGACCTTGCAAATATATAGTATCTTTATTTTTCCATTACCTGTTCAGCACAGTTCATGGGGTCACTCACTGCCATTGACTACAGCAGCAGAAATAAATGTCAATGTTCATTGGCCTGTGCAGAGATTTTCATAACCATATTCATTTGTTTTCACGTCATCCACTCAACAAAGAATTGCTTACCGATATGAAGATAATCTACACTGCTCAAAATAAATAAGGGAACACATTTTCATAGGAGTATAGCATCAAGGTTATCAAACTTGTAAGCTATTGGTCTGGCCAGTTACGTAACAGAGGGGGTTGTGAATCAGTTTCACCTGCTTTGGTGTCATCAAACCCTTCAGACCCATTGTCTGACCCTGTACTGGTGCAGAGGCCCCTGGGTTCCCCCTGGTTCACAACAATGACCGGCCACATGTGGCGAGAGTGTGCAGGCAGTTCCTGGATGATGAAGGAATTGATACCATTGACTGTCCCCCACACTCCCCTGACTTAAATCCAGTAGAACACCTCTTGGACATTGTGTTTTGGTCCATCCAACACCGGCAGGTTGCACCACAGACTGTCAAGGAGCTCAATGATGGCCGTGTCCACATCTGGGAGCAGACCCCCAGGACACCATCCGCCGTCTCATTGTCAAGCATGTGGGGTCCATACGACTACTGAGTACCATTTTGAGTTGCTGCAATGAAATTTAGGCAAAATGGACTAGCTTGTAGCATAATTGTTTCACTTTTTTCATTGATTTTCGTGGGGGTCTTTGAATTCAGCCCTCTGTGGTTGATCATTTTCATTACCAAAAAAGAATGTGCCATCCTTTACCCAGTACACATTACCCAGTCCATATCAGTATAGATATCCAGCATGAGTTTTTTCCCATTGAGATCTGATGTTTTTTCAAAGTGTTCCTTTAAATTTTTTGAGCAGTGTATATGAATTTATCCTATTTGTCATACAATTGGCTACAGCCTAATTAGACTATCTTTTACGAGCAAAACAAAACAAAGAAACACACTCAAGAACACACAATAACACATAGGCTAATGGAGTTGTGTTGTGGTAGGATCAGCATTAAGGATGATCTTTTGGGAGACATATGGTAGCCACTAGACAACAGTTTTAAGAGCATTGTGCGTGTCTGAGCATGCTCTCTTCACGTCAGACCTAAGATACGTTACAATGCGCAAAATAGTTTAAAGCATGGCCCTGCGAGATATGGATAAGAATGTCGTCAAATAATGATATAGTTGTATTTTGAGTGATCGAATGTTTGTTGAGTTTAAAACGAAGAATGCAAAAACATAGCATGTGATGAAAATATGATTGGGGGAGACGTCACATGCTCCGGCCCACCATGATGTACAATGAAAACAAGCAGACTATGGCTGCGTGATAACACGGCTTCATAGATCATCTGGATAAAGTAGTCAGTCTGTTTCCTAGTGGGGCACGGTAGTACACATGACATATAAACGGTGCACACTGCGCAGAGCCTATGAATTTCCTGTTCGGAGGGGCGGATTACGTCACGTTATTTTACGAGTATAAAAACAACGGAGTGGGCGTTGTAGTACTTCATGTACCTTTATTGTGAACAAAACTTCAACATGGTGCAAGTACCCAAAACTGGAACGAGAGAGAATCTTATTCTTAAGGCAGGCCATCCTCCAGCAGGTAGCCTATTTTAATTATTTCTGCTCGATCTCGAAATTGCTCGCCGTTGCAGACATGGTGTGCATGCCTTTGTTTTGTTTTGTTTGTAGAAGACTTCGTCGATTTGCAAGTGCCTAATCTACATGCCCTTTCTAGGAAAATCACTCTTGGTTCTATAAGTGCGTTTTAAAAATCGTATCAATTGTTCCTAGGTGTGCATGCTATGCATGTCTATTTACATTCCCTCACGCATGGCATGGATGGACTTTTTATCCATAGCCGTAGCTGACATTTTGTTTCTCAGCCTACGTTATCAGGTTTTTCGAGTTTCGAAGTTTTGTTTGAATGTTGTTCTTTAGCACGTCAGGGAACACCGACTTGCCAAAGAACACATCTCAGCGGTCATGCTTTTTGTGTTCGTGTAGCTGCAGCGGTAACGTATAGTTTTTGCAAACAATTCCTTGATCACTCACAAACAATATAATACATACTGGATTTTGTCCATTCGTTGTTCAAATGACTTACTACTGATATTGCACAGATACTTGTTGCAAATATTTTAGGGAATAAATAAAGCATGGTATGTAGGCTAGAGTCTACGTCTGAAGTGCATTACAAAATTCGCAAGCAAGTCCTTTGTCGTTTATTTTCCTCTCCGTCTTTCCATAGTTTATTGGGAGGTGGGGTTATTCCTTAACCCTGTGTGTGCTTCCCTGGCCCAGTGTAATATAGGGCATTAGACTAAGTAATACAGAAATGGGGAATTTAATTAAAAATGCAGTAATAATATGGATTATAACCATCCCACCCAATCACTGCTGGGTTGTTTGGAAAATCTCAGCATAACTGATTGGCTCAGCCAGTTTTACTTGTCAGCACCGCAGTAGCACTCCACAGCCCCAAAGTACACAATCAGCCTTTGAAGCCTGAATCCTGTTCATGCCAATGGAAATGCCGAAGCACATTTAGAATTTCCACTCTCCCTGTGTCCTAAATAATGATTCATTAATTTGTGTATGTAAACTACCCTCACTGCCAGGACTGCTTACTGGCTTGTCTGGTGGCCGCTATGTGAATGTATCTGTGATTTCTGTCTGTGTGTAGTGAAGGCTGGGGGTATGCGCGTAGCCAAGAAGAATGCAGATGATGGTGGCCTGCCAGAGGAGAAGACCAAGAGGCCTGAGAAACCCAGGTATGTCAGTCCAAGAGGGTTGAGAATGTCCCTGAGATTAAGAATGTTTTAAGGATTGTATTTTGCCATAGGTTTACAGTCAAAATACATAGTTATTAGACAGATTTGTTGGATGTTTTGGCTGAATTATTGTTTCAGCATGTTTGGCTCATTTTAATAAAAAGATTATGCTCACATCACAATTTGATGGAAACGCTGAAAGTCTCCCCAGTAATGGGTTGATAGTCTTTGGAGTATGGTTCTACTTGCCTCAATTTAAATCCCTCCACTTTGTAAATGTAGCACACAGAGGCTTTTTTAAAATGATGTGTAATGGTCCTTTAAAATTGTTGCTTCAGGTCTACGACCACCAGCTCCAGAATGCAACAAGTCAGTGTTCTGCTGGCTGGAACACTGGACAAGGTTTGTTACTTCTGACTTCACAGCCTTTATGATCAAATGTGATTAGTAGACATTTAATCCATGCTTGGGACTGAATAGGATTGGTGGGATAAGCATAAAAGTACAATGTGCATCATGCATGGCACAGATTTGATCCCATCACTTCCTCATTTAATCATTTGTTTAGAATACTGTTGCTTTTATAAACCAACTAGATTCCCCTGAAGATTTGGAACACACCCTGAGTCAGGAGATGCAACACCTGCACGGTGCTCTGATTTTGGTGCATGTATACAGGAAGTGCACTTTTCTGCTAGACCAAAAGGTCTGTGCTTTTGTCTTAGCCATGTCTTTGTTAAAGTGTGTTTTTTTTTTTTTTTTTTTTTTTTTATTTTTTTTTTTACATTTGTTGCAGCTGGGTCATGACTTTCCAGAGACCCCAGTGAGTGTGCGGCACAGCAAGGTCCGACCAGCCATGGAGAAACCTCATGTGCCACGGACCTTCTTCATCCAACAGCCTCGCAAATGCTGAACGCCCCCCTCAACCACACACACATACAGGCACTCGGCCACGCATACCAGCGTTTGAGTCCCACAGGTCTGACTTGTGTAGTCAACTGTAAGACAAACAGGAAGTAAGGGTGTGCTTTGAAGCATGTTGTGTGCATTGAGGGACTGCCACAGGTTGCCAGTTAATCTTTAACCCTTTCCATTAATGTGACATCTGTTTAGGCTTTTAGATGCAAGTTCTTCTAACCTTGCAGCTTTGGTGCAAGACTGTTTAATATCGCTTAGGTATATTTTGTATGCTTACTATAAACCAATCTTGGTTTGTGCTTTTGACCAGTGTTTCATTACAAGTTCGAGTCATGTTGAAACTGTTTTTGAACTATAAAAAAAGAAGAAAAGGTAAAGTGAACTAGCTTGACGACACTTAAGTCACTGTTCCTGGAATGTCTTTTGTAGCAAGACATGTTTGGCGTTTGTTTACAGCTTTTATATGTTTGCATGGCATTACTTTAAAGGCTTATTTTTGTTGGTTCTCTAAAATTTAATATTTTTTCACTGTCTTGCTCAAGATCTACAACTTCAGTAAAGACTCACATTTCTGCAAATCCAGTTGTTGTTTATTGATACATAACCACCACTAGATGGAGGCAAACATCATGTGTAGGATTACATAAGTCAGTGTCTTAATTACTCTGCAATGCCATACGTGCCATACATACGACACACATATGACTGTTATACACTGCTTTAATTCTACTTTGACATATGTCACCTTTGATCTGATATTCCTTATGTTATTATTTGGTCACTCTCGTTACCGTTACACTCTGCAGCTTAATCTGACCGTTCCTATTGTAGCTGTGCCAAGTATATACTCGTTTTACCAATGTTCCCTCCCAGAGTTTCCACATTAGTCTTGTCTCTCTATCTATCTCTCTTTCTCTTTCCTCCTTCCCTTCCTCGAGAAGCACCCTGCATGTTTATGTACCGCTCACCCATTCCTCACAAAAGCCTCCCTGTGATGAGCTGAGACAGCCCCGAGACCAGTGAATGGAAAAGCGCTTCCATAGGGGAAGAACGGGAAGCCTGGGGTTTTGTCCATTCACACGCTGCCTCTTGAACAAGCACCAGCTATTCCTAATCAAGGGTTTGGATGAGCATGTAAAAAAGACTTTCAACAGCGATGCTGTTTTCCGTGGATACAAAAAAGAGCGATCTGAAAAAATGCCTTGCCACTTATGCGTTACAGGCAACATTTCAGTAGTCAAACTACTTCTAATAAAAACTGGGTTTGATCCTTCAAATACCTTTGCAGATCAAGATATAAGACTGACAGTTTCATGAATTCACCTGAATGTCATTTTAAACAATTAATGTTTTGGATTCTTCCACAAAACACATGACTGTTATAACTTAGCCTACTCAGTGGTCTTTCAAAATAACAATGTAAGACCATAGGGCTGATGGTACTGTATGTGGTATTGGATAACATCTGTCAAAGGAATCAGGTGGGAGAGCAGAGTGGGCCAAGCCAGAGCATATGAACCAATTCTTTGGGAGTCAGATTTCCTCTTGTGCTTGTATCCTTCCTCTACTTTATACTGGGGCACATGCCACTGTCAGATATGGGTGCAGATTGGTCACAGTTCATGTAGTGCGACAGTGATATTGGTCATCAGCTTATCACAGCTTTTCACAGATAGATACAGTACCCTCTAGAATTATTGGCACCTCTGCTTAAACTGATAGGGTCCTTTGCACCATGACCTCGAGTCAAACACCCACCCAGAAGCTGTTTTCCCTTGGTCGAACATTGGTCGAGTAGCGCTATCAGACGAATACAGAAAATAATGGCTTGTGCAGGTGCATATAGAACCAATAGAGTATCTTTAAGTTGACTAAAAACCAGTATAAAAAACAATCTGTTGGTGATTTATTGTATTCTCCCAATGAAAAAATTAGGAAAAATCCAGGGAAGCAAATTTATTTTAAGAAGAAGGAAAATCTCATAAAGAAATAAATATTGTTTTAACTAAAACACGTTGCTCACAATTATTGGCACCCCTGAAAAATCTTATATACAAAACCTAATCCTATCTAATTTCAATTTATTTGTTAATCAGAGTGTCTGTGAACTTTTTAGAAGTAGTTCATGACTTTCTTTTTCACTATGGTATGAAAATAAAGTCACACAGAGGCTAAATTCTCTAGTCATTTTTCAACATCAGAAAGACAAGAGAATACACTAAATTTAAATAAAAAGAAAGTGTGTTGACATTTGTAAGTCAGAGAATGGCTATGACAACTAGTATAGGTACTTTGTTGAAAATGCCTATATTAAAACAATGATTGTTATACAAGTTGTACACTGACTACTTTACATTGTAGCAAAGTGTCATTTCTTCAGTGTTGTCCCATGAAAAGATATAATAAAATAGTCTGCCTAAAATATTTACAAAAATGTGAGGGGTGTATTCAATTGTGTGAGATACTGTATATCTCACGTACATGAAACTCACTCACAGAAATGTCAAGTGATTATGAAGGTCTGCTCATATGATGCATTGACCATGATAAGGTGCTATGGTGGAGTGTGTGCAATGGTAGTATAGAGCAAAAGTGAACAGTGCAGGGATTGAGCAGTGCAATAACTCATAAAAAAACACAATATGGCTGACACTAAGCTTATAATGTATTTGTTTATTTATGACATGTATTGCAGATACAGGACATTTGAATAATTGCTATCTTAGGGGAAAGTGGGTTCAGTAGATGCACATGGGACTGTGGCTCATCAAATATGTCCCGTGAGGGAAATTTGGTCTCTGCATTTATCCCAATCCGTGAATTAGTGAAACACACTCAGCACACAGTGAACACACAATGAGGTGAAGCACACTAATCCTGGCGCAGTGAGCTGCCTGCAACAACAGTGGCGCTCGGGGAGCAGTGAGGGGTTAGGTGCCTTGCTCAAGGGCACTTCAGCCGTGCCTACTGGTCGGGGTTCGAACTGGCAACCCTCCGGTTACAAGTCCAAAGCGCTAACCAGTAGGCCACGGCTGCCCCCTTGAAGGAATCCACCAGAGATAAGGGATGTGTGTCCACAGTCCTGTGATGCTGCACAAGGGCATGTGTGCTGAGAGGAGGATTAAGCCAGACCCTCTGTCTGATTCATTTCAACTACATCAATGGCTGATTTCCATATACCTTCAGGATGAAGACAGTGCCTGTTTAAATGTCCTTCATAAACCCATCTAGGCAAGGAAATTATTCTTGGATATTGCTGACACACAAACAGTGAAGTTGATGCATGATTCATGTGCAATGCAGGCATTTTTTTTTTTATCATTTAGTGTTTGGATTAGGGAGAGGGGGTTAGAGAGAGATCAACTACAGCAGTTGGTTTTGATTGTATTATCATTGCAACAATATTTAGGATTTCTCCCTGCGCAGTGACAAACTGAATTGACAAAGATAAATAAAGTAAAACAATATGAAAATATTAGTAAATATTTAATGGATGTAATAATTATGTGAATGTGGTGGTCAGAGATCCAGTACAATTGAATAACCAGCTGTAGTGATAATGCTGCATTAACTACTTTTGTCCTCATGGTGTCACCAGAGAGTAATTCTCAAAACAACTCTGGATCTTCCAAACCTTCGAGTTACCTCCTGAAGAAGTGAGTGTTGTAATGACAAACATGACAATGGCAGCTAGATAGCCTAATTCACATATATTTAACCTCAGCGTCCACAGTATTCCAGTTTATATTCTACAAATGGTAGACTAGGTTATGGAACATAAGATACTGATTACATGATTACAAAGATGCCTGTTCACTTGAAAAGAAAGGTACGTGGTCACTCTGTCCACGTGATTTAACACAGGGCAAGGGCTTGGAGCAACTTGGCACTGGTGGTAAAACGAAATATTGTCAGTTTCTGAAATGCAGGTAGCCCAATCATTATGGTGAAAGTGACCTTTCAAACACGTCTTGACATTGTTGTATACAAACCCAAATCAGTTTCAAATACATCTATTATGAATAGGCTATTGCTCAGAGCGTATCGTCAAACTTTGTGACAAAAGTGAATATGTCGCAGTAGGCTAATCAACCAAAGCCAGGATGAGCTTGAGTCAGTCTATAAGTAGGCTAAACGTATTATATTCATATTAAATGCAGATGGCAACACTCGCAGTCGTTAGTCTACGTTATCGTTGTGGCTGGTGTTTAGGAGAGGAGTATGTCACCTCTGGAGGGTAGGACAGGCTGTTTCTACTCACCCTGCCAGATGACCTCATGGTGGTAGTTCGAGAGGGAGGAGGAGCTCCACAGCGTTCCTTTGGACTATCTTAGGATCCATGTGAAGATAAGCTTAGAGAAAACTTTTCCACCCGGAAAAATCCATGACTTAAAACAGGTAATACTTTATGTCACTTATTTTCTACCTTCGTATTTAGTCACTGGAGATACAGCAACGCTTACCGGGGGTGATTTGCTGAACTGTTCAAATGAGTGAGTAGCCTACTGAAGGTAGCCTAACGTTAATAATGGGCATGTCTGTAATCCCCGGTGTGGCGGGTTCAGAATTTGTTAGGACATGTCTCCAGAGAAAATTGAATATGATAGTGACAGTAATGATGTGATGGCTTGGGACGAAGTAAAGCCATTTGTTGAGTGTAAGGTTAAATGTCTTTAAAATTCGCTGTGTACTTCTTGAGTGGAGCTTTTCTTATTTTCCTTAACGAGTTGACAGTTCAGTTATCCGGGTTGCAGATTGTGTGTGGGGAATTCTGATGAAAGTTTGGAGGCAAGTTGAGTCTCCCGCATGCAAGTGAGCTAGTAGTGAGCTAGCAACCTGTGACTTAGGGGACATCTAATTTTAAGGGTTTGAAATGAGTAAACGCGGCTTCCCTGGTTATGGAAAATGTTGTGTCTGTCTGTACACTAAATGACCAATTATGACCATGAGTGTAAACAAAACATTATTTCCAAAACGGCGTTTTAACGTTAACATTAAACTTGATGTTAGTTCAACCTCAATCGGGAAATCTTAAACCGAGAAACTACACTTTAGTAGTGCATTTAACGTTAGTTTACTATAATATATCCGGCTGGCCATCACTCAAAAGGAGAGTGACTAATCTTTTCACATTATTTTTAGAAGACGTGCAGTTTTGGAATTACGATCCAACCCATTTAATGAGCTACTCAACCATATGGATTCAACTGAGTCATTTTCCCTTGCTGTGTATCACTGTGAAGGGAGCGTCTTCCTCCAGGCAGGGACATACCCTTGACCAAGGAATTGTTTCCACACACCAGGCATGTAGAGAGAAAAGGAGAGCTACGTTTAATATATTTGCGATAAATCACGCGTTTGTCAGCATGGCTGATGTAAACAGGAGTGAAATCAAGCACTTGTAGATCTACGTGAAAAGGTACTATGCATCCTACAAATACATGGACTTCAGTTTTGTTAAAAAATGTAACTGACTTCCTCTCCTAACCCTTTTTTTTATTTAACCTAATAGCCTTGCCATTTCCTCTTCTTTGCCTGTCAGTCAGTTCTGCAGAATTCTGTTGCTGTTTGTTTGCCAAAACGTTCTCATTCTGAAATCTTCTTCAAATCATCATCAAAACTGAATCATCTTTCCCTTGAAACATTTTTTTCCACCAACACAACTAACTAGTGTGTAATGAAGTCATAGAAAGTTTGGTTCCCATGGTACTTCGCCAGTTGGCAAATAACAGGTGTTGGCACCAAGTACAGTTGTTGATGCTCAGAAATGGAAGCAGGGCCATTGACCTGACAGAGCTATTTGGTGGTGTTAGCTGATGCTTTAACAGCATGGCCCATCATGTGCTGGGCTTAAAATATTTGATCTCTGAAGGGACGGTGTGTTTTAGTGACTGTTTCCAGGTTAGTTCACCTAAACCCTGTTGTTGTTGCTGTCAGCATGTTGGGTTAGTCGTTAGTGTTATAATGTTTGAATCAACAGCAGTTAACTCTGCCCCATGTTCGTGCCAGTGTTTATGTATAGGCCGGCATGTCAGAGAGAAATGTTGCAGTTGGCTGGCTAATGTCAGTGGCACTATAGATGTTGGTCCAGAGAGTGCTAATAGCAGCTTTTCGAAGCAGTAATTGGATAATTACACTCAAAGAGCCATTCTTTTGCATTAAAGAGAGGCTTGTGTTTGACAGCGTCTCATAGATCACAACAGGGACATTTTTATTATGCTATGGTTGTCTGGTGGCCCGTGGTGAAACGATCACTTAATAATTGCGGCTATGGCCTAAGCCTGTGAGCATGTTCCAACAAAGGGGTGTGTGTGTGTGTGTGTGTGTGTGTGTGTGTGTGTGTGTGTGTGTGTGTGTGTGTGTGTGTGTGTGTGTGTGTGTGTGTGTGTGTGTGTGTGTGTGTGTGTGTGTGTGTGTGTGTGTGTGTGTGTGTGTGTGTGTGTGTGTGTGTGTGTGTGTGTGTGTGTGTGTGAGAGAGAGAGAGAGAGAATGCACGTGCAAGCTTTTTTCTATCTGTCAATTATTAGGCTGGTGTTTCTTATCGCTGCCGTATTACACTGAATAAGCTTAATTTATGCTCATAGTTCTTGGCATTAAACAGCCATGCTTTTTTTTTATGAACCCATTGGGTGTACATCTACCAGCAGTTCTTTGCCTGACAAAACAACACTGAGGACTGTTTTCTAGACAGCATTCTGCATCCATCCAGATACAACACTTGCTTGACAAGTCAGTCTATTTTGTCAATGTAGCGCTGGTGCAGTAACACCAGTTGTTGCTGAATTTCAGCTTTTAATCTAGTGCTGGTTGGTTACTCATAGGCCAGTAGTGTCCATGTGCAGGCAGTGCATGTACTTTCCTGTGGTGACTGTGTGCAGGTCAGATTAGCAGTGAATGATCATGCATTCTTAATGTGACCTTGAATTTTTCTTGAATTTCCCCTTGGGGATCAATAAAGTATCTATCTATCTATCTGTCTATCTATCTATCTCTATCGACCTTATCGGAAGGTCAGTGCTACACTGCTGCTTATTAGATGTACATTAGTTACAAATAGTGTCTTTAATGTCTGTTTAGGCGTACACATACACACACTCATTTGAACTTTGAAATTTGAACCATCTTCATTTGGTTATCTCTTCTGGTGCTAGGGCTTTAGGAAATCTCCTCGTAACACCTGGCTTGAATTAGCATTTTCCCCAATGTGTATCCAATACCCCTAAAGGGAGATTTTAGGCCTAGATGTAGACTTGCTGTTATGACTTGGGATCAGGGAAGGGTTTGTCTGTAAGACTTTCCGGAAACTTTGTGTCATGGTTGAAATGAATCCAAGTGGATGACTCTGGTATTTCGAGCGACATTCTTGCATCCGCCTTGCATTGACTTTGCCCGCTGTCATCTTCACAAGACCCATTCTTGTTTACCTTAGTGTGGGAGAGTCCCCCACTTTGGGTCATTTACTATTTCCTTCAAGCCCTTCTTTTCCTGTTGCGTGATTCTGTATTGTTGAACTTAAACAATTGAGTTCCCATGGTGCTTCATCTGTGAGCTGTGTGGTGTTAACACCTGTGGTATGTTTATCAGGTCAGATCTAGCAGCCCTCAAGTAATTTCCCAGACATTCGCTAACCATAAGGACTGTGCATGAGAACTCAACATACTACAAGTTGGTCCAGATTTACAGCATTCTACTCTACAATGTTCTGACTGTATTCCCACCACATATGAAGACTTCAGGAAATAAATTAAACTGTCAGCAGTTGCTATGTGTCAAGGGAAAGCCTGTAGACTTTCAACTCTGCCCGTTAATGTTTGAGCCTAATCAAATATCAGGAGGCCCCCAATCTCTCCTGTGGGTGCGGGTCAGTTTTCACCAGCTTATCGTCGCCTCACACACTAAGAGTAGAGGCCTGAAAGTTTTCCCCTGTCAAAACAAAGACCTGAAAATGGATACGATCGTATTTCCACAACCTTTCTGGTAAACCTGGATGACTGCTTTACACATTACAATGTGATTTCACAATTATCCACTTGCTTATCACCTTACGTTTCCTGTTAGGTGTTTGAGAGGTGGGATTTGCATAGGAGGAAAAAGAAACAAGAGTTCTGTGGAAGATTCAGTGCTAAAAATGTATTTCAGGAGGTGTTTGGTATGATCAATTCAAATGGTTTTGACAGGAGAGATAGAATACATGATTTAAAGAATTATATTTTAGAATGGGACCGCTTAGAAGCGTTTCCTGTCTGTCTAATATGAGCGTTTAGAGCTGTCATTTATTAAGTGTTACCAAGTGATGCATAGCATAGCCTAATTAAAATGGAACTTTTAAAGTGGTCTTGTTTTTAAAACCAAATAGGCCAAGTAGGTCTAGTTGGTTTGCCCAAGTCTTGCTGTATGCTAGGGTCAAGGTTGGACAGAGGACAGGCGGCTGGTATTTTGTCTCCCTTCACTCTTCAGGACTCAACAATCCTGTGATGGGAGCTTTGAGTTTCCACAGCCTCAGGTGCAACTGTAAATTGTCCCAGAAACATGTCTCAACTCTTATCCAAAGGAAGTTGGGAATGAGAATAGCGACTGCCTCTGGTTATTTCAGCACTGTGTGTGCAAATAAACTCAGTTTGCCCCCCCCCCCCCCCTTTTCTTACCAAGAGCACAGTTTAGAAAGTAGGGAGCTTGACACACTTTCAAAGGTTTGTTGTCGTTACCATGCTCCAATGTTGTGATGATACTTCTTGCTGCTGTCAGCATTCTGAGGGGGAAAAATGGTCGGTCTTTGAGCTTTAAATTCAGCAGTAGGCCTAGTGGTTGTGAGTCACTAAGACAGATGTGAAATGCTTTTAATGAAACACAAGAAAATGAAGCTTAAGCCATGCTTTAACTCTGTCTGGATGTTTTTTTTGATAGGCATGACGTTTGATTCTGTTCACTCTGCAAAAATATGTTTAAAGGGAAACTGCAAGCTTAAAATAAATCCCAGTGTATCTTATCATTAGCAGATGCCCTTGGCTCTGAAGTCTGCATTGTTATTTGGTACAGATTAATAGTATCATCCTCTCTTAATGTTAACATAAGGCCTGCAGACTTTGCAGATGGGAGATTGAGTTGTTGCCTCACTGGCTGTGGTTGTAAATTGAACTTGTGTTTTCCTATGACTGTGTGACCACGTCTTTGTCCTGGAGGTAAGGTGAAAGCTGAGGCTGCATTCTGCATGGATCTTCAAAATACTTACAGTATTCAGTTCTGCCTTGTCAGTAACTTCTGTTCCTTCCCATTTCCATAAAATGTCCATAAGGCTGAAAGGGCTTGATGATCATGAGTGGCTACAGACACAGTTCAGGAGAGTGTCAAGGAGACACATGCTCTGAGCAGAGCAGGAAATGCAATCAACACTTTGTCAAGAGTGAATGAGCACCAGATGACATAATGAAATGGTGTCCCATAGCCACTTCAGGACATGTTGCTTTTGTTTGCTAAATGGTAAATGGCTGACTCCCACAAATGACCATTCTCCTCCAATCACTTCCAGTAGTAGTAAACCGTGTGAATACTTCCTGTTCATTAGCGACAACGGTGGGAAATAACCGCACCCCACACTGGGTCGAGGTTGTTGCTGAACTAGTTATGGTAAAAGGCTGGACCATTGTCCCATGTCCCTTTTATGTGTGGGTGAATGCCGCGCGTTGAGTAGCATAATAAGCTCAACTGTTGAGCCTGTGGCCCATTGTTCATAGTATGCTCATTTTCTTCCTGTGTAAGGGTCAAGGATTCATGCCACAGGGTCATTACCTATTCAGCAGGGTCTATTTTCTGACTCACTGTATTAATGAAAAGAACCTTAATAGGCACTATTAACTCTCTCCCCCGAGTAATGGGGAATTCAAAATTAGTTAATTTTCTGTTGGAATTTGTGCATGGATGGATGTCCTCAGAGTTGCTGTCTTCCAGCACTATCTGAAAGGAGAGGGCTCTTGTTCTCAATGGCAGGTCACAGCCTGGTGGAGAGTCTGACTGTCGCTATGACAACAGCGCGCAAGCCGAAGGAATCATTCATGTAGAATTGGTTGATGAAAAGCCGAGGCAGTTGCCAGGAGCAGGGTAAACAATGAGGGGAGAAATCCTGGTCCGCAGGAGAAGTCAAGCTGAAGGTTGCTCCTGCCCATTGTCTGTGACATCAGCCTACAAAACGGTAACTGCTGTTTGACAGCACTGTGTTCGAATGGTGAAAGCCAGCGGCAATCATGAAAACAATCCCACTTCCGCTCTATATTTAGTGCCGAGCTCTTGGGTGACCATCCTACAGATGGCCTCCTTAAGTGCGTGTCAACCTGTGTATTGTGAAGGCGGCATGGGCCTCTAGCCAGCATGCTTTCCTTTGGTTGAAGCCAGGGGAGCCTATCCTGTGATGAAAAGAAAACATGTTTTGCGTAGCATTAGGCAATATCTGATAATAAAGAAATATCTCAAGAAATATGCAATATCTGAAAAAAAAGTGTGAATGGACTTTTTCCGTCCAAGATGTTTTCAATAGACTGATTGTCATACTCCCAAAAAAGTTCAGAGGGAATTCCCACAATGGCTGGTAGTGTGGAGGGAGAGGCTCTTGCCTCATGGGGTCCTGGACAAATGTGAATATTGAACTCAAACTCTATTCAGTGTCTGTCCACAAAGCCCTGACAGCCCCACACAGGCTTTGGCAGCTATGGTTAACCGCGAGGAGGCCCAGACAGAGGGTCTGCTCTCGAGGAGAATGGCCCAGCATTAGCTGGAGAGGGGCCTCTTCATGATCAACATAAATCCCACTGCTGGACCAGCAGTACCTGTTAGCCTGCATGGCATGCCATTGTCCATCTTAGAGAGGCTCTGCTTTGAGGGGGTAAATTAGGGATTTTTTTTTTTTTTTTTTACATTTTTGCGATGTGGGTCTTTGGATGAAGTGCCTTTGTTGTTTTGAAGAGCCACATGTTGATCTAATGACTTTTCTGATCAGATGTCTGGTGGAATTCCTACAGGGACATAACACTAACTCTTTCTTTGTAGTTTAACATTTGTCTGTAACTCTACAGATCGTGTAGCAGATTTGCACTCATCAGATATTTTTGAGGTTTGTGTTCATGCTTTGGAGAATAGCGTAGAACCCCTTGCATGGTCATGATTATTGGACCTGGGCCTATTTTCCTCTCTGGGTTTTTGAAACTAGAGTTTATCATGAGAGTGGGTTGGGCCCTGAGTGCACATGCGTGTAGTGTGTTTTGCATAGATATTAGAAAGCTAGATAACTGCATTGGGCTCCAGAACGTACGTAAATAGCTGCTATCTATGGTGTTGTGCTGTGCTGTGGATGCTTCTGTAGGGGGACTCCAGAGGGTGCCAGTCCACCTGGCCTCTAAACGAGGCAGTGAGGAATGTGTAGCACATAAGTAATTGCTCGCATGTGTTTCACATTTTAAGTCTTTTTAAAAACTGGCTTTCCCTTTAAAACTGACAAAATGCTATGCTACGCCAGGAATTAGAGGGGGAAACCTTGCCAGGTCTGACCTGTTGGACGGCGCTGCTATTTTGTTCCGCCAGTTTGTAGTCATAACATGAAAATTGCGCTTATATTGGTCATGTGGTCTTTTCTTGTTTGTAGTAGATTAAATTGACAAGCTAGCTGATTCTTTGAATCAGATGTCTGTGCAATGGCATTCTTTATGCCTTTTTTTAAAATTATTTTTAAATAAATAGGGCAGGTGCATGAATATCACTTATCAAGGCTCAGAATCCATATTTTCTTCATATACAGAAGCTGAACTGAATGTATGTAAAATGAGATTTTGCAGGGTGATAAAGTCGGGTGACCCTTGAGTACTAATGCACCGTCTACTGTTTAAGGTTCTGGCTACAATGTAAAAAAGGTAAAAATACTTACTTACTCAAAAGTAGCTCTTTCTTAATGGCCATAGAGGGATATCCATCTATGTCATGGGAAGATTGCCACAGGATATTTGATGATATGTTAAAAGGCAGAAGATGCTATCATGAGATGTTGTATATTATGCAGGTTCTTCGGCTTTTGCTAGTTGACATTAGGTACTCCAAAAACAGGTGATCAAATGGATGTGTGTTGTCTAGGACAGGGTAGTGTGAATTGTCTTTGTTCATATTTGCAGCTCTCTTTGTTGTTAACCCTTAAAGGTGTGGATTTTTCAACATTCTAACATAAGATTCCATTCCAATGTTCTAAAATTCTATGTTGAATTCCCAAGATATTCTTTAGAACGTTCATTTTCCAACATTCCCGTCACACCGGTGTGACGGTACACCTTTAGGGTTTTGTAGGCACTTGGCATGACCTCAGGTTCAAACATTTCATCACTATGTCTAAGTGTCCTCTCCCTTTTGCAGCCAGTAGAGTAGAAGACATGATTAGGATGTAGGATGGGCAGGATGTGTAAGGGCAGTCTCATTCCATAATGCATGAGACTTTGTTGGATATTGTTGGCTCTGAAAACATAAGGAGCCTTTCTCTCCTTAATTGATTTTAATTAGATTTGCCAAGTCTTGTGTAATTAAGTAGTCTTATAAAAAGCCCTGTTCGATTTAAGCTTAGTCAAGTAATTGAAAGTTTAGCCATCCTCAAAGCAAGGGTCTTCAGAATCTTTAGCCAGCCACAGCACCGATGCAATGTGTTGTCTCTCGGGCTACAGCAATTCATCATTTGAAGTTGGTGTGTGGCATCTTAATCTCATTCTACAGCTATGTGTGAAGGAGGCTGCAGCATGTGTGAAGGTGGCTGCAGCATGTGTGAAAGAAGAGAGATTGAGTTCTGCCCTCTTTAGATATGTTTTCAGAACAGTGAACAAGGTGCACTGGGGAATGAAAAAGCCTCTTTTTTTTTCATATAGCGTATAGGGGCTTTGACTGTGACCTTGTGCCTCTTCTCCAGACTGCAACGTTGGGATTTTGGACAGGCCATTATGTTTCAATGTCAAAATAGCATTCTAATCTTCTCCTTTGTGTTGCATTAATGACGGTCTTCCTGTCTCTATGAAAGGGGATTGAAATACCACTGGTTAACAATTGCTGTAGATTGCAGGGGATGTAGCCGTGTAGACTGACAGGAATGCACAGTGATTTGCCCCCCCCCCCCCCTCCCCTAACCTGCTGTGTATCCCTCTCCTCTATTCATCTTTGCTTTAAAAGTCTAGGGAATGTGTGTTATGTCTTTTAACATTTTTGTTAAGGCATTATTGGTACCACTGTAAATTACATGGTAGGCCAAAGTATGAATTCGAGAGAAATGTTTAATATTTTAGTGGAGCAGGCCAGTTGAGGTTACAGTCGACAGCTATGGTGGTTATCGACTTTCATGCAAAATCAGAGGGCCATTCTCACTGTCATAGGTCTTTTCATGGACTTTGCTGTACTCCGTGTAACCACAGCAGGTGATGGCTTTCCCTCTGCTTTCCTGGAGACGCATCCACCAGTCCTGAGCTTTATTGAAAAACCGACTAACGCTCAACAGCAGCAGCTGCGCAAAGCCAGCCAGCAGCTATTGTGCAATTCTCCCTGGGCTGTGGCGGCCGCCGCCGGCGATCCTTTCAGTTGAGGCGTCACGGCTGCCAACTTCAGTTGGAGTTGGTCGGGTAGCACGGGTGGATGGGGAGGAGGGCGGGCGGGGGTAGCCCTGTCTGTCTGTCTGGGTGGAGCTTGCAGGTTGCAGGGGCGAGCTGTGTGCTCTGCAGCCGGCTGTGCAAGGGCTCTCCGTTGGCCAGCAGCATGCAGATCAGACATTCCTGGGCTGCCTTTGTCTCCTCTGTGGTGTTTGAAGCCTCGGTGCAAAAAGTGAGGCTGGCTACGAGAGTGTCGATCAGAAATAGGCATGTCTCCCCAGTCCCCACAACTCTCTGTGTGCTCTCTCTCTCTCTCTCTCTCTCTCTCTCTCTCTCTCTCTCTCTCTCTCTCTCTCTCTCTCTCTCTCTCTCTCTCTCCCTCTCTCTCTCTCTCTCTCTCTCTCTCTCTCTCTCTCCCCCTCTCTCTCTCTCTCTCTCTCTCTCTCTCTCTCTCTCTCTCTCTCTCTCTCAGTTAAAAGCCCGAGGTCTCTGTGCCTTGTCTGCCGAGATTTATGTTCTGTCAGATGCATTTTGGTGTCTGTTTATCTATATGTCGACGTCTTGTTAGTTCGCACCATCATTCTTTCAGCACACTGTCATCTATGATCTAAATGTCAGGGTAAAACTTCATGCACCAGCGATGCGTCTTGATCTTTTGTCAACTCAAGAGTGCTCTGACCTGACCCAAGCCCTCTGGTTTGCCAAACTGCATCCCCCCAGGTGATGGTTGTTTATAGTATGTTAATTCAATCTAATGTGTGGCTGGACATAGAGGACAGCTGCACTTAAACAGCTTGTTGTGATCATTTTCTTGGAACAACAACAACAAAAATTGTTAGTTTCTGAAATGTTCCAATTCAGAAATCAGATATGTGAGAAATGATAAAGTTCAGGTATTCTATGGCTCTATAAGAGCACAAACAGCCTTGTTAACAGGCTTCTTGGAAGAGAGTTTTATCTGGCTGTTTGAGGGAAAGGTTTTTTTGCCTGGCCCCCCTGCATGACCACATCTCTTCCGCGTCTCTGAATGGGGTCACTGCGCACCACCTCAAGGCAGGAGAGGGCCGATCAATACGCCTCAGTCACCCCTCCTGCTGCCGGGTAGAAACTATTGGCTGGCAAGTCGAGTATCCAGGGGAGCTGTGCCATGCTTCAGAGCTCAGAGAGAGAGAGAGAGAGAGAGAGAGAGTGTGTGTGTGTGTACTCTCCGATCCCCAGCAGGTTCCTCATCCACAGGGCTTCTGTGCAGGGGCTGCGAGCTATTGCCTTTCTATTAGTGCTGTGCCAAGGGCGGGGCTCTCTTCTCAGAGTGTCAGGGGAAACATTGTTTGGAGTCAGCTGCTGCATTTAATGAAAACTGGTGTCAAAAATGTTTTGTTGGGTGCAATTATCTGGGAGCCAGGAACCATTTGAAGAATAAACTTGTTGTATAAACAGATAACTGCATATAAATCTTCATGTTCTAGGTGAGGTCTTACAAATAGGTAAGTACTAATAAGGGGCGTATTATCAGAGAATTGGGGCACAGTCAGTTTTATAGTGGAGCAGATAGCCTCTTAAACAAGCAGGGCATCAATAATGTGGATGTTATAATGGTGCTTATGTGGTATGTCTCCCAGACCATCTGGCCCTTTTCCCAAAATCCCTCCCTAAACAAACCCAGAATGAACCACCATTTAAAACACAAGGGCAATAAAAATGTGATTTATGGCGTTTTTTCCCCCCTACCTCACAAGTAATCAGTCCAATAATGTTATAGAAAGGCTGACAGGGAAAAATAAGCTGAACGTCCAACGCTATCGAGATTAGCCACCGAAAAAGAAAACGGCTTAAGTTCAGCAGTATAGCATCAATTAGAGGAGGAATGTCAAGAATCCGACAGATTGTTTTCCTGCATAACAAGAAAGCCGTCCGATTTCTGTGCTGTTTAAATATGGGAGCATTCTTTCCACCCCGGCTGTGCCAGAGATGACCCGCAGGACTGGGAGCGGAATTGAGAGGAGTGTGGGAAATATCCCAGTGCTATGCAACAAGACGAATACACGATGATGTCCAATGTGTCATCATTACCGTCACCATGACTCTTGTTATCTCAACCGTGGACTTGTACCCTCCTTCCGACGTCTGTGCTATTTTTTTGAGCGGCCCTAAATTGATGCTTTCAATTTTCTTTTCTTGACAGGGTGACGACGGCTAGGCGATTCTCGGGAAACAGCACCATGTTCAAATCGGTTCTGAAGAAGAACAGAGAAGGAGGAAAGGGAAGCAAGAAGGAATCAGGTGTGTGTGTGTTTGTGTGTGTGTGTGTGTGTGTGTGTGTGTGTGTGTGTGTGTTTGTGTGTTTGTGTGTCTTTTTGTGTGTGTCTGTTTGTGTGTGTGTGTGTGTGTGTGTGTGTGTGTTTGTGTTTGTGTGTGTGCTCCCGTGCAAGACATGAAGGGAGTGGCAAGCTTGCCGTCAGGGGGGCCCGTCACAGTTACGGACGACACACAGCCCGCCATACCTGTCAGCTGTTTGTGTTGCCAGGTCAGGGCCTTGCTCTGAGTGGTTAAAGGTGGAAAGCAGAACCACATGCTGGTCTGGAGGAGTTTATGTAAGGTGAAAAGATGTTTGACTGATGTAATTTGATGTCTTGGATTTTCACGGCGGAATATGAAATGGCTCGAGGGTTGGTTGGAACTTGGAACAGGAAGATTCTAGTTTCTTGCGTTTTAAGGGCGGATAGCCTCTCTCAGGTATTTGGTGATTAGGCCATTTTCCCTCCAAATAAAGCTTCCTTTGAGACTCGCCGTGCTCTGGATGAGATTGAGCCAGATCCATGGCCTCGACCCCGCCCAACTGTCTCAGACATCCAGAAATTTCTATTGCAATTAACCTGATCAATGTCATTGTCTGCTTCAGGGTGTGGTCCAACCTTATAATCATGTAATAGAATACTTTGCCTTGAGCAGACGTTGCCCGTATGCCAGTATTCACTCCATTGAGAAGATAATTTATTACCCCATTTTTGATAGTTATCCATCCCTCGGAGCCTTTACTAATGTGAGCTTTGACTACTGTAAACATCTCATTGAGCTGCTGGAGACATCTGTTGCAGTGGCTTGCCAAGATTGGCATCGGCGCTCTTTGTTGTGTTATTGGCAGCTGCCTCAGCTCAGGCAGAGGCTTGTCTCTGATAAAGACCGCTCACTTTTGATTAAAGGCCCTGGCCTGGTCTGACACCAGCTTAGCCTCCTTGTCACATGACACATTGTAGTTTTTCTTCCTGTCTTTCTTTTTTCTTTCCCGCTCTTTCCTTCCTTCTTTCCTTGCGTCCTCACTCACTTCCTTTCTCCTCTCCGATGTAGCCCCCCCCCCCCCCCCTTCCCCTTCCCCCTTCATCTCTGGAGGCGCTTCCAACTGACAGTGTGCAGTTTTAAAATCCATAAGAAGAACTTACTTACCCGCAGGCCTTGAGTGTTGCATCACAAAACTTGGAATGTGTCATCCCAAAACCCTTCAGCACATATGCCTACGTCAAGGCAGTGCAAGCTATTAATCAATCTGGCTCAGTGAAGACACCTGATCATCGCTGGTGTTTGTGTCAACCACGGGGGTTTTTTTTTTAGGCTTCGCCGCAGTTGTAGGAACATGTTCGACATGTCTTAGTCACCGAGTGACTACGCCCCGGGTCGAGTGAATAAGCTCACCAGAGGCGCGGTGATCTGTCTTCACCCGCTCAAGCTTCGGAGGGGGAAAGAGAGGGGGCCCACACATCGCCACTCCCGCTCAGCCGTAGCCCATTCGTCATGTAGACTGGAGGAGGGTCGTTGTCTGTGCTGCAGCCACCAGCAACAATGAAAGCCCGCCACTCCTCTCCTTAAGAGAGGGTGACAATGCTGACAGGGCTCCTTCTACCCCCTGCCTTCTCCTGTGGTTTCTCTGACGGTCAATCTGGCCTAGGATCTGGTGCTGGGATCTGGGGATGATTTCACTCTAGACACATGTGGTCTTGAAATGAAAGATGCAGGGATTCAGCTCACTGAGTAAATGATTAGTCAATTCCTCTGAAAGCTGTGCTGTCATAAAGAACTTTGCAGCACATTTTATTTTAAGTTATTCATCGTCTGTTATGCAGTCTTCACCTCTGATGAACTTGTTTTGTTAGAAACTAAATCTTAAAAAGAATATTCAACTTTCCAAGCCCTGGGTATGGAAATCATGAGGGTGCATACTGTTTGGTATTCGGGAAGTGGTCGTAGATTGCTCCCCTCCCTGTGGACATAGACACACATGCTTTCAGAAACAGTGCCCTCAGGTTGGGGATTAGAAATGAGGTTAGTGACACAGTGGTCCTAATGGGAGATGCCATGCTAATCAAGTTGGATTCTGCACGGCATATTTAATGTGCCACGTGCTTAGATGGTGACATATTGCACATGAAAAATTCAACGCACCTTCTGTTGGATTGCATTATGCTCCCAAATGGCAGCCGTCTCAACCCCGATGCTTAACTTGGCCGTCTGGTCGAGTGAACATGCCGCATGACGTAAAAATTTGATCACCCTCCCCTGTCACGTTGAAATCTTATTTATACAGCTTGACGGGGATGCATGGATCTTGCATAAAGTTGATACAGCAGCGGAGGGCCGCAGGCACTGAAATAATTGCTCAGCACCAGGCGCACTCTGCTTAAGCAATCATTACCCCCCTGCCTGCATACCTCACCCAGTCGTTTCAACTCGGCTGAGTCCTGTCAAACTTCTTTTCATTGATAACTACATTAGTGAATCAGCACAACCTGGCCACTGTGGCCTAATTTGTTTCCATGTAGACATGCAGTTGTGGACAGGAGACAAATTAGTTGCAATTCAGGATGCCCCCCCCCCCCCCCCCTTCTCTCAGATTTTAATGAAGAGTGTTATATTAAACATTGAGGTGTTCTGTAATGGAAATCAGCATGTGCTGGGGGAAGGCCCCCATCATTGGATAATTGTATGATGGCTCAGCATATGTTCCTCATAAGGCCGGCCTGTGGCCTGGAGGGAACTTTAAAGGCATTGCGGAAAGTTGGCCCATGTGCCAGATACCGCAGTCATTAGCCTGCCTCTGGGAGCACCACATTGCCAGGGCCCGCAAACACACCAATCGCTAATTCAGCCTTTCCCCATGCTATTTCTTGCCCTTTTTCTTCCCCTCCCCCTGCCTCATCCCTTCATTCCCTCTTCTCCACCTCCTCCTCCTCCTCTCTTAGCCTTCATCATTGGTACCTCCTCCAAAGCTGTTTTGAGCAATTGGGCTTTTTTTAATCCCTTTCAAGTTAAACTTTTATTTTACAGCGGAAGATCCTGGAAGTGGGATGCTGGTTAGCGGTGGCCCTGGGGCTTTGATCTGAGCACTCTCTTTAAAAGGTCACGTCGCTGCCGCCCTCACTGCTGTTAATGGATTTGAGGCTCTAGCCACCGGGTGCCTGTTGGATTATGTAGTTGTAAAATTCAGCTCCTCTGGATTAATTGGCATTCAGTTTAAGGATGCCCTCCTTTTTAAAGGGACCCTCCTGTTAACTTATTAGCAGCCAACTGCACATTGACCACTGGTGGTGCAGATCCAGCTAGGTGTAACAGCCAAGTAAATGACTCGCATGAAGGTGATTTTCTCTTTATGGTTTGAAAACCCTGTAAAAACAAAGAGCAAAGTCCATCAAAGACATTCACATTTGAGATGCTCAGAGACGCTCGTTGCTGTCATCTCATCGCAGTGCCGAGCACGGTCCACTTCTCCTCAGGCGCCTTCAGTTAACACATAGCCATCACAAGCGACAGCCTATGAAGGCTACACTCTCACCCCATCCAGATCCTGTGTAAATTATTGCACAACCTCTCGAGTCCACCTACGCACATGGCATCCAGTGTTGATGGAACTCCACTCTCCACTGGCATGTGTCACAGCTGTGCGAGACCAATTCGTATCTCTTTGGAGATTCAAAGATGGACTCTCTTTCCAGGCTACGCTCCGTCAAAGTGGATGGCAAGGGCAAGCTGCCTCTTTAGGGTTCTATTTCTGGTCACGGATGATTGACTGCGCTTGGGAAGGGTTGAAAGCACAAACACTCTCTTCCCGCCGATCCTCAGTGATATCACCGCAGTCAGTGAGCCAGTGCATGAATTATAGCTTGAATCAGGGAAGTTGCACTTCAGTAGTGTGAGTACTGCAGTTCACCTAGTTTGAGTGTGTGTTTTTGTGTCTTGTCCAACTATTACTTAGTCAGTTGTTTTGTTTGGGAGTGCCAGCAGTATTAGGCCTAAGTGTTACTCACACATGGCCTATAAGGAGCATCTTGAGGAAACTCAACCGCTCGTTCTGTCCATTGTGCCTGGCGCCTCCTCTCCGAGCGTGGCTTGTGGCAAAGGCCACCCGCTCAGCCGGGAGCCCTTGCTGCCCACCCCGGCACTGTCTGAGCCTCTTCCGACCGCTGCTGCCATCATTGGAAACAGTAACCAGCAGCCCAAAACTTCTACAAGCACTGCAGCCTCCGTGTGTAAATATTGGCTGGCTGTCATTCCATTTGCGTGATGTCTCTGTAAACGGTTTTGGTGCTTCAAACTGGGCTGTAATAGCGTTTCAGTCTGGAGTGATCCTACAAAATATTTCAATTTCATTTGGCCATCAAATGGCTGTTTCTTTTTAATGTGTGGAAAATCACTTTTCTGTGATTAATACGCCCGTCATTAACTCCTACTTCTTGAATAATTGAATCCAAATGTTTGCGTTTCACCAACTTCTGGCGGACTGGTGCTCAATAAAATTTTGTAATTATGATATTACATTTCAGACTATTTTTTCCCCATCTTTAAAATTGTGACCACATTACTGCATTACCAGGATATTTTTTTACCCCTGCCTTGTTGAGGGCAGTTAGGACACTTCTGGATTAAGACATTATGGAGGATTGAGAAATAGAGAGAGAAAAAAAAAGAGATGGTCCTCTTTTCACCAAAGATGCTAATAGTTACAGACGCTAGAGCAATGCTACATGCTGCACTTGAAATCAGTGAGTAATTGGAATGTGTGTCATTGAAGTTGGTGTGGTCTCATTAAATTCCGCATAGCATCCAACCCAAGAGGGAGCATGTGACCATCGCCCTTTCCCTTCAAAGAGCTCTCGCACCAGGGGGTCAGCCCTTTCTCTCCTGCGACGAAGCCACACTCGTATAAAAACCATCCAATTATGACACCCTTGAAACGCTGACCGCAAAATAATTAGATATCCAGTGATTGATAGCATCCCCTTCCCTATAACATAATATGAAATTATCACTGAACAGTTTTAAATGATTTGTTTGAATATTTCCATGAAGGATCAGATGAAGAAAAAAAGTTGACTAACTCCGTATAACACGGGGCTTAGAAGATTTACATCTTTTCCCTTGAGGAGGAGCAGCAGACTACGATTTTCCTGGGGCCTGTTTGATTTATATTTACACACCACACACACTCACAGACATGGGCACAGTGAGAGTTATGATTAAATACGTTGCAGTATGGAGTGATATGGTGTTAGGCCTTGCTGTGTTATCAGGTAGATTAGAGCCTAGGGGATTGGCCAGCACGACAGGCTGACCGCTGATTGGACCATGGCGGCTGAATGCCGCCTGTTTTTTTCAGCAGTGCAGAGTAGCTGGTACGGACTGTCTCAGCGGTACCCCTGCGCGACCGCACAGAATTGTTGATGGAGGGCCAGGCAGCGGAGGAAATAGAATTCCTCCCCTCCCTTTGATGTGCCCAGGTTGTTTTTCAGCACTGATTCAGGACGCAGAGGCTGCAAGTAACATTCAAAAAGGAAAAGGCGTTGCGATAAGCACATCACATAATGAGAGTGAGATGTTGATGCTCTGTGTTACCAAAATAGACTTTGTTTTGTTTTCTCTTTTTCGTCAGATCTCTTCAGGACTATCTGCTCCTGTGTTTATCTGCTTATTACAGCCATTTCATTACACTTTCCATAAAACGGCTATTGTCGTTTTCTGCATAGTTGGGTCATTTCTTCTTATCTGGTCAAATAAATTATGAAGGGTAACCTTATTGTGTCTGCCGTGTGTTGAAGGGATATTAGATTTTTTTGACATTGAAATGGTAGGACAGGTTTAGCCTCTGATGTCTGTGGGAACACGAAAGTGGTATGAGGCATTCACCAGTCAGGTAATGCCTAACCTTCTCAAATGGCCTGTTTTTCTGGTTTGTTCTATTTGCAACATGTCTGCCTCCCTTTTCTGTTCCTCATCCCTTTTTCCCACACAGTGTTTCTTTGTCTTTCTCTCTCAGTAGTGGTCGATGGTCATCAGCAAGCCATTTCTCCAAATGAGATTTATGTTCTGTCGCGTGAGTCTTACTTGTTGCCCGCCACTTGACCACTGCATGCGTCAGTAAGGGAGGTGGTCAGGTGAAATGGTGGGTAAGGTGCGTCTGTGTGCGGTCGATGGCCGGGAGAGAAGTTCTTGGGCGTGAAGGGAAATCTGTACACCAGCTCACAGGTGGTCAGCCAGACCAGCCTCCACACAGGCCTCATTCATGGCTCTGACCACAGGTGCTATACACAGCCCAACCCCCAGTGCCCCCAAACGTCCAGCGAACAGCTGAGGCAGCAGCATTGTCCCACTCTCTTGCCCGTCCCTGCCTCTCCCTCAGCTCAACCTAGTAGGTCTCACAGGAAGCTGCCTTACCAAGACTGTCAGCTAACATTCGCAAATGCTGCAAGGATGGACAACTGCAGGTTGGTAAGAGGTTAGCCGCCATTTGGCTAAACTTGGAGCAGACTGCCATCTCATTCCATTTTTGAATAGTGAATACCATACCACACCATGTGGTGGTCATTGTCAAGAACCTTGACCTCTGAATGTTGGAATGGCCTATTCATTTCAGTGAAACTTACTGCAGCATTCTGGTGAGCTACATAACACATTTAGAAACACCACTTTTCATGAATCTGTTCTCTAAAGAATGAATAAAAGAAAGAAGGACAGAAAGAAAGAAAGACAAATGACTGTTCAGTGTGTAGTGGAGTTCCTCAGCTGCTCTTCAGAGGTCAGGGCAAGCTCTGGCACCCAGGTGGGACTTGAGGAGCTGAGCAAACACACTGATTTACGATATTTCAGGAGTAGAAGCGGAGTGAAGCAAAAGCTTAAAATAGTTCTCATCGATTCATCTGGTTTCAGATAATAAAAAAAATACATGGAAAAAGCAAGAAATATTTTTCATATCAGATTCATGTCAGATCGGGCTGACCTTTTGTCATAAAAATAGGCTACACCATTACAGTTGAAGTTCCGTTATGTCGGAATCTATTTGCATATTTCCCGTCAACAGAGAGACTTTTTAATTCAAAGTTTGTTCTCCAGGATGGGAAGGAGACGATCTGCTCGCATATGAAAGAGCCAGGCTGAAGGGGTAGAGGTAGCCAGGAAGAGAAGCAAAACAAACAACAAAAAAAACTTAACAATCAACTAGATAAACAGATGGCTGCTTCACGGGCTGCTTCAGGAAGTCTAGACCACAGAGGTGCCTCTAGAGCAGCTCCAGGAGAGCCTATCTCAGTGCCGTCTGTCAGCAGCTACTCTGCCACATTTCTCATAAAACCATACTCTGATATCTGCAGCATGCAATCTCTGTTACAGTAATAACTAACCCCTTTGTTCTTTGCACTCCATGCTTTTGTTATCCCCCAATTTGCGGTGCTTTGGGTAATTGGTTTGTACAGTGTATCCTCAGGGCATTCACTTTGTACCCACTCGTTAATGTTGTCAAGTAAAATTTTACTCCTAGCCTATACGGCAACCTTTTCTTCCATTTTCCTACTGAAATAACACGCGCCTCCTCTGTCAAATATTTATTTTGTGAATGCACGCCTCGACAGAAGCAGGCGTGGACAACGTTTGTGCGTAGGAATAGAGCTTTTGGCCAGGCATTAATTGGTCCTTGTTTGCAGCAATGGGTAAACAGAGGATCTCAAAGGAGAGGAGTGCCAGTCTGATGAGGCTCTAAAGCTCCGAAATGTAATCAGCAAGGACTTTGTTTAAATCCCCACTCCTCCCTCCCCAAAGACTGTCTCTCTCTCAGACGTCAGCTGTTTATAGGTCTCGAAACACCTCGTGGAAAAAACACACACACACACACACAAACACACACTCTCAGACAAAGGCCCTTGGCGTTCGCTGTCCTGGTGTGACATGTGAGCGTGCTGTCGTCTCCGACGGGGAGCCGGGGCGCGCCTTGCGGGCTCGTTAGGAACGGGTCACGAGGGACCCGTGAGGCCGGGATGCGTTGAGAATGCTGGACGACGAAAAGAGCAAAACTTTTGTGTGTTGTAAAAATAAAGAAGTGTGCACAGACGCTCAGCTTTGTGGGGAAATCCCTTCCAGTGCCACAGGCGCATGACTCAGGTGCTCATTGTGTGACCAACGAATTTCTTGGCACTTCATTGCATGTTGGTTTGACAATGGAGGCAACAGATTGTAAGTCAGTGCTGCAAATGCAGTGTGCTACGTCATCTTCCACTTTTGTGTGTCCCTTATCAAAGATGCTTTCTGTTGTCCAGAAGATTTACTGTGCTTTAAATCTCAATCACACCACTAAAATGTCCTGTAAAGTTCAGAACAGGTTGTTGTTATAGGGATGGTATGGTATAAAAACTACATGAAGCACGCAAGTAGGCCCATGTACAAAAGAAATCATAACAGACCCAACCTCAGAGCTGAATCAAGACATAGCCTGGCATCAAAGCTGTCGAGCGTCCAGAAGGTAACGATTAGCTTGGGCGTAGCTGCAACCGCATAAGGCACAAACACACCCTCAGCTATGGGCAAGCGTTCAAACCTCAGGTGTGTCCGCACAAGACCCACCCCATGTCCTCTCCCTCATTTCATAGGAGCGAAGAGGGAGAGAACCAGAACAGCATGAAAGTATCCATTGGGGCACTTACCAAGCTGCTGTACTTCAATGCATGTTTGGAAAACCTTGACAAACAACAAACAATAATCCTTGTTCCTTAAATCATATGATCCAGCGCAGGGTTACTGAAGCCTTTGAAGCTGACATAATTTGGCTAATCTCTCTCAGCACAGTTAGATTTACTCTAAATATTCTGCAAATGGGCTCATGCAATCGTACAGACATTAAAGGCATGAAGCGTGATGGCACTGATGTGGTAACAAAGTAGGATATTAGTTCAGAGAGCTATTTTACATGCAGCCTACCCCCCTCCCTTGACTTAACCCAATTTTCACCAACTGCATGTTTTGTGATAGACCTTGAAAAATGGCAGACTTGACATCTTATTTTTACTCTGCTCTTTGTTTGTCCTTAAGTTGCTGCTGGAGGGTTCTTCTTTTTTTTTTTTACCAGAGAAGCTTGGAGGACATGCTTCAGCTGAGGTGCTTTTAGTCAAATTCAGGGTCTGTTGCCGAGCCCTTCTGAGCACATTCAGGCTCCATCCTTCAGGGGTGATATTTGGCACAGAGGCAGTCATCACCCCCCTCCAGTCCCAACAGTGGCTGTAGACATGAAGTGGGATGCCATGGAGATACTCCAGGTCTCCCACTGGCCCCCGTTGGCTGCCAGCTCTCCGGCCGGAAAGAACCACTTCTCATTTCCTCTCGTTGCTCCCTGGTGCTTTGGACGGTTGTCCATGACCTTGGAAGAGCTGGTGTGGTGGGGCCGGGAGGGGTGTGAACGCGGGAGGGAGAAAAAAAACAAGCACACCAGAATTGGCTGGGAACTAGCAGTGATGTCATAGCAGTCCCCCCCCCCTGGAGCCAAGGCTGAAGTGTTATCTTGGACGTCCACCATCCGCGGGGCTATGAGTCGGCTCTCCCCTGAAGAGCAGTGAGGACACTCTATCAGTTGGCCAGGCAGGGGTGGTTTTGAAGGCCAGTCCACAGCACGACGCCCAGAAAATGTCAGATAGCCTCGGACTTTTTCTGATTACGGTGTGCTGTGGCGGTGGAGGGCCGCGTTCCATTTACCTGATGGCTTCTGTGTGTTTAGCGAGCCTCTACAACCTCTGCAGAATGCCTGCCACCGAGTTCCCATGGGGGCGGACTTTATGACTCACTCAAAGCCTCACCTCTCTGGTTACTCCATTTAAACACGATCCGTGATATTTAATAGCGAGAATTAATGGATTTGGTCATTACCATTCAGTGCACCCTCTGGCATACACCACGCTGGAACAGGTCCTTGGCACGGGGACACTCGGATTTAAAAACATTAACAGCACAAAGAGGTGACATCATTCAGCTAACTCCCGTTTTGGGCTGACTGATTAAAGTTGGAATCAAAGACATAACCGAGCTTGTTTCAATGACACCCAATCTGTAGTGTAACTCCAGCCAGTTTTGAGTGTGGGTGTGAGAGTATTTGCACGTCTGTTTGTGTATGTGTATCTGAAAGTCCCTCCACATGCTCACACACACACACACATAAACACACACACACACACACACACACAACCACATAGTTTCTTTACGGTGTGCTGGCCCTTGGGCCTCACTGTTCTCAGCTCTGCTGTGGTTCTCTGAAAGGGAGAGCGGGAGCGGCCCTTTGTGATTGTGATCGGGGCCCGCTGCTGAATGCTCTCCATCTCCAACCAGAGGCCAGCTGAACTAATGACCCCGCTCCCTTTGTGCCCAGCCTCAAAGAAAGAAGGGATAATGCCTCCCACCTTTCACTTTTGAGTTTCCATAGTGGCCCCACAGCGCGATTTCTCCTCAGGGCACTCCAGCAATGACGGCGTTTCAATTCAGGCTCCACCTGCATTAAGGCCCTCTGAGACCTCCAGTCTAGCAGGAGAGTCGATTGCACAGAAAGTTGGCAAACCACGGGAGAATAACTGTCCGCCATCGTTAGTGGGGTGTCTGTTAATCGGGCTGGAAAGCATGATTCATTGATTTAAACCAGTGTGATCAAGCTAAAACTCTAGAGCCGTATTGGCATTTATCAAGTAATATTAAAAAAAAAGAATCAAGGTAGACATCAACAAACAGTGGAGTGAACCAGAGCTCTTCTTTGCCTAGAGTCTGTTAGGCTCCACACGCCATGGCAGGTTATTACTCTGGGCTTTTGACTTAGATCCCCCCCAGTCTCCATTGTTTACTTACTGGATTAAGTCCAGTGGGGTGGAGGTTTTGTACCCCAGTCACATCCATTCCACTGTCTTCAATGGGCCCTGGTGATGTGACTGCCCATTGTCCACCAGCCTGGTGTCATTCTCATGACCTCACCTGGCCCGAGGAGAGCCTGTGCTTAATGGGGTGTGTTAATGGCAATCAAAATCTGCCGTTAACCTCTTAGCCCCAGTGGCCGCCCCTGGGAAGACCTCTGCATGGAAAACAAATTTGTTCGCACAAGAGCTGTTTTTGTGGGCCGGGGCCAACGGAAGCAGGATGGTGCTACTCGGAGGTCGTATACGTTTAAGCAACCATACTGGGGGGAGGGAGCGGCCTCCAAGGTTAACACAGAAAGCAGAATGGTGGCTGTCAAAGCACTTTCTTTTTTCTCTGTGTTTCTGTCTTTCTTTTGCTTGCTTAAGCCTCTCCGCGTTTCCCATCTGGAAGCTTACCTTGTGCTCTGAACTCTGCTGTCATGTTCTAAGAATTTTGTGTGTGACAGAGGAACGTGACGTACCCTTCTAATTGCCCTCAGTAAATCGCTCTGGTACATGTCAAGGCCCAAAAATCTCCCCAGTTCTCTGGAGAAGTGAGTATAATTCAGAAAAGCTCATTACATCGTCACTTTAGGGAATATGCAATGAAGAAAACATGTTGCTTAAAAATATTTGCAAGGCAGTCAGGCATGATTGCTTTTGAAAAGCTTTGGTTGGAATGGCATTTGCTATGTCACTGTGCCAAAATTCATGTAGAATGGCTTGAATGGAGATATGCCAGAGATGAGCATCTGTGTGCGTGTGTGTGTGTGTGTGTATGGCTGGGTGGTTAACAATACATGCTACAGTGACACTGATGAAGCCTGTTAACACAGGGACATTCACATAAGTTATTCTGACAATGCAGAATATGAGTGTCAACAACAGCCCCTTGCTCTGCCTGGTTCCCTGTGCTATTACCCAGGCTGCTCAAATGAGCTCCAGAGGATTAAGAACACATCAAGAAGTTAACGCTGGCTTTGGATGTGAAAGTGCTGCACTTTGTTAATTGTTTTTTTCTTTAATCCCCTCTCGACTTTGTTGAAGGTGCTTGCCATTCTGTAACGTGTGGTGAAAAGAGCTTTCAGCAGGATCTGCTGCGCGGTCGTGTCTTAAGTGATCCGTGGTCAATTACGAGGCACTTTTTTTTTTCATACACTTGTGGTCATGGTAAGCTTTTTATATCCGTCGCCCCAACTGATTATAACAAAAGCCCACATCTGAAAGTCGCATTGCGTTTGATACTGCAAGGCCCTTAAAAATCTGCTTGTGGAGATTAGCATTGTTTCCTGGCCTTTGAGGAAAGGAGATGACCGGCCGAATGTTCTCCTGCTGAAGTTCCTTAAAGCACGGCAACGATCATCTCTACTGTGGTCCTGAGCCTTATAAAAGTAGAGTGAGAGAACAAGATCCCCTAATAGCTTCTCCACCAGTCTCCATTCCTCTGGCCCCAGTAATTCAGCAGTGGCCGATATCCCCAACAACACATGTATACATTTTAAACACCCTCATCCGAATGCTTTTTCCAGCACACCAAGGGTACGTCTTGATATGTCCCAGAGAAATCTGCCTTTGCACTTAAGTGACGTGCAGCCCACAGCTCTCCCCTTACAGATGGATTGACCCTTTCCTGCTTTCCTCAAGCCCTCTAGCCAGTGTCAGTCAGTACCCTCACTTTCTTTATAATGCTCTCCTCTGCTTCCTCTCCTCTCATCCTTCCTGGGGGCAAAAGTAAACATGTGGCAAAGACATACTCCTCCGGCGCAGATTTTTTCCCCCCCATACCAGCTCAAATTGTCCATTTATGAAGCGGACTGGAAAATGTCAAAGCTTCTGCCCCTCCTATCCTCTCTCTCTCTCTCTCTCTCTCTCGCTCTCTCTCTCTCTCTCTCTCTTTGTCTCTGTCTGACTTTCTCTCTGTCCCTCTTTCTCTCTCTCTCTCTCTCTCTCTCTCTGTCTCTGTCTGACTTTCTCTCTGTTCCTCTTTCTCTCTCTCTCTCTCTCTCTCTCTGTCTCTGTCTGACTTTCTCTCTGTCCCTCTTTCTCTCTCCCTGTCTCTCTCAACTTGTTCCTTCCCCTGGGGCAGCAGCAGGAGGAGGAGGAGGAGGAAGAAGAGAGAACATTCCAGGGCTCCGGACACACAGCCCACTGACGGACATCTCTCTCAGTGATCATCCTGTCGCCTCTTGCTGCCTGCAGCCCTGGTCCAGATTAGCGAGCTAATTTGTCCTCATTGAGGATCAGTGGTGAAGGAGTTGCTCAGCAGGATTGGGTTTTGACATGTTGGAACCAAATACTGTAACAAAGTTCAGCTTTTGTGCCCCAGGGACCTCCATGAGAGGGTGGGAAAATACTTTCCTCATGGATGTTTTAGCGTGTTTAGGCTTTGACTTGCTCTATGAACAATTTGAATGGGGGGGGGGGGGGGTGTTAAACATGAAATGTTTACAGATGGTTAGCAAATGTATGCTGAACTCTTAGCCTTTGTCAGAACAGGGTAGACTAAGAAAACAAGTGAACGGTTCTGACGTGAGGTGTTTTATGAAATATACCCCTTTGTTTGAAAGTAAATCATTGATTTATGTGCTGCATGATTAAGCTCCTGGATTTGATGTTGTGGTTTGTTGTTATGTCGTCATACATATTACATGTTTAAATACATACTGTCTTCAGGTAGCTGATGTATAGTTTATATTTTGAAATCTGACAGCCCATAAAAGCACAGCTTGAACCTCTGGAGTACTACTTAGCTCTTGGCTCACTTTCTTTTCTGTCTTTCTTTTTTTTTTAACTGTTGATCACTGCCAATTTGTTTTATTTTTTGTCTGTCGCCATGGCAACGGCTGGCTGGGAAATTTGAGCAGCAACTGGTTCTTTTAAGGAGATGAAAGTTGAGATGCTGAGATATTGTTCCCAACTATGGCTGGGAGATGCTGAATTGTCCAAGCACATGACTCATTAAAGTTGGCCTATATTCTTGTTCTACTCTTTCCAGTTCCCAGTTCTTCTTTCCATCTGTCCCCCTCTCGCCATATATGCCCCATGGTCTTCCCCTCTCTCTCTCTCTCTCTCTCTCTCTCTCTCTCTCTCTCTCTCTCTCTCTCTCTTTCTCTCTCTCTCTCTCTCTTTCTCTTTCTCTCTTTCTCTCTCTCTCTTAGTTCAGTTCAATTGAGTTGAAAGTGGTTTTATTGACATGACTATTTACCTTGTTGCCAAAGCTTGTGGTGACAGTGGAACACTGGTAACAATATTGTGAGCTGGTATAATTGAAAGCCATCACCATTTTATTATTTTGTTGATTCTCCCCACTCCATTTCTCTCTCACTCTCTGTCCCTCTGCTGCCCCATGTTCAGGGCCGTACGGTGCCCTTACCCATGAGCGCATTCGTGGGACAGTCCGCCCCCACCCTTGTCTCGTACGTCCACAGGGAGATTTTTTATTGGCGTGGAGTCTGGCTGGAGAGTTTCCCACTGCTGCAGTGTCCTGCGCCCCTGCGCCCCTGCAGCTTTGTGTGTGTCGACAAAGAGAATCTACATTCATTATTCCCCATTCATCAACCCACCAGCCCGCATGTCAAATTTACTGACAAGACGCTAATGGAGGTTGCAGTGGAGTGCTGTGTCATCCCACACAAATACACATGCAAGCACCCTTCATAATTTACAGAGACACACAGACAAACACACATACAACAGACATACCGGTGCACATACACACACACATACACACACACACACACACACAGACACACACACACACCTGTATAACTTGTTGTCAGGTTCAATCTGCAAATTCATCCAGTCGTACAGACATACACAATAGTCATCACATAGGCTCATGTAAGAAGAAGGAGTTTCAAATCAAAACACATTAATGCGTATTGACAAAGTTGATTGATGAGCATGCTGCCTGGGGACGCTACTGTAAGCCACGACCTTGACTGTGAGCAAAGGGACGGCGTTTGAATACTAAAGCGTCCTTTTGTCTGCACCGAGCTCATCCCCACTCAAGGCTGCGTCCATCCTTTTGTGTGCAAGCGTGGGGACCGGCCCGGGGCTGCACAATGCGAGCAGCGGGGGCTTTGAGTTTGAGCTCGTCAGCCTGACAGATCGCATTCCAGCGCCTGGATTTACTGGAGGGAGCGGACTTGCACAGTCCTGAATTACGCCCGCCGTGCCCATTGCGAGGCACTCAGCTGCACAAACCGACAGCCCCAAAACGGCGGACCTCGTAAAACGTGCTGGCTGGAGTGGTCTGTTTTAGCTGCATGTGGTCAACGTTTATTTTGTGGCCTTTGGCTGGATTGTGGCAAGTGCGTACAATGCCCACTGCAGTTTCCCCACCCACCAGCTCATATGAGAGAGGTATAAAACCGGGGCTCAACAGCAATGTTTTCTCTCCTTTTTCCCTTCAGAAGAAAAATATTTTCAACAGGGCATGAATTAAAAGTTTCATTAAAAGTTTCAAAATGACTTAAGTCACTTTGAAAGACAAAGATTTTCCCTCTTCAATCCAGCTTACTCTCGCTGAAGGCTAAAGGACTCTTATTGCCTTGGCTTACATAATTTATAACTCACCTCAATATTTAATGACTTAAAATATTATCACCTTTTATTGGGAGCGGGCGGGGACCGTGCCCCCCGTCTCCGTGGTCACCCTCTGATGATGGGAAAAAAAAGGCAGCTCCCAGGGTCTGTAATCATTTTTACATCCCCATTTTTTTTTTTTTTTCTTTGAGCAGTGGAAATATAATTAGAAAGAGCTGACTTCTCTGGCCACAGCGAGGGCTGAAATTGCAGGCCTGGCCCTGGACCCAGCGGCTCGGTGGCGAGCGGCCGAATCGGCGCTGCCGAGTTTCCGCGGCCGCTTCGCGCTCCTTCTCCCCGTCCGTCTGCGCCTCCGCACGGTTCACAACCCCCGCTGCAGTGGCTGGAACAGGCAGCCGGCCGGCCAGCCCTGGCCACGGGGTCCTTTCATGTGGCACTGCCTGTTTTCAGAGATGGAGGCCCCAAATGACAGATCTTATATGATCCATTTAATGTGTAAAGCGGGAACAAGAAGGAGCGAGGGACCGAGAGGGGGGGCCCGTTCTGCTTTGCTCCACCAATGGGTGTAGTGGTAGGCTGAGACGTTTGGATCTACTGTGGACTGGCTCTCTTGGGATTAAGTGAATGAATAGACATTGATACAAAGACAGCGTTGTCATCATTTTCACACAGGAAAAAAAAGCAAGAGTTCAGAACTTGAAAGGTCAACATGAACTCCTCTTGCATTGGCATTCCTCTCAGCAAAAGACTCAAGTGGGTCGACGCTGATGCAGAAAGGCCACCCCGTGATTTACAGCCCGTAGATCATTCTGTAATAATTGTGTTTTTTTGGTTCAACGGCTAGCACAACCCCCCGAAGACTCTGATTCTGGATGAAGTGTCTCTCTGCCTCAGTGGTCTCCCAAGAACCAAAGGGAGGTCGTTGAACTTCCCAAGTTCAATCTGTAGGATGTTTATGTGCGGTTCTGAAGCCATACTTACAGTACCATCACATCTTCTTCATGTTTACTTACACCCATGTGATAGACAATAGAGTTGATGTTGTCTGGCTTTCCAATGTATCATAGCTACTATATTATAGCTGAGGTAAAATGTATTAATATTGTGCTGAATTGGCACAAATGGGTTAGCGGATTTCCCTGTGGGAGTGGCGAGGTCCCCTTTGTTTTTTGAGTCCTGTCTGTCCGTCCATATTTTGTGTCTTCCAACATTGTCCATGTAAAGTAATCCTTTGACAGCAGTGCTGTTTTCGTCCTCCCTGGCTGTGTTAATTGGTGGAGATTAACCCTGTCGTCTATAGTCCATAAGCACCAGGGCCTCCTTTTCATTACCAGGAGGACCAGTGTGCTCTCCTCACAGGAGGGTTTTGTTTTGCGGCGGTTAAAGGCAAGCCTCTATAGGCACTCATTCACACCAGCCCCTTCTACGTGGATGCGTCAGCTTAAGGCAGCCTGGTTTAGTTCAATCATGTGCAGAAGAAAAAGAGTTGAATTTTATAGCTTTATGCATTTTTGCTCTGCCATGTGCCAAGTTGTTTTAGCGAAGAGTTGCTATTTCAATGAATGGCAAGCTATGGGGCCACGGTTTCATCCCAGCCCGAAAATTATAGAGCTCCGTTTAGAATAATAAAAACGGGCCGGGAGGAAATTGCATGTTCCGTCCGTGAGAGTGGCACACGATGACCCTCAGAGGTCAGCGGCCTCTCGCCGGGGCGACTCGGACAAAAGACGCCTGACCCGGCGGGATGTGTGTGGGGTGCCAAACTACGTCGGCTGGCTTGTGGAGGTGTCAGTGCAGCGGAGGCCAGTTCCTGCTGTCGGCCATTCTACTTTGACCTGAGGGCCCCTTCATTGAAACACTGGGCGTCTTTGTTTTCTGCTGGGGGGGGGGGGACAAAGAGAGAGCAGAGAGAGAGGAAAAGAGAGATGGAAATGCTGTTCTCTTTGATTATTCTCAGCAGCACAAATGGATGGTGTCCTGTACCGAGGGACAAACAAGTGTGGTTTCACCGTAAAAGCTGGTTACTCCCACAAAGACCAAACTAGATATCAGAGGGCCTGGAGAGAATGAATGAGGCTTTTCGTCTCAGCGGAGTGTCTATATGTTTGGATGTGGCTTTTCGTCTCAGCGGAGTGTCTATATGTTTGGATGTGGCTTTTCGTCTCAGTGGAGTGTCTATATGTTTGGGTGTGGCTTTTCGTCACAATGACTATTGTACATGTAAGAGAAATGGCTGCACTTTGCGTACAACAATTTTTTTTGTGTGAAGAAAGCACTACCAGCCGGCGTAGTGCTTTCTGCTGCCTTTTGATTACCGGTACTTCTAAGTTTGGCCCTGCTCCAGCTCCTACCCTAGAATTATTGCACATGTAATGTTTGGACCCCGGCATGGTACGCTATCTGTCAGAAAATGGCAACTTGTTTTGCAGCCTGATGAGCTTTCCTCATTTAATAGTGTCTTAAAATTATAGCCTGGACAGTAGTCCAAGTGTACACCGCCATCAGCACCACCACCATCATAAATAAGCAAACTTCAAATCAGCCTGTAGCAAAAGCACTAGTTCCACAGCACACTGATAGTGTTATTTACCCCACACACTCTGCGGGGGTTCAGGCTGTTGGTCTGGTTTCTCCATCGGGGCGGTTGCTCTGACCCAGACGCGGACTAGCCGGCAGACATCCCGCGCCAGCCCGTCTGCCGAGCCCAGGGGAGTCATTTGCGAGGGATCCTGCGCTCCGCATGTATAACAGGACTGGAGATTACAAGACGTGAGATTGGATCGCGCCTCGGCCCGTAAAACCCCAGCCAACGAGCCCGGTCGGCTGCCTAGGTTCCTATTTCAGCACTGGGGGGAATGGAACGGTGCCACGGCAGTGAGGGGTGACTGACATCCCAGCCTTTATGTTTCCACGGAGAGGCAGGAAACGGGAGCTTCATGCCTTCCAGCGGGGTCCAGCATCTCTGGGCCTTTTCTGGCGTCTCTTCAGCGGCATGCGGAGGGGCCCGCGGCGTGATCCATTAGGCCTTATCAGCTCAGAGCAGTCTGTAAAAGAGCCCACACTCTGATTTCCCACGGGTTACTCGATTTTTGAAACTGAAGCCTGCATCTGAATTCCATATTGCTCTCAGCTTTATCATTTGCTCCTAAGAGGAATACGTCTGGCAGTGGGTTTCCCTTAACCACCTATTCTCTACGTGACCCCTCTTATCATACCCTGCCAGAGCTCTGGGAAAAGCTTTTGTTAATCTATGGTCACATTCCAAATTGTGTACGATTGTATCAGAAACGAGTGAAAGTGCCTAGATGATAAATATTAGATATTTTTCTTTTAATATATTTCCTTTGTAGGGTGACCTCTTTTTCATACAAATGTCCTTTGACCTGAAAGTTAATTACTGTACACAGTAAAAATGCTCCCGAGGATGTCAAAATTCAACACTGTTTTCATAAGTCTATGTTTATGTGGATTGTTTGTACTGATTCTTGTCTTTTTAACATGCTGCATATCACCAGAGATGATTGTAATGTGGATTGCCTTGTTGATTTTGCCTGCTATTGATTAGCTTGAAAATTGCGTTGCTCAAATGAAATGGCAGACTCATTTCACATCGGTGAAGGTTACCACTCAAGGCTCCATTAGTAGGAGATGGGCCGTCGGCAGATCCATTTTAAATATGTTTTACATTTCCCTCTCTCCCTGAGTTTATTTAATGGTTCATTGCTCTGCCGTACGCTTAGGCTATAATTTCCGTGGCTGTGTTGATTTTTCTTAATCAGCATTCGTAAAGAAATGGCCCTGAGCCATTGGTCAACATTTGTTTAGTGGGTTTGGTTCATGCCTAGCTATCACAGTCATTGTGTACTTCGTGCATTATGAGGCATATCTTCCTCCATTTTCAGGGAAGTCAGGGAAATATGTTTAAATTTAATTTCCTTTGTTGGATGGATTTTCAATTTAGTTTACTTTTTGTCTCTTGCAACAGTAGGGAAATAGTTCATGAAATAAAGGTGACTGGAGCCATATTTTTTGTCCTAGTGTTATTCTGTCAGCTTTCATTGTGTCACACCTCTCTGGAGTCTGGAATGATGCCCTAATGTCCTTCATCTCTTCTCTTTCTCTTTCTCTTTTTCTCTTTCTTTCTCTTTCTCTTTCTCTTTCTCTTTCTCTTTCTCTTTCTCTTTCTCTCTTTCTCTTTCTCTTTCTCTCTCTCTCTCTCTCTCTCTTTCCAGCTGGCGATGCTCCATCCGAGAGCATCCCACCACACCCATACACCCCGGAGGAGGTGCTGCGACTGACCAAAGGAGTGTCCATGTCGCTGCCCTCCTCACCCCTCCTGCCCCGACAGACCTACATGATGCCCTCACGCGCCTGCAAGAAGTCGCCAGGTAACTCCACCCTACTGTTGCAGCCCCTGCACCTCACCCCACCACCTCTCCACCTCACCCCACCACCCCCTATCCACCCCACCTTTCTCTTTTTCTCCGTCCTTTTATCCTTCTGCATATCACATCAACTTCTAAGCTTGAGGGAAAGGCAGCTGACTTGTCCCCAGTATACAGTTACATTGTTCCTGTACTGGTTTGTGGCACCATCCCCAAGCACAGTATGAGACGCTAGTGTAGCCTCCGCTCAGTTGCTGCAGGTGTGACTGAGCTCGCGGGGGAGATCTTAAGCGGCCCGCCGTCACGGCAAAAAAATCTCTTTGGCTGTAAACCCAAATTGCCGGCGTGCCTTTTTTTTTTGTGGGTTTTTTAGAGTCGTTGGCTTATTTACTGTAAGTACTTGGTTTCCCAGGTGCTGTTGTCTATGAAAATAATGCAGACCATAAACTATGCGCGTACGCGCTCCAGCTTGCAGCCTAAGCTTTGTAGTGCACATGTCAGTAGAGTGTTTGGTGGTTGACTGGGGGGGGGGGGGGGGCGCAGACACGAGGATCTGTGTTTGTCTCTCTCTAGTGTAAGCCTCTTTATTTGGTCAGCTTCTGTTAAAGAGTCTCTCCTGGTTCTTTCTCCCCTTCCTGCCAGATCTCTGGCCTTTGTTGTGGTGCGCGCTGGCGGTTTGTCTCTTTGGGGAGCATGTGCGTCAACAGCGTCCTGATTGTTTCGCTTCTCTCCCGGCGCTAAAGGACACAGCCATCGGCAGCTGTGCGATCTTCAAAGTGCAAGGAGACAGTTGTAGCTGGACCCATTTCAAGCGCCGCTCTCTTTGTTTTCGGAGGACTTAGCGCTGAGGATTGAAACCCTTTGAATGGTCACCTCACCCCCCCTTTCCCCTTTCACATCTGGGGCTCATCTGTGCTGAGGCAGCTCTGGGTTTGAGAAGGAAGGGGGGGCCTGCTTTGAACCAGTCCAAACCATGACATGAACTGACAATTAGTCTGTGCCCTTGGCCCCATTGTCCTCTTCCGTCTGGGCCGTGTTAAAGAGAGATAGAGACCAGCCTGCTCTGTTTTTCCCACTTATCGCGTCTGGAAGCAATGCACAGCAAAGTGTGGCCATTTTTTCGAAGTTCAGCTTCCACTCAGACGTTTCTTTAAGTGGTGGAAATTGGTGTTGTTTTTCCCCTTGGTCGTTGTTTATTGGGAGGTGTTACTGCCCGGAGTGCAATTTGTTTCCTAAATCCGTTTCCTCCACTGAAGAATTCTTCCGTGGCTAATATCCGTCTCAGACAGGTTACGTGCGGGAATCAAACTGACCAGACTGAGTGTCAAAGTTATAAAACAGAAGCACTTGATTGAAGAAGCAGCTTTTTCTGACAGAATTGTATCTGCTTCAGTGTTCAAGGATGAACACTGCATAATTCTGCTCGCACCAGAGGACATGTGGAGGCGCAAATTAAATAACAGCAGCGATACAAACGATTAGCTCCGTCGTTGAACGGATTCAGCAGACTTTTAATAAATGCCATCCATTGTTCTCACATTCGTTTTTCTAGTGTTCATAAAGTCACAAAACGCCTCACAAAATATCACCTGAGGAAAGCCGAATCAGATATTTATTGGAAAAAAATAGAGCTAATTAAGGATACACCGCAAAGCTTGACCAAATCTCAGAGCATGCTCACAGTCTTCTTATTACCTCCTAGCATGGCCTCCCTCCCCACCCTTCCGTCTCAAGGTAAAGGTATGTGCCGTCATTGTTTTTAAAAAACCATCAAAGAGAGACGGCTGATCAAAAGCACATTGAGGAAGCAGATGGGGGTGGTGGTGGTGGGGGGGGGGGTTGGGTGGATGAGGGGAGAGGAGAGGAGAGCAGAGCAGAGGGGAGGGGAGGGGAGGGGAGGGGAGGGGAGGGGAGAGGAGCTGAAGGTGAAATGAGCCCAGGAGGCAGGAAGGCTGAATGTGTTCAGTGCAAACACATTCACAAAGAGCCACGACAGCAGCACACACAGAGAATGGGGAGAGAAGAAGTCATTGCAGCTGTCTGAAAATGGGTGTGTGTGTGTGTGTGTGTGTGTGTGTGTGTGTGTGTGTGTGTGTGTGTGTGTGTGTGTGTGTGTGTGTGTGTGTTTAAGTAGGAAGAAAGGGAGGGAATCATTCACTCCTGTTCTCAGGGAGGTGTTGAAAACAGCGGGAGAGCTCACGGCTACACTTAATAAAGATGCAGGAACTCCCCCACCTAAGCCATGGAAGAAGTGAGAGTGAGCGAGAAAGAGCATGTCTCTGCCGGTCAAGTATGTAGGGGACAAACATCGGGCAAAGCTTGACAAAGTAGGAGCAAGTCTCTCAATTCAGCCTCTGAGATTTTGCTGACATTAGCAGGAGTCATGGCATCGTCGGGCACTGCTGCACTGTAAACAAGCCCGACAGTTCCCAGTCATGCTGACTCATGGAGGACCCTCAGCAGCTCGCCCAGAGACAGTGACTGATTGTGGGGCAGTGCGTGTGATGTGTGACTGATTGCATGTGTGCAAATTGTGTGGGCACATCGGAGTGTGTGTGTGTGTGTGTGAACAGTGTGGTTATGCATGTGTGTGTTGGTGATGTGTGTGTGTGTGTGTACGATTATGTGTGTGCTTGTGTGTATGCGTGTATGTGTTTAGTCTCAGGGCCAGATCAGCAGTATGGGGGGACTCTGCCCCCCCCCCTCCGCTCCAGCAGCACCTCTTCACCGTCTCCTCAGCTGACTCTGACCCCCAACCCCCAAACCCCCCCCCCCAACATCCCCCCCGCCGCCTGCGAGCGGCGAGCAGCACCTCTTCACCGTCTCCTCAGCTGACTCTCACCCCCAACCCCCAAACCCCCCCCCCCAACATCCCCCCCGCCGCCTGCGAGCGGCGTTCGCTCACCGAGGTTCTCCTCCTCTGATCTCGCATTCCTCAGCTGTGCTCTCCCGCTGCCGTGG